>NC_088912.1:59521894-59851394 GCF_963576675.1 Euphorbia lathyris | reverse complement strand
CATTTTGCCCATTAGTGTATGACAACATGAGTTTGCCCATCCAATTATCATACTCTAATTTAAGTATTACCCCATATTCATGAAAGAACGATTTTCGATAATCCAGGTGTTACCATAAGACCCCGAGCTTGACTTTGGCCAACAACCCAAAGGCCCCTAGTACTGCCGGCTGAATTATAATATTAGGGAGGGGCAACCGATTTTAATAACTTATTTATTTACTTAACTTTTTAATGAGGGATTTTTATTTAAGTCTCATAATCTAACTTAGTCTTGATTTGCTTTAGCATACATCAGACACACATTCACACATACATTGACGTTATGGACATATCATCTAAATTATTCCGTCGAGCCAGAGACGGAATAAAAGGGCAAACCTAAGGAAATACTAACTATTACATATTTCTCTTTAGGTCCTCCGTCTTCTCCATGGCGCCTTGAAATTACATATTAATTTCTATACTACTAAAAGAAAACTTCAATTGAATTGAAGGGAATCAGATGAGAGGAGAAATTACAATAGATAGTAGAAAGGCAGGACGCGCAGGCCCTATTTCAAAAATACCAAAAGTCTAAAAGATGGTCCAAATATGTCCATAACTCCAAACATGCAAAGACTCAATTAAATAAATTTAATTGGTTGATTACATAACTGTCTTATGTAATATTTAGGTTAATCACATTAACTTATCAAATTAACTTTCATCCAATTTTACTTCTAATCGTTTTATATCTTTATATTAATTCTTAGATTAATATAACCATACAAAACGTTGATTATGCATGTCCCAATTATTTTGATTTCAATTCATTTAACGCTTTGATTTACAACTTGGTAAAAACAAACTTTTAAACGAATTTTCATTCGATAATCAAAACAGAAAACTATTAATTTCCGAAACATGTATATATATTTTATATTCAAAACTATTTTTAAACACATATATATCAGATTTTCAAAACGGTTGAAAATCGATTTTCAGAAATAGGAAAAACTACAATAGATTTCCGTTTTATCTTTAGAATCAATAAAACTAATTTTATTAATCTAACCATAAAACTAATAGATTTTGTTATAATGATTATCAACTGAAATAATTAGGAACATAAGCATAATCAGTTTTAATTAACAATTAATCAAAACTTTATTTATCTTTAGAATTAATCAATCAATACTATTTGTCAATTAATCCTAACCATAAATATTTATTCAATCCTATTGAAAACTTCTATATTTTCATATATGAAATAACGGATTTAACGATGGCCCTGATACCACTGTTGGAAATAGGGCTAAGGTATAGCAGCGGAAATATAAAAATTTTAGCCTACTTCCTTTTAACCATAGGATCCGTTAATCGTTATTTCATATAAAGAGGAATAAGAAGAAATACCTTTCGTTGATCAATCTACGTTGCAAACGAAGTGCCCACAACTTCAAAGGAGAGGTAAACTGTTTACCAATCTGCCCCTATTCGAAACAGACCTTCCAGACTCCGAACGACAATCCCTTCGGTGGAAATGTGGAAGAATATGTCTAGAAGCTACTGTCCAAAAATCGCGACGATCCGACGGTTCAATCTCCGGGAATCCTCGAAATAGTGAACTGACCTGATGTAGGCGAAGAAAAACGAATTTCTCCCTTTTGATTGTTTTTCTTCTTTCGTGAACACGGTGAGGTTAAATTAGAATCAACCCTTATGAGATGTAACCAAAATAGATTACCTCTAATTAACCAACACAAGATCAAGGAGAAAGAGTGATGAATTAGATTAATCAATCGATGGAATGCCGAATGAATTCTTGTCCACGAACTTGGGGATGGGAATTCTTTTCTCTCTCTAACTAAGCAATTTCGAAAATCACTTTAGGGGAAGGTAGAGGCTTAGGTCGAAATTCACATGTAGGAGGGGTATATATATTTGCTTGTATCTAAACCCTAGTTGGATAGGAATAGGTTACTTAATAGGAATCCAATTCGGAATAGGATTTCTAATTATTATCTTACTATATATCTAATATAATTAGGATAATAATAAATAACCTAGTTAGATAATAATAGGAGTATATTAATCTAATTAAAACTCCTAACTTGATTATCTCTTAATTAATTTAATTTCACAATCCTAATCAAATTAGGATGAATGGAATAAATTAATTCCTTACTCAAATACATATAAATTTCGGCCCCTCCATGTAATTGGGCCTTACTGGGCTTAATTTTGGGCTTCCATCTATTAATCATATCCATCTCTCCTTTTGGTTCCAAGTCTTATGTGTGATCCATTAGGTCCTTACTACTTCTGGCCGTATGCAACCTATTAAATTAATTTCTTCAAGAATTATATTTAATCCCTTGCATAACGGAATGATGTACAGAGTATGTTATTGGCAAGTCCATAATCATTCCCCCAGAGTCCGTTAAGAAGACAGGTTGATTCTGTCGTTAACCCTTTCGTATTAGTTACGGTATAATACGATCCTTTATCAACTACATCCTTGAACTGAATCTTATGACTATGGGTAATGTCAAGTCACATATAGCGAGACGTTCATTTTACTTATTATTGGCCGAGTCAACTCAAAAGATAGGTTAAGTGAAATCCGAATTTCTACTCTTAAGCTATCACCTTGCAAGGGTTTAGAGTCGAGTCTTCCACAAGCGATCCTTGGATGTATCTCCCATTCATCGGGAGTGATAAATGCTTAATCCAATGTATAACTACCCTGACATTACCTCCTGTGACACCCAACCTTTGCAGTTCACACCCCAGAGTCATCTCTGTTAAGGATCGTGGGACCACGCGATCAAAGTCTCACATTCAGTAATTCAGGATGACCAATTAACATTCCTTTGAGTCTGAGGATTAGTTATACCTATTAATACCAATGAGATGAACAGGTGACAAGGATGAATCTACCCATCCTGTTATCTCAAGTCGGATCCCCAATCCTAATGAACAACGTTTCACCGGATCTATGTAACTGTCCAGATATCTATATATGTGAAGCTTGTGAGATCAGCTTTCTATCGGACAGAAGACATTGTTACATACAAGTCTCAACAGTGATATATCAATCCTAAACATATCACTTGACTTGGGGTGGTTTTAAGTTTATTAGTTTATTATAAAGTTTTGTCTCACTTCATGCTTGTATGAACACTTTATAATCACTTTAAACAAACTTACGGATTTCCTTTTATTAGACTTTATTTAGTGCTTTAAAAGGGATTGCCTTTATATAGTTATAAAACATATATCTTATTAAAACAAATGATATAAAGAACAATTCATTTACAATAAGTTTGTATCCTGCAACAATTGTCTATAGGACACTAAACTTCAAGTAGAAGCTGCTGAGTTGGACGACAAAGCAGTCTGGACAGCGGCAGACAATGCTCAACTTCTAGACAAAGTATTTCTACTTTGGCAAAAATTCAGAAGGCACAGAAAGCTGTCTCGTGGACTTTTCCTTAAATGTCGAAACATTCTGTCGAAGACTGACGAAGACAGAAGATGCGTAAATCCTATTGGCCAACGACGCTGAGCACGCCTAGAGTGACAATGACAGGAAGCCGTTTCCCTCCAACGGTTATTTCGAAATTCGAAAATGACCAGGTGCCTCAAGTGTCACTATATAAAGGCCATCCATTTGCTTCAATCTTTGCAGAACTTCAAGTAGTTGAAACGCTGACCAAATTCATACTCGAAGATTCTGTGAGAAAAGCAAAGCAAATACCTTACACCAATTTCCATATTATTGTGTAAAAGTCTAGAGTGATTTCCAATCATCTAAAATGTCTTAGCAATCGTTGTTTAGGACAAACACTTTATCATTTCTAGAAGAATAGAAAGGAGAGGCTGAGTACTCGGTTATAGTACTCAGCGTAGATATATGAGTGAGTAGAGGTATAGAGGAAGGTACTCTTGTTATACTCAGCTTCTATTTGTAAAAGGTTTCGTGCTCTCACTTTAAAGAGCTTAGTAGAGAATTCAAAAAGCTCGGAACGAGTTCCGGAGACTGGACGTAGGCGGAGAGGCCGAACCAGGATAAGTCTGCTGAGTAATATCCTTCTAACCCTTAAACTCCTTTAATATATATATTGCTTGCTATGTAAACTGACTAAGTAAAGAACTCACGCTGAGTTAAGTTTACTAAGAAGCTGAGTTCAGGAATAGACTCTAAGTGCTATTTCCTGACTCAAGTAAAGAAGCAGACTTAGTCACAAGTTGACTAAGCTTGTGTCTTGAATCTACTTACTGACGTTGTGTAAACCTTTTCATAAGAAAAGAAGTCAGCCTTAACGGATAAAATTTTAAATAGTTCCTATCCCCCCCTTTGGAACTAACTTGTCACGTTATAAGGGACCAACAAGTGGTATCAGAGCTACAAAGCTCACTGTGCAAGGTTTAACTACCTTGAGCTGATCCCCACTGTGGCTGAGAACAACCTCGCTAAGCTTTTAGAACACCTGTTATTGATCTCATGGGTGATTCACTGTTGAGAGATGAGATCACTGACCTTAGCGAGGTACATCTTAAATACTTCTCCAACCCACCTGTGTCTCAACCAGAGTTACAAGAAAATCAAGCCTCTGTTTCTCCGAAGGAACATGCCAAATTAAATGCTTCCGCCAACCAAAGTAATGCCGAGCAAGTGCTCGAAGATTCCGCTCCTCAACACATTGAGCAAGCCAAGGAATTACCTGCTCAGGTGGTCATTGAACTTCCTAAAATTCCATCACCCAGTCAGCTTCAGCCTGACCCTAAGCAAGCAACACTTTCTGCTGATCCTCCACTTTCCCCAAACAATGAGCAGAATCAGATTCAATCAGTTTCTACTGACAATCCAAATTATAGGCCAGTTGCTGATAATGCTGGGCCTTCTAATGATGAGCAGAACCAGACACTGCCTTTATTCGGCTCTACTCCTCCTCCGACACCTGGGCCAACATAAGATGGATCCTTTAGCTACCTCATTGCCTCTGAGTCTGGTCGAAGAATCGTTGACTCAGCTCAAGCTCTCATCCAGGACCTCCATCAATCAAGTACCAATGCCGCTGAATCTACTACTGTTGAGACAACTCCATTTTCATCTGTCACTCAGCTTCTTACTGAGATCAAAGGTATGAAGGATCTTCTGAGTGTCATGACTACACTACAATCTCAACAGCACAGGCATGACTCTATAATGAAGCTGGCCGAACTCCAGCTGACCATGGTCAACCATATAAACTCACTGCAAAGGGAGTTTCATCAATTGTCAGCTGCGAACTCAGCATATGCCACTTCTGTCGAAGTACATCATCTCTTCAGCCAGCTTCACACTGAGCAAAAGAAAACAAATCACCAGCTTTCCACCTCCTCTCAATGCTCCATTGAGCAAATTAGCGAGGTTGTGCATCTGCTGAACTTAAACAGGCAAGAGATGGCAACTGATGAGCTTAAAACCAACGAGATTCTGAAGTATTCTCGAGCAACTTTCAGCAATGTACGCCAAATCAACGCTCAGCGTGAGTATTATGATTCCTCTTTGCTAAAGATGTTTCATCAAGCTTTTGCAATGCTCACTGAAACCATGCACTGGATTGGAAAGTCTCAAACCACTGTTTTGAGTATGATGAGTGCTGCATCTATCAGAATTCCTCGATCCATTGTAGATGATGGTGTTCCAATCTTCGACGGAATGAATGAAAGCACGAGAAAGCTTAAGGCATTTTCTCAACGCCTCACTCAAGCTGCAATTGAAGCCACCTTCATTCCCAAACCTGATGATGGCAAAACGGGGGAGAAAGAACAAGCCCCAAGAACTTAGCAAGCTTCAGTAAGTCAGCCGCAACACAAGGGCAAAGGCAAACAAAAGTAGCTTAACTTGTATTGACTAGGATAGCTAGCTTTTTGAACCTTTATATCTGTGTTCCTTTTTTTTGTGAACCCTGTTATACTGACTTTAAATTCAAAACAAATTATATGCATCTCCTTCATACTGACTACTCTTATGCGATGCTTACTTAAGTGGTTGTTATAATTTGTTAAAACGCATCTTCATTAAATCAACTATGCTACACTGTCTATATTAATTTATAATATGTCTTCTGTGTTGATCAAACATGTTGACCACTTCTTATATCTACACTTAACTAAAAATCATTGAACAAAGCTTACTCAGCGCTCTCTGATATTTAAACCTTCCGCGTAAAACTGAGTTAAATAGAATATGTTCCATGAGCTGACCTATCTCTGAAAACTGACCTTAGACTTACTCAATTAAACCTTGAAATGTTTAGAGTAAAACTAAGTCAGTAGCTCAACCCTTACGGGGGAGTTATTTGATAAAACAAGGTCAACTATCATAGGGGAGCTCAACACTGAGTTCTTCGACTGAATATTTTTGCCAACATCAAAATGGGGGAGTTTGTTGAAACACCTTTCCACATGATTTTGATTTGACAAAATTATTTAAGTAATGATAAAAATATTCTAACACATTAAATTTAAATGCCTTGATTTATTACATTAATGTGTTTGTTCAATGTTGAGTTTAATTGTGTATAAGACATTGAGATTAAAAAGCCCAAAGACCCATAAAGTGGAAGTCAAGCCCAAGTCAACACATCAAGACCATTCGGCCCAAGAATTCAAAACGAGGCCGTATCAACTAAAACGACGACTCAGCAAGAGAAGAATCGAGAAGCCTTCGTGGCAAAAGCTTCAAGTAGAAGCTGTTGAGTTGGACGACAAAGCAGTCTGGACAGCGGCAGACAATGTTCAACTTCTAGACAAAGTATTTATACTTTGGGAAAAATTCAGAAGGCACAGAAAGCTGTCTCGTGGACTTTTCCTTAAATGTCGAGACATTCTGCCGAAGACTGACGAAGACAGAAGATGCGTAAATCCTATTGGCCAACGACGCTGAGCACGCCCAGAGTGACAACGACAGGAAGCCGTTTCCCTCCAACGGTTATTTCGAAATTCGAAATGACCAGGTGCCTCAAGTGTCACTATATAAAGGCCATCCATTTGCTTCAATCTTTACAGAACTTCAAGTAGTCGAAGCGCTGACCAAATTCATACTCGAAGATTCTGTGAGAAAAGCAAAGCAAATACCTTACACCAATTTCCATATTATTGTGTAAAACTCTAGAGTGATTTCCAATCATCTAAAGTGTCTTAGCAATCGTTGTTTAGGACAAACACTTTATCATTTCTAGAAGAATAGAAAGGAGAGGCTGAGTACTCGGTTATAGTACTCAGCGTAGATATAGGAGTGAGTAGAGGTATAGAGGAAGGTACTCTTGTTATACTCAGCTTCTATTTGTAAAAGGTTTCGTGCTCTACCTTTAAAAAGCTCAGTAGAGAATTCAAAAAGCTCGGAACGAGTTCCAGGGACTGGACGTAGGCGGAGAGGCCGAACCAGGATAAGTCTGCTGAGTAATATCCTTCTAACCCTTAAACTCCTTTAATATATATATTGCTTGCTATGTAAACTGATTAAGTAAAGAACTCACGCTGAGTTAAGTTTACTAAGAAGCTGAGTTCAGGAATAGACTCTAAGTGCTATTTCCTGACTCAAGTAAAGAAGCAGACTTAGTCACAAGTTGACTAAGCTTGTGTCTTGAATCTACTTAGTGACGATGTGTAAACCTTTTCATAAGAAAAGAAGTCAGCCTTAACGGACAAAATTTTAAATAGTTCCTATCCCCCCCTTGGAACTAACTTGTCACGTTATAAGGGACCAACAAAAGATTCGTGCCTTTGCGCCATGGGTTGAAACTTGATAAGAAAGATTGTTCTCAGACAAAGTAGGATATGGAGAACATGTTGAAGGTCCCATATGCGTTAGCTATAGGATTTATCATGTACTTCATGTTATGTACAAGGCCAGATGTTGCATTTGCACTAAGTATAACTAGCTGGTACCAGTCAGATCCCAACGAGGAGCACTAGAAGACAGTCAAGGCAATATCAAGTTACACTGACATGGGTTTTGAGACTGATGAGGATGAGAACCAGTCATATTCTAGTTATGTTTTTCTCCTGAATGGTGGTGCTTTTAGTTGAAGGTCCTCAAAGAAGCCAAACATTGTCGATTCTACAATAGAAGCTTAGTACATAGCTGCATATGACACTACAAAGGAAGTAGTTTGTATCAAGAAGTTTATAACCGACTTAGGTGTAGTTCCCACTATCCTAAGCCTTGTTGATGTTTTCTATGACAACAATGGTGCCATAGCACAAGCACTGGAGCCCGATCACATAAGGATCCAAACATGTACTTAGAAAGTTTCACCTTACTTGAGAGGTCCAGAGTAGAGGTGACATTATATTGCAGAGGGTATCGAGAATAATGTTACATATCCATTTACCAAGGCACTTGCATAGCGCCTATATGATGGTCATACTCGATCTACAGGGATTAGGGAAATGCCCGTTTGGAACTAGTCCAAGTGGGAAACTGTTGGTGTGCCCTATTTTATAGGCATCGGTTCTTGTATTTTGTATTATACTTTGATCTTCTTGTATAGATACACTATATGTGTCACATTAATAAAGGCATTAATCTAGTTCATTTACATCTTGTGTTATAATATGATTAGAGAATCCATTGATTGACAATTGTAAATCCATATCCTAAGTCTATTCTAATCATAGGAATGAATAGGACCACAGACATGTATATTCGATGACTGTATGGTAGTAGTTCATACTAGCCATAGTACTTGTTAAGTCAGTTGTGAATATAGGTACATATTGCATAAGTGTGACTGGATCGATCCGCCCAAGAAAACTACATGGTGGTTGTGTTATAAATTTTCTTAAGTAGGTCTCTAATTGGTCTTCGAACCCGATTTCATTATAATATCATTATGGAATCCGGTTCACTTCGATATATGCCTAACAGGTCTGTAACAGGATGCCAAATAGGGGTATGATTAGGTGAATAGGTGAGCACATTATAATGAAGTGATGGAATTATCACTCATGTAACAGTGAGATGATATCACATGCCACTTGATAAGTGAGATTGATAAGTGTATGGCCATATCCTAATAAGTAGTTTACTTATCTGATTCAACAATCTACTTGAGATCAAGAAATATCATAAACAACAGAGAGGATGACAGCCGGCATGCCTCTACATCTTTAAACTGCTAATACTCTATCTAAGTTGGGGATTGTAATGGTTCGCTAAAACTCACTTACAGTCTGTTAGGATATACTAACTAATCAAGGAGTTGTTATTGTTTACCTATTCAAGCGCCATACCTTTCAATTTAAAATCCTTTTTGAGTCCAAGTGTAGTTTGCCTCGAGTGGCAAACCACACAAACCAAGATCAAAGACAGTGAAGAAAATACTTCTAAAAACATTTGCCCAAGGCAATTAAGGGTTAGGGTTTAATGTTATGTCTCACAAAATAAAATCCAATACTCCACTAGTGTTAGGTTAGTCGAAATTCTTATTAATGGGATATATATAATTCCTTTTTGCTTATTCAAGTGCGATTCTAGTCATACTAGGATGCCTTTTCTTTTTTTTTTGGTAGGAAAAAAGTTTAGGTAAGGGTAGGTCTACCCACTCCCAAGGTCAGGGCAAACCATAACCACAGACCTCGATGAGGGTTTACAGTGGAATTTACAGAATTTACAGATTACCTACCAATGAGGGCTACATTTTGACAGAGTGGGGAATCGAACCTCAAACCTGTCAAGCAAAGGTTCAACGCCTTACCACTCGGACCAACCCTCATTGGCATACTAGGATGCCTTTTCTAATTAAGCATTATAATTTTCTTTTATTCGTACATAAATATATATCCACATACATAATAATGGAACAATATTATTTTTTTTGGTAGGAACATGAAAGGAAAAGAAAAACAAAAAACCAAAAACCTAGCCTGAGATTAGCCTAGGGAAGCTAACCCCCACCACATCTTCAAAAAGAAGAGAAGAAAGATAATCAAGAGGATGAGAAAAGGCCGTGACGCCCAGAATCCCCACATGACCAGCAACCGCCAAACGATCCGCTACCTGGTTCTGTTCTCTGAAGATATGGCTAAAATTAATGAAATCAAAGGAGGAGCAAAGCCTTCTAATACCATTGATTAGATTTTGGCTATTTAAAAAAATAGCAGTATTATCGGAAATCATTTTGATAGCCTCAAGGTTGTCAGACTCTACAATCAACTTCTTCAAACCCAGACTCTTGGCAAGTTTAAGGCCAGAAAAAATCCCCCAAAGCTCCACCGTAAAGGATGAACCCAAACCCAGACAACCAGACACCCCTATCATCTCTCAGAACACCTCTTGCAGCAAGCTTACCGTCTTTAAGGCAAGAACCATCCGTGTTTAATTTCACCACCCCTTCTCTAGGCCTGCACCAACCAAGGAGGTGAACAGTCTTCTTCTAGGTCGACTTAGCAAGAGAGTCTCCATTGAAGCTATCAGTAATATTGAATAATTTTTCCGAGAAGAACTCAACTAAATTAGGAATAGAAACAGTTTTCTTTCCAAAGATCTCCTCATTCCTCCACTTCCAAATCTGGTGACAGACAATAACAAAGAAAATATCACCATGCTCAAGGTTAGCCAATAACTTCCCACTAACTCCATCAATAAACCAGTCATGATCAGAGTGAGCCAAGAAAGTAGAAAGCAGGTGGTGAGGGAGAACTTTCCTCCACACCTCTTTGCTCCTAGTACAGTCCCTAAGAGCATGGCAAATAGTTTCAACATGCCCTCTGCATCTGCTGCAAGCACCAGAATCCACCAGATGCCGTCTATTTCTATTTGAATTAGTGAGCAACCTATCCTTCACCCTAAGCCACAGAAAGCTCCTAATACGGTAAGAAATTTTTAAAGCCCAAATGATTTTCCAAACTTCAGAGTGAGGACCCGTCCCATTTCGGTTGAAAGCCTCAAAGGCAGACTTGCAGGTATAAGCCCCATTGTTAGTAAAAGCCCAACAATGACTATCTCTATCTTCCTCCTTGTTACTTACTTAACCCCTCTAATCCTCAGGAGCGTATCCAGATTAAAAAAAGAGTCAAATTTAGACCAAATCCAATCCCCCTCAGAATCCACCACATCGGCGATCCTCCAATTGCGGATAATACTAGGCGGCGGGGAACTACACATCTCTAATAAAGATTTGCCTCCAATCCATATGTCATTCCAGAAGCTGATGGACTTACCATTTCCCACCTCCCAACCTATCCCAGAGCAAAACTCTGAAAACACAGTACTAAGGCCTTTCCAAAGAAAAGAACAATTGACAACTCTCTCCTTGGGGCCCCCAAAAATCTTATCTTTTCTATATTTCCCACAAAGAAAATGAACCCAAAGAGAAGAGGGGAGTTGCCACATTCTCCACAGAAGCTTCATTAATAAAACTTTGTTATTGTCCTTGGCTTGTCTTATCCCCAGGCCTCCCATGTTTTTAGGTTGATACACCTCCTTCCAAGGAACAAAGTGGATCTTTTTCCCCTCTACAGATCCCCCCAAAGGAAACGCCGATTCATTTTATCAAGGTCCTTAAGAACAGGCTCAGGCAATCTACAAGCTTGCATAATATGATTAGGAGCCGCACAATTGACAGACTGAATTAAAGTAAGACGGCCCGCAAGAGAAAGAGTTTTAGCTTTCCAACTGGCACACTTACCATTAGTTTTGTCCAAAGTCTCTTTAAAAGAGGCTTTGGAGACTCTGTCTCTATGGAGGGGAACCCCCAGATACTTACCCAAAGAATTAGTTAGAGGAATACCGGATATTTCACTTAGCCTTTTGCAGACAACCTTGCTCATGTTCTTAGAACACAACATTCAGGATTTTTGGATATTGATCTTTTGGCCAGAAGCAGCGCAGAAATAGTTAAGGATATCCATAACCACACCAATTTTCCCCTCATTCCCTTCCACAAAGATCATAACATCATCTACGAAGAACAAATGAGTAATCGAGGGACAGAATTTGTTGATGGAAACTGGATGGAAAATCCCATTGCATACAGCCTCTTGGATAAGGTGAGACAATCTTTCCATAGCAATAACAAATAAGAAAGGGCTCATAGGGTCCCCTTGACGGATCCCCCTGGAAGGAGTAAACTCCTCTGACATATCTCCATTGATCAAAACCTAAAAAATAGGAGAAGAAATGCAGACCTCGATCAATCTCCTCCAACTATCCGGGATACCAGCTCTCTTCAGACTATCCAGAAGAAAACTCCAGTTTAAGCGGTCATAAGCTTTCTCCAGGTCCAGCTTCAGATCCACAATACCTCTCCTACCCTTTTTAATTTTCATGGAGTGAACCATCTCCTGGGCAATAATAACATTATCCATTATCTGTCTGCCAGGAACAAAACTGCCTTGATTCTGGCTAATAATCTCAGGAAGAATACACCGGAGTCTATTAGCCACAATTTTTGTAATAGCTTTGTACAACACATTACAAAGACTAATAGGCCTCATTTGTAAAAAGGAGGATGGTTTCTCAACTTTTGGAATCAAGACCAGAAGAGTTTTATTCACAAGCCTAATATCGTTGGAACCACTGAAGACTCCTTCAACAAACGTGTAAATGCCTTCCTTCACAGTATTCCAATGTTTGTGATAAAAACTGGCAGGAATACCATCAATCCCAGGAGCTTTGGTAGCTCCAATACTCGAGAAGGCCAGATCAATCTCTTTCTGGTCAATAGGATGGAAAGCTTCCCGAATCGTTTCCTCCTCCGACCTAGGAAATGAAGTCCTAGAAAGGGCTTTATCCAGATCCACATTCTACTCTTTAAATAAGTCTTTATAAAAATTAAGGGCCAAGCGACGAATGTCCTCATCCTCATAAACCCAATCTCCATTTGAATCTTTGATAGCATCGATCCGATTCCTCTGCCTTCTAATAATAGTAGAAAGGTGGAAAAACCTGGTATTGCGATCTCCATCTTTGATCCAAGCCTTTCTAGATTTCTGAAACCAAAGAAGCTCTTCTTGCATCAGCACAACTTCCAATTCATTCTAGAGAGAGCTAAAAAGACCATTCAGACTATGATCAAATCTAATCTCCAAATTGCGATGAATGCCTTCAATTCTGCTTAAAAGCTTATTCTTTCTTCTGATAATGTGGCCAAAGATGTTTTTATTCCATCCCACCACATTCTTTCTAAACCCCTCAGCAGCAAGGAGAACATTGGAGTGGGGCTGCCAATTGTCCTGAACAAAGTTTTTAAACTCAGGGTGAGATTCCTAGGCCACCTGGTACCTAAAAGGTTTGTCCCCTTTAGGACGATGACTCTTAACCAACTTAACTAAAATAGGACAGTGATCGGAATGACGGAAAGGGAGATTCAACACATTCACTTCAGGAAATCTATAGATAGCCGCAATATTCGCATAAACTTTGTCCAAACGAACAAAAACACTATTACGTTTCCAAGTAAATCTATGACCAGCAGCTCCTAGATCAGAAAGCCCACACAGGTCCATATTCTGCTTATGGTTGAGACATCGGTTCACATAGTGGTTCCCATCCCCTCTTTGATCACTCATAAGGGCAATATCATTAAAATCCCCAGCCACAAACCAAGCATCCAAAATGCTCATACTCATAGTATACAGGACCTCCCACAACCTTTTACGACTGGCCATGATAGGATCAACATAAACAAAGGTGATAAAGAAGTGTTTATTACCATGATAAATAACCTTACAATGAATAAATTGTTTATCCATACTGACAATGTCAATCTGAACACGATCTGGCTTCCAAAAGAGCCAAATCCCCCCAGCCTGGCCAGTAGCCTCCGATCTGACACAATTCCAATTTCTAAACTTTCTAACCACCTCATCTGCTTTACTACCACTGATTTTGGTTTCCAGCAAAGCAAAACAAGAAGGGTTAAATTGTTTAATTAAATCTTTAACATGGATATGGGTAGCCTTACTAGCCACACCTCTAACATTCCATACAAAAAAGTCCATCAAAAAGGCAGACTACCGACCACAGGCCCAACACCCTAAACCAGGTACTTATTCGGGGCTCCTGAGAGCCTTGAAGAGGTACCAGCAGGCCCCCTTTTATCCCAAACATCCAAAGAGCTATGGTTATTTTTCATATTACCCTTAGGTTTTTTTCATATTCATTTTATTGACCCCATAGCCTTTCCATTTGAATTATCAACATAGGTTTTCGGGATACTAACCTCATTGTGCTTCTTTTTCCCAAATGGGGCATGATTCTGGGAGCTTCCCAAGGCAACAACTTTGGACTCAAATAGAGGGTTAACAGGCTCTACTTTATTGGCCTCCGGCTCAGCAGATTCTAACCCTGGCATGCTTAGCTCCATATGCTCGTTTGAGTGGTCAGATTCATGAGCATCCTCAATAGATAGGACCCAAAATCTAGATCCTGAACCAAGGATCGTTTCATCACCAGAACCAACTTTCTTATTGGGGGGCTTTTCCTTAATCTCAGGGGCAATCTGGAGAGGATTCATCTCCTTACTAATGTCAGGAGGATGATTCAGAACAACAGTTGCCCGAGTCCTTCGTCTAACCGACCTCTTAGCCACCATCCAGGGGCCAAAGTTCCTCCCTTCACCTTGAATCCCCTCTTCTCTTTCTTTATCAGCCACCATTACCTCTTCAACCAACTTCTCTTTCTTTAGACATCCTTCATAAGTATGGCCAAACATACCACACTCATAGCAGATATTATGAATACCTTCATATTCAATATAGTAACCGTATTCTGAACACAGAATTTAGACAAAAGAGGCTTAGCTAGACCGATATCAATACAAACCCTGGCAAACTTACCTCTCACTGCTCCAATGGTGGTTTTATCCACATGGTGAACTTTCCCAACAAGACCACCAACTTTATTAAGAAAGCTTTCATTATAGTATTCAATAGGTAAACCCAGGAATCTCACCCAAGTTAGAATCCTATTAACTGAACAGTCATGAGGATTAAAATTAGGGACCCATGGCCTTAATGCCAGAACATGATTAGAGATAATATAAGGGCCCCCATTAATAACAACATTAAAGTCCTCTTCCCTAGTAAATTTGATAACATAATAGTCATTCTCTAAGTCAGTAATGGTGACTTTCCCTTTTTTAGCCCACTGCGCTTGGATTCTCTGAGCGAAATAATTAAAACTAATCCTTTTACCAAGCACAGTAACTATTAGAGCTAACTTCCATTTTGATCTGAGGGCGTGTTTATCCACCGAGGATAGCCGAATCACAGGACATAACGGGTCATCTTGTTCCCCATCCTCAACACCAGAGTCAGAAAAGACCTCTTCAGACTCATCCTCTGCAATTTCTTCATCTAGCACGGGTTCTTCCTCGACCACCCCCATCACTGTATCTCTCCAGGAGTTTTTCCCCTTATTTAACGCATCAACAAATGTCCTAGCACCCAAATTCAAATTGGACATGGACTTGACATGAACCGTAGCCCCCTGGACTGCCAGCTCGCCCTCCTGGACTGCCGGTCTGCCTTCATGGACTGTCGGCCCGCCCTTCTGGACTGCCGATCCCCTACCTCCCTCCTCTCTCATCCCTTCCACCCTAGATCTGAAGATCTCGCCCCTCCCACTTTCCTGGACTGCCGATCCGCCCATCTGGACTGCCGGCACACCCTCCTGAACTGCCAGCCCGCCCAGCTGGACTGCCGATCCCCTACCTCCCGCTTCTCTCCCCCCTTCCGCCCCAGATCCGAAGATCTCGCCCATCTCCCTCTCCCCTTTCGCCCCCAAATCCATCCATCAGCCCAAGCCCCTAGCCAGATCCGGCCATTCGCCCCCCTTCCGCGCCTGCCCACCACCTAACGCCGCCCGATCCCTCTCCCTAGACCGATCCCGAATCCTCTCCTTCATCACACAGCCAACGTCGCGACACCGATCGGAGAAAAAAGAAGAAAATCGCACAGGAAAAGAAAATCGCCCTGCTTACAACCAGCTCCAATGTACATACGCTTGTGTCTGCTTTAGGAATAAATAGAAATCACAATATTTTAATGATTGTAAAAAAGACTTTTCATATAATAATGGAACAATATAATCATTGATAAATATTATTAAGAAGAAATATAAATAATATTTCATATATATCCACATACAGTATATAATAATGGAACAATATAATTATTGATAAATATTATTAGGTAGAAATATAAATAATATTTCTACTTCCTAATTAGAATATTTTTATTAATTAGATATTCAACAATAGTCTATTATAATTAAGGCATAACACTCATTTGAGTTCCTAAACTAAAATTTCAAAGTTAATTAGGACCTTAAACTATCAAAATCATCAATTAGGTCCCTCAACTAAGTAAAAATCATTAATTGAGTCCTCATTTTATCCAAAAAAAATTGTAACTATTTAACATGGAATGTAATGATCTTTGTGTTGGCTCAAATTGGGTTTGGAGAAGAGGGTGTAAAATTGTTTAACCGAATGATTTTCAATGAGGATTCAATTCATGATTTTTGCTTAGAATGAGGACTCAATTAATGATTTTTATGAAGTTCAGGGACCTGATTGATGATTTTAATAGTTTAAGGTCCTAATTGATTTTGAAGCTAAATTTTGAGGAGCCAAATGTATGTTATGCCTATAATTAACATACCTTAAATTCAATCAAATAATTCTCGAGCCCCATTACGAAAATTGGCCCTCACTATTCCATTAAGAATCAATTTCCAATTTTACCATTTTGACTTTCATTCTCACTTCTTTGTCTGACCCATTAGGTTCTTACCGCAGCTAGTCATATATGTGTTGGAAAAAATGAATAAAATTATGAAATTTATTTAAATACTAACAAACACCTCCTTTTATAAATAGTCGTGGTCTAATAACTTGTGAAAAAATCCTTGATTGGAGCCCTTCCTTGTGAGGCACCGTTGGGATCAGCTGGGGACACTCTGATGCCTAAGTTAGTAATATTCTTGAGAGAATAATCTGTAAAGTAGGGTTAGAATATTGTGTGTACCTTTGATCCAAAGAAGCTGGGGTATTTATATGCAATTTTGTAACAATCACATTAATCCCTTTTATTGTCCTTGAATGTGGGTTTCGATGTTACTTTAGTTATACTCGATGGTTTCAGTATAAATGGAGTTGTTAGTTTCATCAATGTCGGAGGTTTCTTCTTGATAACAGGTTAGAGACCCCTGGATTAATCTTGCATTAATTATCATTAATTTCATATTAATCATGCATAAATCTCACTTTTATAAGGAATAATGGTTTGCCATTATTTCTATTAATTTCCCTTTATTCCTCGTTCTAGAATAATTTGGGTTGTTATCATGGTCATTTATGAATAGTCGTGTCAGTTTGTGAATAGTCATATTTGTTCAAGTTCATTTTTAGCAACATCGTTTTCTGTTGTTGCTAAAACTTGTTGCCAAAAACAATTTTCTTGTAGTGTTCGTGGCCTCTGTATCTTTGAAAAAAGAAATTTGGTTATTTTGAAAGTTGCATACGTTTTTGTTGTTTAACGAAAAAAATTGGCACTGCTTTTTTCTTTCTTTCCTTTTGGATTACAAAGAAAAGCATATTTAAAGAAACCATTGCAACACAATTTGATAAAACAAAAAACAAAAGGGTTTGTATGTAGGTGATAGCACAAATGTTTATTCTGGAGTTATTTTCCTTAAAGAAAAGTTCGTTTAGATCCTTCCAACTTTCATAGTTGTTTTTATGTTTAAACATAGCATAATTTTTTTATTCCAACTTTAATTGTTTGGAATTTCATTGAAAAATAAGTTTAGAAAAATTGGACAATAAAAAAATAATGCACATATATAAACCGTAGCTTTGTTGTTGTTAATTATTGTCTTGTTTCTGTTTGTTTAAACAAATTAATTGCCTTTTGGGATGTGTTGGTACATGTATGTTGATTGAAGATGGATCTGGTTCTAAGAACACGGTCACTTCATAGGTTTTAGGGCCACTTACCAGTGGCAATGTCCGTAAGCCACAACGAAAGTTCAGAAAAATTTATTGGTATGAATTTTAAGACTTGGCCATAAAAAGAAAATATTTTTCTTCAGAGATGGTGACGATGATGATGATGATATGCAAAAATTTCATATTTTGAAATTCTTATGCGTAAAGGTTGATTTCCATTAGAAATGTTAAATGTCACAAAAATTGAAAAATCTGAGCAACGATGTTATCTAGTCGAGCTAGACTTTGGTAGATGAACATTAATTGGTTAGAAAATTTAATTTGTAAAAGTCATTGAAAATGTAGAAATCGGATTGCCTCATAACGAGTATGTCAAAATTATGGAAGGAAAGCAAAAATATCATATCTATAGGTAAGCATGCGAGATAAGAAGCATATGTTGAAACACATTTCCACATGATTTTGATTTGACAAAATTATTTAAGTAATGATAAAAATATTCTAACACATTAAATTTAAATACCTTGATTTATTACACTAATGTGTTTGTTCAATGTTGAGTTTAATTGTGTATAAGACATTAAGATTAAAAAGCCCAAAGACCCATAAAGTGGAAGTCAAGCCCAAGTAAACACATCAAGACCATTCGGCCCAAGAATTCAAAACGAGGCCGTATCAACTAAAACGATGACTCAGCAAGAGAATTCAAAAAGCTCGGAACGAGTTCCGAGGACTGGACGTAGGCGGAGAGGCCGAACCAGGATAAGTCTGCTGAGTAATATCCTTCTAACCCTTAAACTCCTTTAATATATATATTGCTTGCTATGTAAACTGACTAAGTAAAGAACTCACGCTGAGTTAAGTTTACTAAGAAGTTGAGTTCAGGAATAGACTCTAAGTTCTATTTCCTGACTCAAGTAAAGAAGCAGACTTAGTCACAAGTTGACTAAGCTTGTGTCTTGAATCTACTTAGTGACGCTGTGTAAACCTTTTCATAAGAAAAGAAGTCAGCCTTAACGGACAAAATTTTAAATAGTTCATATCCCCCCCTTGGAACTAACTTGTCACGTTATAAGGGACCAACAAGTGGTATCAGAACTACAAAGCTCACTGTGCAAGGTTTAGCTACCTTGAGCTGATCCCCACTATGGCTGAGAACAGCACTCGGTTTCTCCCAGGAAATCTGACAACTCAGATTTTACCTGAGGGTCTGTCCATAACTCGACCTCCTCTATTCTTCGGGTCTAACTATACCTTTTGGAAGAATAGAATGAAAAATTTCATTCAGGCAACAAACATGAGCACATGGCTATCTATAGTCCAAGGCCCATTTGTTCCTGTTGAAACTATTGATGGCCAAACGGTTGTCAAAGCTGAGACTAGATGGACAGAGGATGATCTCAAGAAGCTACAAAATCATGCTTCGGCTATAAACATGCTTCACTGTGCGTTAGATGCTGCAGAATACAACAAGATTTCAGGTTTTGAGTCAGCACAGGAGATCTGGAAGAAGCTCGAGGTTACCTATGAAGGAACCAACAAGGTGAAGGAATCCAAAGTCAACCAGCACATGAGGTTGTACGAGCTGTTTGAAATGAACGATGATGAAGGAATCTCAGACATGAACGCAAGGTTCACAAACATAATCAACGAGCTCAAGAGACTTGGAAAGATCTTCACTGAGGAAGAGCAAGTCAAGAAGATTCTTAGGAGTCTTCCTAAAAGCTGGCAAGCAAAGAAAACTGCTGTTGAGGAAGCTGAAGACTTAACCACCTACAAGTATGATGAACTCATTGGCTCATTGCTGACCCATAAGATCTTAATGAATAATTTCGAGGTAAAGGAAAAGTCTGAAGACAAGAAGCAAAAGTCTCCTGTCATGAAAGTTGACTCCACTGATGGGAGCTGATGGGTGCCGACTCCACCAAAAATAATCCCAACTTTCCCTAAACGAATAATTTGTAATAGAGCAAGTAGAGGTCGAACCCAAAGGAATAATATTGATTTAAAACTTCTAATGACCTAACAAAATAATTAAATGGGGGGTTTGGAATTGTGAAGTTTATTAAATTTAAATGTAACAAGTCAAAAATCATAAGAAGAACAAAACAGAAATTAAAGAAGGTTTGTGAATAATATTTTGATGAATTCGGTCAAGGGGAATCACATGATAATTCATACGTTAATGATCATTGACAGATAAAATTGTATTCTCATGTATTCACCGGGTCAGTTTGGCATGTTCTTCCTTAATAGTGAACTAGTTAAGCACGGCAAATAACTTGTTCCTAATCAATAAACAATCCTATCTCAGCGCCTAAGATTTAATTTATTGATAGCTTAAGAATTAGAAGAACCTGATCTTAGTTAATCGTCTCTCAGCGTCGGCGATTTTGGACTAACTTATCTGTTCATTTGGCTCAGATAAACCCAACTAGATTCGTATTAATGTCACGTGGAAGACGAACTCAGGTTTGTCCGACTCGAGTCCGTTCTTCCAAATACGAAGCTAGCTTGATTTAAATAGTCAATAGCTACTTTGTTTGGCTATCTTAGGTGAAACTCTAATAAACCAAATCAGCCATATGATTATTCGATTCGACAAACAACCTGCAGTTATCATTCGTAGAATAAATAATCAATTGAGAATAATTCTCTAAACACGATGAACAAATAAACGGTTTAATAAATTGAGAAAAGTGAAATACAACGATCTCACGATAACGGAGAAAAATCCCTTGAATTAACCCTTAACCGAAATTAAGAAATTAGCTATCAATAGCCATGGAACGTATGTGTTTTTCTGCTGGAAAAATAAATGTAAAAACTGATGTTCTGAACTTGGAAAATCTGTCGTTCTTAAGTCTATTACGGCTCCTCAAAATAAGGAATTAAAATCCCTTCAAATTAGCTCTAGAATCCTTCTTCAAATTTGAAATTAATTGCCTCCTCATTTGTCTCCTACAAATTCGTGCTTTAGCTGAAAGTCTTGTTCTCAAATTGTCCAATCCGGATCAGGAAAGCAATCCTATTCGAACCAGGAAACTGTCAGCCTGTAACTGCCTTAGTCTTGTGCAAGACTAACTCTGGCTTAGACCAATATCTGCTCAATCAGCTCCGGATCACGACCCGACATCAGCTCGGCCCAAATTAAGCCCAATTTGTCTCCATTTAGTCATCATTGGCCTGTAGAGATGGAAATACCAAAAACAAACAATAAAACCCGCAAAAATAACAAAACACGACAATTATAAAGCACAAAAGCGGGGTAATTTATTGTTGAATTATGCACTTATCAAACACCTCACACTTGCCCAATGCTTGCCCTCAAGCATACCAGATCATGGCATTAGCTCCACATACTCTTAGGTTGTCTTGTCATTCGTTCCTAATTCCCCTAAGCGTTATAAAGACATTGACTACCAATCATCCAAATCAAGAATCTTTCGATTTTTAGTATACTTTTAACTCCCAAAAACGTCTCAACAACACTACACGTAATGTGTAAAACAAGAAACTAGAAGCAACAACACCCTCACGTGATCACTCTATGCACTCTTGTGTTTAGGCTTATAATTCATTTTAGAGGATTCACTCAAGTCACAATCATAGAATGTAGTTACCATAGGCTTGCCAATCAATTGAACCTCCACCACATAGTATGAATTCAAACAGAAAATCAAAGGGACTTAACAAGGGTGTAACGTGGGTTAGGCTCATGGGTTGGAAGAGAGAGAGGGGGAAAAACTTTAGGGGATCCGAGAGTAGTAAAATAGTGCAAACTACTCCAAACTAGACCAAAACAAAAGTAAAACTGCATATTTACAAGTACGAGGTTAACACATAAGACGACAAACTCATAATCTCACATGAATATCTAGAAAACAATTCGAGATATTCATGAAAACTAATGAGAACATAAACAAAAGAAACTAAGACAGTAAACGAACTAGGACAGGCAAATGTCTGTAACCTATTTATTCTTTTCTTTTCTTCTCTTCTCTTCTCTTTTTTTTTTCTTTTTCTCTGTTTTTTTAGGCTTTTTCTTTTCTGTTTTTTTTTTCATTTTTATTTTTTTTTCTGCCTCTATTTTCTCTTTTTTTGCATAACCACAATAAGTAATTATAGAGCACAACAGTTTGTTGTCTCTTCTTTAAAGAGCTTGTGGTTCAAAATATGACACAAAACACAAAATCAAACGACCCAACATTTTGTACAAACTTTAACTGGACTCTGAAGGCTTAAAACGTATCCTTGGCCAAAGGAATAAACAAGGTATCAAAAATGGGGAAAAAGGCTCAAATTGGCAGTCTAAAGGCTGTTTAAATTTTGGTAAATTTTTTATTTTTCATGGTTCAAAAGTGTGGAAAGGTTAACAACAAAAGAAACCTAATGCCCTTATCATTTTAACAGTTCGAATTCATCAATCGGGTCTTGAAACGTATGTCATGGCAAGTTCTAGAACTATCATGCTATGCAGACGCACTCAGAAAAGAAAATAGAGCAAATGCGTAATGTGTTTGCTCTTTCCATTAGGCTCAAATGCTTACCAGAAATGGGGTGTAAAGTGGTGCTGCTGCTTCTAAGTCAACTTATTAAAACGAGTTTTCATGCAATGTTGGAAACAATTTAGTTTGTCAGCGTGTAGGCAAAGCATTTACTTGACTCCGACTGTTCAGAAAGGTACTCGCAAGACTCGATAACACTTAGGGGACTCAGTACTACAACAACAAGCAACTTTATCAACTATTTGGAAGATAATGAGCTAGCAATGGTAAAATCTCAATGAAACAAAACAAAGGGCAGCCACCTCACACTAGTTCGAACACATTTTTTTCGAGACGACTACCTCACACTATTCTAAAATTATGCCAATAGTTTCACAGATTTCTAGCCTAAAGAGTGTATTAAACATGTACAAAAATACTAACAGAATGGACAGAAAAACATCTATCAAAATGCAACAACCATATTCACATAAAAGCACTTCTAATACATCATCCCTCCCCCGCTTTTCTCCTCGCACCGTCCTCGGTGCGGAGTTTAATCAATTAGGGGCAAGGGCAGCAACCTCAACAACCAATATAATGAAAAGATAAAATATAAACGAGTGATTAAGAAGCTTACTGCCCTTTTTTAGGGGAAGGGACCCCGATAGTCCTGTTGGCGGTGGTGCTGTTCGGCGCCTTGTAGGAACCACTACATCAGCAGGGTGGTTGCCTCCATCGTGTGGTGACTCAGGCGGTATCGATGATGATGTGTCCGTAGAAGTTGCGGCCATCACTGGTTTCGGTATGAAAACTGATTGCGATTGAGTAAAACCGTTGTAACCTGAGGCTATGGTGGAGTTGTGTGTTAGAATTTGAAAGGAGAAAAATTAAAGTGAGAAATTGAAGGAAAGGAAAAGAGAGAAAAAAAAATCAAATAAATAAACAAAAATTAAAGGAAGTGGAAGTTGGTGATGGTGGGTGAAATTTGTAAGAAATTGAAATTGAGGAAAGGAAAAGAGAGAAAAAAAATCAAATAAATAAACAAAAATTAAAGGAAGTGGAAGTTGGTGATGGTGGGTGAAATTTGTAAGAAATTGAAATTGAGGAAAGGAAAAGAGAGAAAAAAAATCAAATAAATAAATAAAAATTAAAGGAAGTGGAAGTTGGTGATGGTGGGTGAAATTTGTAAGAAACTGAAATTGAAGAAGAGGGTGGTGCTGGTCAAATTTGAGGAAAAAGAAAAAAAAAAGGTTGTGAGTGGAGGAAGTGAAAAGAAATTAGAAAGTGGGGGTGAGTGAGTAAGGTGGCATGGATTGGTGAAGGAAGAAAAGAAGGAAAGAAAGTGGCGGTGATGTTGGGTGAAGGAGATGAAAAGAAATCAAAATTAAAGAAATGGAGAGTGGAATTGGAAGTGGCGGTGGTGGGTTCAAAACCCTTGTTTCTAATTTTTATTTCTTTTTCACCTTTTTTTTACCCCTCATTTCTAATTTTTTTCTTCTAAACACTCTTGGGCTTTATTAACTCCCCAACTCATTCTCTTGGGCCTTTATTCCTCCATTCTTTTCTTTTTCTTCAAACCTGTAAATCAAAACTCAGAACTTCTAACCCTTTGGAGAAGATGATGTTAGTTAAATCAGTTAGCCTACATGGAATAAAAATAAAATAAAAACAAGACTGAATATAAGTGATAGACGTTAGTCTTATGCAAGACTAACTCTGGGCTGCCTCCCAGTAGCGCCGCTAGTTAACGTCTTTGGCTAGACGCTCTTGAGATCTTAGGCTAGTCTCCAGGAACTTGTAGCCCCATAACTTCACCACTTTCAATCGGGATATTCTCATAAAATGGCGTGAGGTGATGGCCATTTACTTTCTGCACTTTTCCGTTCTCCAAACACTGAATTTCCACTGCACCATGAGGAAAGATATTAGTTACTAAGAAATATCCGATCCAATATGATTTTAATCTCCCTCGAAATAATTTCAACTGTGAATGATATAGTAGCACTTTCTGTCCTATTTGAAATTGTTTCTGAACTATCATGTTGTTGTGAAATTTCTTAGTCTTCAATTTTTGAATACTCGAACTCTCACAAGCTTCATTCCTTAGTTCCTCAAGCCCTTGTACTTTCAACTTCCTGAGTTTTCCTGCTTCATCAACATTCATGTCACACTGCTCAATTGTCCATAAGGCTCTGTGTTCTGGTTTTGGTTCCTGCAAAATGGAAGGTAAAAGATGTTGAGTAGTGTGTGAAATTGTTTTAGCATTAGAACGCTCTGGTTCTAATTTCAGAGCTGCCATCTGTTGCATTGCTTCCTGCACATCTTCTCCAAGCTCTACGTCTTTCTCATTTATTTTGCTGCTCACGTCTAAGCTTTCTTCTATAACTGCCTGCATCTTGTCTTCCCTACATACTTCAAAAACTTGATGAGTTATTGGTTCAATAACATCTATGCCACAAACAGAAGACACTTCATTAGGAATTTCCATGGCCTTATAAACATCAAATTGAACAATTTTACCATCAAACTCCATAGTCATTGTTCCTTCGTGAACATCAATTTTTGTCCGAGCAGTTGTTAGGAATGGTCTACCTAACAGGATTTCCGACGAATTTGAAGAGTGATCTTCATCTTCCATGTCTACGACATAGAAATCAGCTGGAAAAATTAAACCATTAACCTGCACCAAAACATCTTCCAACACCCCTTCGGGGTAAACAATAGATCTGTTAGCAAGCTGAATAACGACGCCAGTTTCCTCAAGAGGACCAGCATTTAAAGAGGAATAAACTGACTTAGGCATGACATTTATAGATGCTCCTAAGTCACACATTGCCCGTTTAATACTAGTATTCCCAATCTGACATGGAACAGCAAACATACCTCTATCCTTACTTTTTTGGGGCATTTTCCCTTGGATTACAGCAGACACATTCTCACCTATGGAAATCTTTTCATACCCAACTCTCTTAGTTTTATTAGTGCACAAATCTTTAAGGAACTTAACATATCGAGGAACTTGTCTAACGATGTTAATTAATGGAATATTTACCTCGACCTTGCGAAATACCTCAAAGATGTCCTTCTCTTCATTTTCCTTCTTCGATTTGTCGAACCGATTCGGGTAAGGTGCTTGGGTAACTAAAGGAGGGGGTCTATCTTGCTTTTGCACTTCTTTTTCAAGAATTTTATCTTCCTTGATGATGTTCTTCTTGCTGACCGGCTTGTTTAAAACGGGCTGCTCTATTTCTCTTCCGTTACGAAGGGTGATTGCGCTCACGTTTGGCATTGGATTGTCCACCGGTTGAGAGGGCATCTTTCCTTGAGATTGAATCTCACTCAAAGCAGTAGCTATTTGAGTCATCTGTTTCTGGAGTTCCTGCACATTAGTTGCAAGATTATGGACAACATCAGTTAAAGGCATACCTGAGTTTTGGGTAGATTGGTGAGGCCGTGATTGATAATTTTGCTGCCTTGGTCCGTAGCTAAGGTTTGGATTATCACGCCACCCTGGGTTGTACGTATTAGAGTACGGATCGTACGTTCTTTGATTTTGCCCTTGGTACCCATTAAGTGCATTGGCTTGTTCCGAATTTTCTTCATACAGAACAGGGCATTCATCAGTGGCATGTTCAGTGGCAGTACAAATCCCACACTTCTTCACCTGAGCCGCCTTTCCGAGAGCTAATTTCTGCACAAGACTAGTCATTTATTCAATTTCTCTTCAATGTTAGAACTGCTTGCCTCATACGCCTTCTTGGGACCTTCCTGAACTTTCCCAAACTGTTGAGAAGTTGCTGCAATTACTCTGATCAATTCCTTAGCCGCGGTTGGTGTTTTGTCAAGGAAACATGCTCCGCTTTCCGCGTCCACCATTTTTCTTTCCATGCTAAGCATCCCTTCATAGAAATATTGGATCAGAGAATTTTCATCTATCCCGTGTTGAGGGCAATTTTCACATAACTTCTTGAACCTCTCCCAATACTCATGAAGCGACTCCACATCTTTTTGCTTGATTCCACTGATTTCTCTTCGAATTAATGCCGCTCGGGAGGCTGGAAAATATTTGTCCAGGAATGATTGTACCATCTGGTTCCATGTAGTGATTGTTCCTGATGGCAAATTTAAAAGCCAATCCTTGGCTGCATCTTTTAGTGAGAATGGGAACGCTCTCAACTTCACTTGTTCTTCCGTTACTCCTTGCGATCTCATGCTGGAGCACACCACATGGAATTGCTTAAGATGCTTATGAGGACTTTCACTCTCCATGCCGTGAAACTTGGGCAACAAATGAATCAACCCGGATTTCAGCTCAAACGACACATCCAAGTTGGGATATGTGATGCATAGGGGCTGATTATTGACCTCTTGTGCCTGAAGTTGTCTTAGAGTTCTGTCTGCCATTGTTTCCTCTTCTGATTGTTCACTTTCTTCGCTGGATATTTCTTCTTCGTCACTAGAACTCGAAGTTTCAGCGCTTTGTAATTTCTGTAACCTTACTTCCTTGCGAAACCTCCGAGCCAGTAATTCTATTTCTGATTCAAAGAGAAGTTGTTCTGAATTGTTGGACCTGGTCATAAAAGAAATCAAATCAAATTAGATTATTCCCCGGCAACGGCGCCAAAATTTGATGGGTGCCGATTCCACCAAAAATAATCCCAACTTTCCCTAAACGAATAATTTGTAATAGAGCAAGTAGAGGTCGAACCCAAAGGAATAATATTGATTTAAAACTTCTAATGACCTAACAAAATAATTAAATGGGGGGTTTGGAATTGTGAAGTTTATTAAATTTAAATGTAACAAGTCAAAAATCATAAGAAGAACAAAACAGAAATTAAATAAGGTTTGTGAATAATATTTTGATGAATTCGGTCAAGGGGAATCACAGGATAATTCATACGTTAATGATCATTGACAGATAAAATTGTATTCTCATGTATTCACCGGGTCAGTTTGGCGTGTTCTTCCTTAATAGTGAACTAGTTAAGCACGGCAAATAACTTGTTCCTAATCAATAAACAATCCTATCTCAGCGCCTAAGATTTAATTTATTGACAGCTTAAGAATTAGAAGAACCTGATCTTAGTTAATCGTCTCTCAGCGTCGGCGATTTTGGACTAACTTATCTGTTCATTTGGCTCAGATAAACCCAACTAGATTCGTATTAATGTCAGGTGGAAGACGAACTCAGGTTTGTCCGACTCGAGTCCGTTCTTCCAAATACGAAGCTAGCTTGATTTAAATAGTCAATAGCTACTTTGTTTGGCTATCTTAGGTGAAACTCTAATAAACCAAATCAGCCATATGATTATTCGATTCAACAAACAACCTGCAGTTATCATTCATAGAATAAATAATCAATTGAGAATAATTCTCTAAACACGATGAACAAATAAACGGTTTAATAAATTGAGAAAAGTGAAATACAACGATCTCACGATAACGGAGAAAAATCCCTTGAATTAACCCTTAACCGAAATTAAGAAATTAGCTATCAATAGCCATGGAACGTATGTGTTTTTCTGCTGGAAAAATAAATGTAAAAACTGATGTTCTCAACTTGGAAAATCTGCCGTTCTTAAGTCTATTACGGCTCCTCAAAATAAGGAATTAAAATCCCTTCAAATTAGCTCTAGAATCCTTCTTCAAATTTGAAATTAATTGCCTCCTCATTTGTCTCCTACAAATTCGTGCTTTAGCTGAAAGTCTTGTTCTCAAATTGTCCAATCCGGATCAGGAAAGCAATCCTATTCGAACCAGGAAACTGTCAGCCTGTAACTGCCTTAGTCTTGTGCAAGACTAACTCTGGCTTAGACCAATATCTGCTCAATCAGCTCCGGATCACGACCCGACATCAGCTCGGCCCAAATTAAGCCCAATTTGTCTCCATTTAGTCATCATTGGCCTGTAGAGATGGAAATACCAAAAACAAACAATAAAACCCGCAAAAATAACAAAACACGACAATTATAAAGCACAAAAGCGGGGTAATTTATTGTTGAATTATGCACTTATCAGGAGCTCAACAGACGATGAAGAAATGGCTATGTTCACTAGAAAGATGAAAAGGCTGTTCAAAAAGAATGACAAATATTCTAAGAAGCCTTATAAGAAGTTTGATAAGTACAAAGCTGACTCCAGCGACAGCAAGTACAAGATGGACAGCTCAAAGCCCATTACATGCTTTGAATGTCATCAAACTGGCCATATCAAGTCAAGCTATCCCACGCTAAGGAAAGAAAGGAAGAACGGCAAGAAGGCAATGGTGGCAACCTGGAGTGATAGTGATGATTCATCATCATCTGAAGCTGATGCCATTGAGTCAGCAAAGATCTGCTTCATGGCAGATGAGCTTGCTGAGCCTTGTGTTTCTGAGCATGCTGACCCCTCCATTGTGTCTGACAATGAGGAACACTCAACTGAGGTAATATCACTACCCTTGCTCAGAAATGAAATGGTTAATGCCATAAGTGACCTTTATACACTTGTCAAAAAGTGTAATAAAAAGGTTAGAGCACTCAGCAGGCGATGTGACGAGGTTGAGGAGGTCAAACTGAGTGGCCTTCGATATATTCTCCAGGACACTTCAATTTTGCATAGTAATGTAGAAATTATGCAAAAGTTTGTCACTAAGGTCCAATCAGATTCCAAGAAACTGAGAAAGGACGTCACATCAATTCAGAACCAACTTAAGGTTCCAAATAAGAGAAATATTCCTCTGAACACTGAGTACCGAAGTACTAGTCAGCAGAGATGGAATCCTCAATGGAATGTCCAATGTGACTTCTGTGGGAAGAAAGGACACACCACAAAGGTGTGCTGGCACGCTCAGCACTGGGGTGCTGACCAGTCAGTGAAACATTCTAAACGGAAGGTCAACTGTGACTTCTGCGGAAAGAATGGACATACTGTCTAAGTATGTCGTCATAAAATGAAATATGATGCTTTACCTGTTGAACCTAACAAGCAAGGACCCAAAAAGAATTGAGTACCTAAAAGCAACTAGCTATATTGCAGGTAAGCCTGAGGTGTGCTGAGAAGTCAAAGATGTGGTACATTGACAGCGCATGCTCAAGGCATATGACTGGTGATGAAACTCAGCTCATCACGTTTGTGCGTAAACGAGGAGGAAGTGTAAGTTTTGGAGACAACAAGAAGGGTGAGATAGTAGGGTCAGGAACCATTGGTGGCAATCCTACTATTGAGTCAGTCTCCCTAGTCAGCGGACTCAAATATAACTTACTCAGCGTAGCTCAGCTATGTGACAATGGGAGAAAAGTTATATTTGATGACACTGGATGTAAAATATTCGAGGGTAAAACAAATGAGTTAATTCTAACTGCCCCTCGTATTGATAATGTCTTTATGCTGAACTTAGAAAAGAAGTTTTCAAAAACTGTATGCTTAGTGTCTAAGGAAGAAAATTCCTGGCTATGGCACAAGAGACTTGGTCATGTGAGCATGGACCTCCTGGCCAAATTAGCAAGAAAGCAATTGGTTGAGGGACTGCTAGAACTTAAATTTGAAAAAGATCAATTATGCCACGCTTGCCAAGCTGGAAAACAAACCAAACAACCTTTTCATAGTAAAAACATTGTCTCAACTAAGCGTCCATTAGAGTTACTACACTTGGATCTCTTCGGTCCAGTCCAGCCGCTGAGCTTGGGTGGAAGAAGATTTTCCTTGGTCATTGTAGATAACTTTTCTCGGTACACTTGGATCATCTTGCTGAGTAGCAAGGATGAAACCTTTGAGACGTTTTCAAATTTAGTAAGAAAACTTGAAAATGATAAAGACCTTAAGTTAGCTCACATCCGAAGTGATAATGGTGGAGAATTCAAGAACCAACAGTTTGTTGAATTCTGTGAAACCAACGACATTGACCATAATTTCTCTGCTCCTAGAACGCCTCAACAAAATAGGGTTGTTGAAAGGAAAAACAGAACCTTGGTTGAAATAGCCAGGACAATGCTGAGTGAGCATAGGCTTCCAAAGTACTTTTGGGGAGAAGCTGTCAACACAGCGTGCTACATTCTTAATAGGGCTCTAGTTAGACCTATACTAAAGAAAACCCCCTACGAACTTTGGAAAAGACGAAAGCCAAACATTGGATACTTTCGTGCCTTTGGCTGTAAATGTTTTATCTTAAATACCAAAGATAGCCTAGCTAAGTTTGACTCAAAAGATGATGAAGCTATCTTTTTAGGCTACTCAACAAACAGTAAAACATACAGAGTTTTCAATAAACGAACTCAAGTGTTGGAAGAGTCAGTACATGTTGAGTTCGATGAAACTAACCCTGCAGGTAGATATCAGCCGCTGACCGAGGATGACCCACACTCAGCACCCGCTGACCAAGAAACAGCCGTTGAGTCATTTCCTCAAGGGCTGACCAAAGGTAAAAGTGAAACTCAAATTACTTTCACTGACCAATCTACACCTGCAGAGGTTGTTGAAAAACAACCAGCGCAAGACATCAATCTACCAAAGGAGATTAGGATACCAAGAGGTCACTCAGAGAGTGCCATTCTTGATGCCGCTGAGAATACCCTGATGACGAGAAATCAACTCAGGAGATACCTCAGCAATGTAGCATTCGTCTCAATCCAGGAACCAAATAATTTCTCTGAAGCTGAGTATGATGAATTCTGGATGAATGCAATGGAAGAAGAACTTGATCAGTTCAGACGAAATGAAGTATGGGATCTAGTGCCAAAACCAAGAAGCTAGAAGACCATAGGAACAAGATGGGTCTTCCGCAACAAGCTGGATGAACAAGGGAACGTGGTCAGAAACAAAGCAAGACTTGTAGCTCAGGGCTATAGTCAGCAAGAAGGTATTGACTGCGGTGAGACCTTTGCCCCAGTGGCAAGGCTAGAGGCTATTAGAATTTTATGTGCATATGCAAGCTATATGAACTTTAAACTGTTTCAAATGGATGTTAAGAGTGCATTCCTTAATGGAGTTATAAACGAGGAAGTTTATGTTAATCAGCCTCTAGGGTTTGAGGATCCTAAATTCCCAAACCACGTTTATAAGCTCAAAAAGGCTCTGTATGGCCTCAAGCAAGCACCACGTGCTTGGTATGAGAGGCTGACCAGTTTTCTGCTGACTAGAAATTATGTCAGAGGTAAAGCTGATACAACCTTATTCATTAAGAGGAAGGGTAAAGATACCATGCTGGCTCAAATATATGTTGATGACATTATTTTTGGTGCCACTAACGAGTCAATGTGCAAGGAATTTAGTAAGCAGATGCAGACTGAGTTTGAAATGTCAATGATGGGAGAACTCAACTTCTTCCTTGGACTTCAAATCAAACAAGGGAAAAATGGCATCTTCATTAGTCAAACTAAGTATGCTAAGGAGATATTGAAGAAGTATGAACTTGAGAATTGTAAGTCAATATCTACCCCAATGGGCACTGACACTGTCCTCTGCGCTGATGAGAATGGTAAGTCAGTAGACAGCAGATTGTACCGAGGTATGATTGGTTCTCTACTTTACTTAACTGCTAGTAGGCCGGACATTCAGTTCTCAGTATGTTATTGTGCTAGATATCAATCTAACCCTAAGGAATCTCATTACATAGCTGTAAAAAGAATCCTTAGATATTTGCAAGGCTCAGTGAATGCAGGTTTATGGTATCCTAACACTCATGACTTCACACTCATTAGATACACTGACGCTGACTACGGACGAGACAAGCTTGAACGAAAAAGCACCTCAGGAGGATGCCACTTCCTTGGGAGCTGTCTTGTGTCCTGGTTCAGCAAGAAGCAGGCGTCAGTAGCCCTATCAACCACTGAAGCTAAGTACGTTGCTGCTGGAAGCTGTGTTGCTCAAGTCCTATGGATTAAGCAACAACTTGAAGATTTTGGCGTTCGGACTAAAACAATTGAAGTCAAATGTGACAACAAAAGTGCCATTGACTTATAAAAGAACCCAATCCAACACAGCAGGATGAAGCATGTCAGCATAAGACATCACTTCATTAGAGATCACGTACTCAAGGGAGAGATCAAGCTGACCTATGTCCCAACGGATGAGCAGCTTGTCGATATCTTCACAAAGCCACTGGCTCGTGAGCAATTCAACATACTTAGAGAAGCCATTGGTATGCTTAATCCTCTTCAATAAATTTCAAGTATAGTATGCATGCTGAGTGAATTGCCATGCTGAATGATTTGTGCTATTACATGCTGAGTAGATAAATATATATGCTGAGTATCTATCTCAAGCTGAGTTACTACGCATAAGATCGATTCCTCTGCATAACACTGACTATTCAAAATTTTAAACGCCTGAAATTTTTAACACTGAGTAAAGAGCCGTTGCAAACTTTAATGTAAAGCACGCGAATTAAATAGCCACCTAGGATGACGTATAGGCTATAATTAGAAAATACACGCGCCGTATGTGTCATAAATGTCAGAATCTTTGTCGATTGAGAATCTCGAGGCAAAACGAACTACTCAACGCCTTGGATTAACTTAACATCTCTATAAATAGTGGATGAATTCCCACTTCTATTTCTTTACGCTTAGAAATCTTTGGCATTCATACTCTCTCTCTCGAAAGTTCCCAAACCTTCTAAAAACTTCTCTGAGAAAATGACTAAAATTTCTCTGAACATCTCCAGTGCCGGTCTCTCCCATAACCGCTCCGATGACAATCCCACTTCTCCCACTCAACGTGATCACACTGGAGTTACTACGCCGAGCAAGAAAGCTCAAGCTTTCCAAGCTACCTCTTCCAAAGGGAAACAACAGCAAAAGGACAAGGGTAAGAAAGTAGTAGAACGCACCTACACTCAGGTCTTCGAGAGTGTGAGGGGGTGGAAGATTGACCACTCGCGGTGGTTCTCAAAAGGATTCGTGGAGGCCGAGCAACCTTTCTGTGAGTGGATCAAGAACAATGAATGGACCGAGCTGTTCTCAGTTCGGGATCCTACTTACCCTGAGTTGGTACGAGAATTCTACGCCAACCTGAGAGTCGCCAATGATAACAGGAACTACTTAGCAACTCATGTTCGAGGGGAGAACATCTCCATCAATCCAGCATATCTAGCCTCACTGTTCAAACTGAAAAATGAAGGAGCTATACTTCGTAAATCAGGTGACCATGAGAAAACCGACTACGTTCAGACCTTCTGCAAATCTGAGGGTCATGTAGGTGAAATTTCAAGCACTTCCATGGGTCAGCATCAAAAGATGGCCCATTACATACTGACAAATTTCCTCTACCCTAAAATCAACTGCACCAACTCAGCAACCAACTTCGAGTAGTGTTTTATATGGCACATGCTGACCTACACGCCGATAAATATGCCTGTCTTCATAATCGGTGGGTTTCTACGAAGTACAGGAACCCTTAGGCTCGGATCCTTCATCACTCGAATCCTGCAAGATCACAAGGTGGACATGATTGCAGAAATCGAAGTTCAGGGAACCGAGATTACAGCTGCTTCCCTATTCGGTTTGGCATATGATCTACCTATCTTGCCGAAGAAAGGAAAAGGGGAAGCTGTCCAAAACGCTGAGGGGGTAGTGACTCGAAAAGGAAGACCTCAAAGAAAGAGGAAGGCTGTCCAGAGCACCTCTAAAGCCGCTGCTTCTGCTCCAAAGAAGATTAAAGTTGTATGTGGAGGAACTAAGTCTCAAACTCAACAAAGTCAGGGTAGATCTAGGTCAGCGGAGAAACTGTTGGAAATTAGGCTAAGGTATAGCAGCGGAAATATAAATTTTTTAACCTATTTCCATAAACCACAAGATCCGTTAACCGTTATTTCATATAAAGAGGGATAAGAAGAATTAACTCTTGATGATCAATCTACCGTTCTTAATGAAGTGCCCACAACTCTTCTTCGAGTTCCCAAACACGAAATAAAACACGGGAAGATTAATTTAGAATCAACCGTTGAATAGCAACCAAAGTAGATTGCCTCTAACTAATCAACACAAGATCAAGGATAAAAGAAATAGATGAAATCAATTGATCAAAGGAAGCCGTGGAGAAATCTCTTCCTCGAACTAGGGGTGTCGAATTTTCTCTCTCTTGTGCTAGGGTGGATTTCGAAAATCTCAGTAGGGGATTACCATGTAGATTGTGAAAATCTCAAGGGGAGGGGTATTTATAATCTCTTGTATCTAATCCCTAGTTAGATAGAATTAGGTTACTGAATAGGAATTCAATTCGGAATAGAATTCCTAATTATTATCTCACTATATATCTAATATATTAAGGATAATAATAATAACCTTATTGGATAATAATAGGAGTATAATAATCTAATTAAAACTCCTAACTTATTTATCTCTTAATTAATTTAATTCATAATCCTAATCTAATTAGGATTAACAAAATCAAATTAATTATTCATGTATTTCCTTACATGAATTTCGACCCCCCCTTGGTCCATGGGCCTTCTTGGGCTTAATTGGGCTTCCATCAATTAATTAACATCTATCTCTCTTTTAGGTTCCAAGTCTTATGTGTGACCCATTAGGTTCTTATTGCTTCTAGAGATATGCAACGTTATTAAATTAATTTTCAAAGAATTATATTTAATCTTTGCATAACGGAATGATGTACAGAGTATGTGATTAGCAAGTCCGTAATCATTCCCCCAGAGCTATAAGAAGACAGGTTGATTCTGTCGTTAACCTTTCCGTATTAGTTACAGTATAATTCGATCCTTTATCAACTACATCCTTGAACTGAATCTTATGACTATGGGTGATGTCAAGTCACATATAGCGAGACGTTCGTTTTACTTGTACAGGCCGAGTCAACTCAAATAGATAGGTTAAGTGAAATCTGTATTTCAACTCTTAAGCTATCACCTTGCAAGGATTTAGAGTCGAGTCTTCCACAAACGATCCATGGATGTATCTCCCATTTATCGAGAGTGATAAATGCTCAATCCAATATATAACGATCCCGCAATCACTTCCTGTGATACCCAACGTCTACTGTTCACACCCCAGAGTCATCTCTGTTAAGGATCGTGTTACACCAGAGTCAAAGCATCACATTCCGTAATCCAGAATACCAATTAATATTCCTTTGAGTCTGAGGATTAGTTATACCTATTAATACCAATGAGATGAACAGGTGACAAGGATGAATCTACCCATCCTGTTATCTCAAATCGGATCCCCAATCCTAATGAACAACTTTTCATCGGATCTATGTAACTGTACAGATATCTGTATATATGAACCTTGTGAGATCAGCTTTCTGTCGGACAGAAGACATTGTTACATATAAGTCTCAACAGTGATATATCAATCCTAAACATATCACTTGACTTGGGGTGGTTTTAAGTTTATTAGTTTATTATAAAGTTTTGTCTCACTTCATGCTTGTATGAACAATTTATAATCACTTTAAACAAACTTACGGATTTCCTTTTATTAGACTTTATTTAGTGCTTTAAAAGGGATTGCCTTTATATAGTTATAAAACATATATCTTATTAAAACAAATGATATAAAGAACAATTCATTTATAATAAGTTTGTATCCTGCAACAATTGTCTATAGGACACTAAACCCCAACATACTCCCACTTGGACTAAAGCCAATTGTTTCTAAAACTTATCCCAGTAGAAGTTAAATGACGATCATGTACTCTCTGGGTTAAAGGCTTTGTCAACGGATCTGCAACATTTGCCTCTGTAGGTACTCTTTCTATTCTCACATCTCCTCCATCCACAATCTCTCTTATGATGTGGTATCGCTTAAGGTAATGCTTGGACGCATTATGAGACCGTGGTTCCTTTGCTTGCGCAATGGCTCCATTGTTATCACAATACAGTGTAATGGGATTTACAATGTCAGGCACCACACCAAGTTCTGTAAAGAACTTTCTTATCCAAACCGCTTCCTTTGCTGCTTCCGCAGCTGCGATATACTCTGACTCGGTCGTAGAGAAAGCTACGCTTCCCTGCTTGGAACTCTTCCAACTGACCGCGCCCCCATTCAAGATAAACAGGTATCCTGATTGGGATTTAAAATCATTCTCATCTGTGAGATGACTTGCGTCTGAAAATCCTTCTATTTTCAGATCGCCTTCTCCGTACACTAGGAACATATCTTTAGTTCTTCTCAAGTACTTAAGAATGTTCTTGACGGCAATCCAATGCTCGTCTCCCAGATTCCCTTGGTAACGACTCGTTACAGATAACGCGAACGCTACGTCAGGTCTAGTGCATAGCATAGCATACATAATCAAACTGATTGCGCTGGCGTACGGGATTACAGCCATGCATCTTTTGTCATCATCGGTTTTAGGACATTGATGATTGTTTAACTTTACTCCATGTAGCATGGGTAAGTTACCTCATTTCGATTCAAGCATGCTAAACCGATTTAGCACATTTTCAATGTATGTAGCCTGTGAAAGACCAATCAGTCTTCTCGATCTATCTCTGTAGATCTTTATACCAAGTATATAAGCTGCTTCACCAAGGTCTTTCATTGAGAAGTTACCAGATAACCATACTTTTACCGACTCTAGTAGAGCAATGTCATTTCCCATTAATAATATATCGTCCACATATAGTATGAGAAATGCTATAGAGCTCCCACTTGCTTTCTTGTAAATGCAAGCTTCTTCGCAATTTTGTTCGAAACCAAATTGTTTTATGGTTTCATCAAAACGCTTATTCCAGCTTCTTGATGCTTGCTTGAGTCCATAAATGGATCTCTGAAGTTTGCAAACTTTATTTGCATCCTTCGATATGAAACCTTCAAGCTGCATCATATATACATCCTCAAGCAGGTTTCCGTTTAGGAAAGCTGTTTTCACATCCATTTGCCAAATCTCATAATCGAAATGAGCGGCAATTGCAAGCATGATTCTGATTAATTTGGACATAGCCACATGAGAGAAAGTTTCGTCATAATCAATTCATTGCTTCTGACGATATCCTTTCGCTACTAACCTAGCTTTGTAGGTGCTAACCTTTCCATCCATGTCTGTCTTCTTTTTGAAGATCCACCTGCACCCAATGGGTATTATCCCTTCGGGTGGATCAACCAAAGTCCACACTTGGTTAGTATACATGGAATCCATTTCAGAATCCATGGCCTCAAGCCATGCTTTAGAATCTAGACTAGTAAGAGCCTCTTCGTAGTTTTTGGGTTCGTCGTCTAACACGGGAACCTCATTATCATCTCCCACTAGAAAACCATATCTAACTGGGAGTTCACGAACTCTTTGTGATCTACGAATAGGTGGCACTGGAGTCTCATCTAATGGGACTTCTTCGGGTACCTCAACCGCCTCTGTTGTTTCAGTCGGTGTTTCTTCTTCTTGAACTTCGTCAAGTTCAATCATGCTTCCCTTTTGTGTTTCTTCGAGAAACTCTTTCTCTAAGAAGGTTGCGTGCTTGGATACTATTACTTTCTGATCATCTGGATGATAGAAGTAACATCCCATAGTTTTCTTAGGGTATCCAATGAAGAAACATTTATCAGATTTCGAATCTAGTTTGTCGGACGCAATGCGTTTGACAAATGCTGAACAACCCCATACTCTCATAAATGAAAACACGGGTTTCCTACCAACGAACAATTCATATGGTGTGAAACTAGCGGACTTAGTTGGTACTCGATTTAGGATGAAGAGGGCAATTTCTAAGGCATAGCCCCAGAACGTCTTTGGAAGTAAGGCCATACTCATCATGGATCGTACCATATCTAGTAGGGTACGGTTTCTCCTCTCGGATACACCATTGTGTTGTGGTGTATAGGGAGGTGTCCATTGTGAGCATATCCCACATTCAGTTAGATAATTCAGAAAATCATCTAAAAGATATTCGTCACCTCGATCAGATCGAAGCGTCTTTATTTTCTTTCCTAATTGATTTTCTACTTCATTCTTGAAGCATTTGAATTTCTCAAAAGCTTCTGATTTGTGCTTCATCAAGTAGATGTAACCATATCGGGTATGGTCATCTATGAAGCTAATGAAGAATCTGAATCCTCCTCTTGCTTGGACTGACATAGGACCGCATACATCTGAATGAATGAGTCCTAGAGCGTCTGATACACGCTCACCTTTATTGCTAAAGGGTGTCTTTGTCATTTTACCTTTTAAACATGATTCGCATGGTTCCAATTATTCGGGATCGATTGGATCTATAAGCCCATCTGAATGTAGCTTTAGCATGCGTCTCTTGTTTATATGGCCTAAACGACAATGCCACAAGTAAGTTGAATTATCTAGCTTATGTCTTTTGGTATCAATTGCAAAAACAGGAATTTTGTCATCTAACACATAAATCCCATTTTGTGATATTCCTGAAAAATAAAAGATCGAATCTTTATAAAAATTGCAACTCTTGTCTTTTATTGAAATATGAAAACCGTCGTCAACAAGACGGCTAATAGAAATAATGTTACGAGACATTTGCGGAACGTATAAACAATTCCTTAATTCTATTACAAGCCCAGAAGGAAAATTTAAAACATAATCTCTAATTGCGAGGGCGGCAACTCTTGCTCCATTTCCCACTCGCAAGTTTATGCTTTCTTTCTTTAGTTCCTTAGTCTGTTTTAGCTCCTGCATATTTGTACAAATATGAGATCCACATCCGGTATCAAGTACTCAAGATTCAGACTGTGAAACTGTATTTATTTCAATATAAAACATACCAGATGTTGAAGCACCGCCATTTCCCTTCTTGAGGGAGGCTAGGTACTCCTTGCAGTTCCTCTTCCAATGCCCGTCTTTACCACAGAAGTGGCACTCTCCTTTGGGCTTCTTCACTTCCTTTCCCTTAGCTTTGTTGGGCATGGCTTTCTTACCTTTCTTGGGATATTTAGGATTAGGATAATTCCCTTTCCTCTTCTTTGATCCCTCAATGACAAGAGCTGGTATTGCCTTGTCCTTTCTCATATTGGGCTCAACTGACTTGAGCATATTTGCAAGCTCTTCAAGAGAGGTTTGCAAGTCATTCATCTGATAGTTCATAATGAACTGTGAATAACTCTCTGGGAGGGATTGAAGAATTAAGTCCATGCTTAATTCGTTATCCATCGCGAATCCAATACTTGAAAGTTTGGTAATATAGCCAATCATCTTGACACAATGTGTCATGACAGATGTGCCCTCTTGCATCCTGCAACGATATAGCAACTTGGATATCTCGTAGCGTTCGCACCTGGTCTGTTTCCCAAACAATTCCTTTAGTTGCATGATGATGGAATAAGCATCCATTTCCTCATGTTGCCTTTGTAATTCCGGTGTCATCGATGCAAGTATGATGCATTCGGCATGATCATCATAAGCCTTGTGCTTCTAGTAAGCATCAATTTCCTCAATGGGAGAATCATCAGTAGGGACATGGGGTATCAATGTATCAAGTACATACCCTATTTTATCGAACTTCAAAACGATTTTGAGGTTACGAAACCAGTCGGTGAAGTTTGAACCATTCAATTTGTTATCGGTAAGAATGTTTTGCAGATTGATGTTAGTCATGATTTTAAAAGTGTTTTAATTTAAAACTTGAGATTTGAGAAAGAGTAAACGTATGTTATTCATTTGCTTTAAAGTATATCAATCTAAAATTATAGGCCTTTTGTTTATTTTAGATTGCTCCCACTATTTTGCCAAATTAATAGCCCTCCATATTAATTCGAAGAATTTTACAAATTCTTTAGTGAGCTAGGATCCTAACTCCTGAGATTTCGCCTTGAGTTTACTCAACAAGCTAGTCTCATTCATTAGGTAGATTCATGTAATCAATCACATCTTTAATGTGATTCCTAGGTTATTGGGTTACTAACCACATTAGTAACTAATATGCTATTCATATTAATCCCAACCATATTGCCCATTAGTTTATGACAACATGAGTTTACTCATCCAATTATCATAATCTAATTTAAGTATTACCCCATATTCATGAAAAGTAATTTTCGATAATTCAGGTGTTACCGAAAGGACCCCGAGCTTGAGTTTACTCAACAACCCAAAGGCCCTCAGTACTGCCGGCTGAATTATAATATTAGGGAGGGGCAACCGATTTTAATAACTTGTTTATTTACTTAACTTTTTAATGAGAGATTTTATTTTAGGTCTCATAATCTAACTTAGTCTTGATTTGCTTTAGCATACATCAGACACATACATTCACATACATTGGTGTTATGGACATATCATCTAAATTATTCCGTCGAGCCAGAGACGGAATAAAAGGGCAAACCTAAGGAAATACTAACTATTACATATTTCTCTTTAGATCCTCCGTCTTCTCCATGGCGCCTTGAAATTACATATTAATTTCTATACTACTAAAGAAAACTTCAATTGAATTGAAGGGAATCAGATGAGAGGAGAAATTACAATAGATAGTAGAAAGGCAGGACTCGCAGGCCCTATTTCAAAAATACCAAAAGACTAAAAGAGGGTCCAAATATGTCCATAACTCCAAACATGCATAGACTCAATTAAATAAATTTAATTGGTTGATTACATAACTATCTTATGTAATATTTATGTTAATCACATTAACTTATCAAATTAACTTTCATCCAATTTTACTTCTAATAGTTTCGTATCTTTTATATTAATCTTTAGATTAATATAACTATACAAAACTTTAATTATGCACATTCCAATTATTTTGATTTTAATTTATTTAACATTTTGATTTACAAATTGGTAAAACAAACTTTTAAACAAATTTTCATTCGATAATCAAAACAGAAAACTATCAATTTCTGAAACATATATATATTTAAATATAAAAACGATTTTAAACAATTTAAAATCAAGTGGGTCTCGGGCCGGGCCCGAGAGTGGGCTGCTGCCGATTGGCAGCAGCCCTAGCGCCGCGAGGTAGCAGCCGCGCGACAGCGGCCAGTCGAGCCGCGAGGCGCGACTCGGGCTGTCGTATATTATTTTTTTGTTTTTTAATAATAATTTTAAATATATATATATCAGTTCTAAAACGATTTCCAGAAAATAGGAAAATCTACTATAGATTTCCGTTTTATCTTTAGAATTAATAAAACTGATTTTATCAATCTAACTATAAAACTAATAGATTTCGTTATAATGATTATCAACCAAAATAATTAGGAACATACGCATAATCAATTTTAATTAACAATTAATTAAAACTTATTTATCTTTAGAATTAATTAAACAAAACAATTTGTTAATTAATCCTAACTATAAATATTTATTCAATCCTATTGAAAACTTCTAAATTTTCATATATGAAATAACGGATTTAACGATGGCTCTGATACCACTGTTGGAAATTAGGCTAAGGTATAGCAGCGGAAATATAAATTTTTTAACCTATTTCCATAAACCACAAGATCCGTTAACCGTTATTTCATATAAAGAGGGATAAGAAGAATTACCTCTTGATGATTAATCTACCGTTGTTAATGAAGTGCCCACAACTCTTCTCCGAGTTCCCAAACACGAAATAAAACACGGGAAGATTAATTTAGAATCAACCGTTGAATAGCAACCAAAGTAGATTGCCTCTAACTAATCAACACAAGATCAAGGATAAAAGAAATAGATGAAATCAATTGATCAAAGGAAGCCGTAGAGAAATCTCGTCCTCGAACTAGGGGTGTCGAATTTTCTCTCTCTTGTGCTATGGTGGATTTCGAAAATCTCAGTAGGGGATTAGCATGTAGATTGCGAAAATCTCAAGGGGGAGGGGTATTTATAATCTCTTGTATCTTAATCCCTAGTTAGATAGAATTAGGTTACTGAATAGGAATTCAATTCGGAATAGAATTCCTAATTATTATCTCACTATATATCTAATATATTAAGGATAATAATAATAACCTTATTGGATAATAATAGGAGTATAATAATCTAATTAAAACTCCTAACTTATTTATCTCTTAATTAATTTAATTCATAATCCTAATCTAATTAGGATTAACAAAATCAAATTAATTATTCATGTATTTCCTTACATGAATTTCGACCCCCCCCCTTGGTCCATGGGCCTTCTTGGGCTTAATTGGACTTCCATCAATTAATTAACATCTATCTCTCTTTTAGGTTCCAAGTCTTATGTGTGACCCATTAGGTTCTTATTGCTTCTAGCCGTATGCAACGTTATTAAATTAATTTTCAAAGAATTATATTTAATCTTTGCATAACGGAATGATGTACAGAGTATGTGATTAGCAAGTCTGTAATCATTCCCCCAGAGCTATAAGAAGACAGGTTGATTCTGTCGTTAACCTTTCCGTATTAGTTACAGTATAATTCGATCCTTTATCAACTACATCCTTGAACTGAATCTTATGACTATGGGTGATGTCAAGTCACATATAGCGAGACGTTCATTTTACTTGTACAGGCCGAGTCAACTCAAATAGATAGGTTAAGTGAAATCTGTATTTCAACTCTTAAACTATCACCTTGCAAGAATTTAGAGTCGAGTCTTCCACAAGCGATCCATGGATGTATCTCCCATTTATCGGAAGTGATAAATGCTCAATCCAATATATAACGATCCCGCAATCACTTCCTGTGATACCCAACGTCTACTGTTCACACCCCAGAGTCATCTCTGTTAAGGATCGTGTTACACCAGAGTCAAAGCATCACATTCCGTAATCCAGAATACCAATTAATATTCCTTTGAGTCTGAGGATTAGTTATACCTATTAATACCAATGAGATGAACATGTGACAAGGATGAATCTACCCATCCTGTTATCTCAAATCGAATCCCCAATCCTAATGAACAACTTTTCATCGGATCTATGTAACTGTCCAGATATCTGTATATATGAAGCTTGTGAGATCAGCTTTCTGTCGGACAGAAGACATTGTTACATACAAGTCTCAACAGTGATATATCAATCCTAAACATATCATTTGACTTGGGGTGGTTTTAAGTTTATTAGTTTATTATAAAGTTTTGTCTCACTTCATGCTTGTATGAACACTTTACAATCACTTTAAACAAACTTACGGATTTCCTTTTATTAGACTTTATTTAGTTCTTAAAAGGGATTGGCTTTATATAGTTATAAAACATATATCTCATTAAAACAAATGATATAAAGAACAATTCATTTACATTAAGTTTGTATCCTAGAACAATTGTCTATAGGACACTAAACCCCAACAGAAACGACCTAGGAAAGCTGAGCCTGAGACAGAAGAAAGAGAGGACGTTGATGAGCAACCGTTAAGGAAGAAGAAAAAGCTCAATTTTGAGTTAAGACCTATCGATGCCCAGCCAACAGATATCGTCGTTCCTCCTAACTCACACTATGCACAGAGTCAAGGGATTGACGCTAAGCAACAGGTTGAGGAAGAACAAGACCAAGACCAATTGGGTGGTCAGTTTGTCGAGGAAGAGTTGGATGACCAGTTAGAGGAAGAAGAACTGGATGATGAGTCTGAAGAAGAAGAAAGTGGTCAGGATGACACTGAGGAACCAGCAGATGATGAGCATCTTGAACTAATCAACACTGAGTTGGTTGATGAAGAAGAGACTGAGCACCAAGTAAATGCTCCTGTTGTTCAAAAGGGAAGCCTCACCCACTGACTCCATTGAGTCTATTTCTTATGACCCTACTCCTCCGAAGCTTAGGAGACTGAGAAAGAAGAAAGCTTTTAGAACACCTGTTATTGATCTCATGGGTGATTCACCGTTGAGAGATGAGATCACTGACCTTAGCGAGGTACATCTTAAATACTTCTACTACCCACCTGTGTCTCAACCAGAGTTACAAGAAAATCAAGCCTCTGTTTCTCCGAAGGAACATGCCGACTTAAATGCTTCCGCCAACCAAAGTAATGCCGAGCAAGTGCTCGAAAATTCCGCTCCTCAACACATTGAGCAAGCCAAGGAATTACCTGCTCAAGTGGTCACTGAACTTCCTAAAATTCCATCACCCAGTCAGCTTCAGCCTGACCCTGAGCAAGCAACACTTTCTGCTGATCCTCCACTTCCCCCAAACAATGAGCAGAATCAGATTCAGTCAGTTTCTACTGACAATCCTAATTCTAGGCTAGCTGCTGATAATGTTGGGCCTTCTAATGATGAGCAGAACCAGACACTGCCTTTATTCGGCTCTACTCCTCCTCCGACATCTAGGCCAACACAAGATGGATCCTTTAGCTACGTCATTGCCTCTGAGTCTGGTCGAAGAATCGTTGACTCAGCTCAAGCTCTCATCCAGGACCTCCATCAATCAAGTACCAATGCCGTTGAATCTACTACTGTTGAGACAACTCCATTTTCATCTGTCACTCAGCTTCTTACTGAGATCAAAGGTACGAAGGATCTTCTGAGTGTCATGACTACACTACAATCTCAACAGCCCAGGCAGGACTCTATAATGAAGCTGGCCGAACTCCAGCTGAGCATGGTCAACCATATAAACTCACTACAAAGGGAGTTTCATCAATTGTCAGCTGCGAACTCAGCATATGCCACTTCTGCCGAAGTACATCATCTCTTCAGCCAGCTTCACACTGAGCAAGAGAAAACAAATCACCAGCTTTCCACCTCCTCTCAATGCTCCATTGAGAAAATTAGCGAGGTTGTGCGTCTGCTGAACTTAAACAGGCAAGAGATGGCAACTGTCGAGCTTAAAACCAACGAGATTCTGAAGTATTCTCGAGCAACTTTCAGCAATGTGCGCGAAATCAACGCTCAGCGTGAGTATTATGATTCCTCTTTGCTAAAGATGTTTCATCAAGCTTTTACAATGCTCACTGAAACCATGCACTGGATTGGCAAGTCTCAAGCCGCTGTTTTGAGTATGCTGAGTGCTGCATCTATCGGAATTCCTCGATCCATTGTAGATGATGGTGTTCCAATCTTCGACGGAATGAATGAAAGCACGAGAAAGCTAAAGGCATTTTCTCAACGCCTCACTCAAGCTGCAATTGAAGCCACCTTCATTCCCAAACCTGATGATGGAAAAACGGGAGAGAAAGAACAAGCCCCAAGAACTCAGCAAGCTTCAGTAAGTCAGCCGCAACACAAGGGCAAAGGCAAACAAAAGTAGCTTAACTTGTATTGACTAGGATAGCTAGCTTTTTGAACCTTTATATCTATGTTCATTTTTTTTGTGAACCCTGTTATGCTGACTTTAAATTCAAAACAAATTATATGCATCTCCTTCATACTGACTACTCTTATGCGATGCTTACTTAAGTGGTTGTTATAATTTGTTAAACGCATCTTCATTAAATCAACTGTGCTACACTGTCTATATTAATTTATAATATGTCTTCTGTGTTGATTAAACATGTTGACCACTTCTTATATGTCCACTTAACTAAAAATCATTGAACAAAGCTTACTCAGTGCTCTTTGATATTTAAACCTTCCGCGTAAAAATGAGTTAAATAGAATATGTTCCATGAGCTGACCTATCTCTGAAAACTGACCTTAGACTTATTCAATTAAACCTTGAAATGTTTAGAGTAAAACTAAGTCAGTAGCTCAACCCTTACGGGGGAGTTATTTGATAAAACAAGGTCAACTATCATGGGGGAGCTCAACACTGAGTTTTTCGAATGAATATTTTTGCCAACATCAAAATGGGGGAGTTTGTTGAAATACCTTTCCACATGATTTTGATTTGACAAAATTATTTAAGTAATGATAAAAATATTCTAACACATTAAATTTAAATGTCTTGATTTATTACACTAATGTGTTTGTTCAATGTTGAGTTTAATTGTGTATAAGACATTGAGATTAAAAAGCCCAAAGACCCATAAAGTGGAAGTCAAGCCCAAGTCAACACATCAAGACCATTCGGCCCAATAATTCAAAATGAGGCCGTATCAACTAAAACGGCGACTCAGCAAGAGAATTCAAAAAGCTCGGAATGCGTTCTGGGGACTGGACGTAGGCGGAGTGGCCGAACCAGGATAAGTCTGCTGAGTAATATCCTTCTAACCCTTAAACTCATTTAATATATATATTGCTTGCTATGTAAACTGACTAAGTAAAGAACTCACGCTGAGTTAAGTTTACTAAGAAGCTGAGTTCAGGAATAGACTCTAAGTGTTATTTCCTGACTCAAGTAAAGAAGCAGACTTAGTCACAAGTTGACTAAGCTTGTGTCTTGAATCTACTTAGTGACGCTGTGTAAACCTTTTCATAAGAAAAGAAGTCAGCCTTAACGGACAAAATTTTAAATATTTCCTATCCCCCCCCCCCCCCTTGGAACTAACTTGTCACGTTATAAGAGACCAACAGCTTATGTATCATAAGATGTAGGCATAAAAGCTTATGTATGATAACACATTAGTCAATTGATCTCTCAACGAGTGTCATCCTTTTGTAGAATAAAAGGATATCACAACGGATCTGCTAATCTAAAGGTTAAACCGAGATCAAATTGAAAAGACATTGAAAGGAATAAGACTCAAGCCCATTAAATTTATCCATTCCTACGATGTAAACAATGACATAAAAATGGGAAAAAGGTTAAGTTATATGCTTTTAATGATACATTATGTGTCAGAATTACTGAACAAATAAATCACCTATATAAGAGTGAAGTGGGGCCGCTTCAAAATAGACTAGTGAGACATGGTTCTCTAAAACTCTCACAAAACCAATAGATGTTCATGACCATAACGAACATAACCATGAGAACCAATATCGTGTTATATTGGTATCTGTGTGGAATATATCATTGTTTACACAAACAACAGAATAGTTCAACGACATTGCATCTACTAGTCAGCCAGTAAAATAAATATACTTTCACAAGGGAAGGTTTAGGGGACATTGCCTACCTATCCTATGCAAATATTTACTGTAGAGAGACGTCGTAAAAATCTCGTTTCCAATTTTATTCATGTGGGGGATTGTTGGATAAAATGAATAAAATTGTGAAATTTATTTATATACCAATAAACACCTCCCTCCATGAACAGTCGTGTCAGTTCATGAATAGTCGTATTCGTTCGTGAATAGTCATGTTAATTCGTGAATAGACATGTCCTTTCGAGTTCTATTTATATAAATGGAACTGTTAAAATTCAGAGATTAGATATTAGAAAAATAAAAGATTCTCTGAAGTTTTATGTTCTTTGTACGTTATATTGTTCATGTTTTCCTGCTTCGGTGATAACGAATCTACATTCGGTAAGAGTTTGCTTACGTAATCTGTTTTATCCTAGGAGACGATCATCAATAGTGACGAAATTTGTCTTGATGAGACTGCTAATACGTTCCTCAGATTTATCTAACTTTGTTCTTTTGATTCTAACTTTTATTATTCATATATTTTCTGTATTCATTTTGTTTTTTGGTTAATCACATCTAACAATATGTTTGTTGCAATTCTATTTAATTCAAAATTGGATAAAAAAAATTAAATCTTTCATTTCTTATCTATTAAGTTCTCAAATTAATCCATTCAAACATATAACAGAGTAAATACACCGAATTAAGAAAGAAATATCTTACTCCCCTAGATTTATAAGAAGTCAAGTTGATTTTGACCTTATGTATGGTTGCAGTGTAATTCAATCCTTTATTAGTTATATCCTAATGAATCGTGATCAAGAAAAATGTCAAATCACATATAAAGTGACATTTGTTCACTTATATAGGTTAAGTCCCTTCAACTATAGATTAAATGAAATGGCATTTCAACCTTTAATCTATTATTTTGAAAGGATTTAGAGCAAGTCTACCATAAGAGGCATGTGGTTTATCTCTCATATTTCAAGAGTGGTGAATGCTTAATATATCATTCAATTACCTTGAAATTTCTTCATGTGATATCCAATCATTGTCTGAGGTACATATTTCTCAAGTGTATAAGAAACAAAGTCAAAGTATCACAATTCATAATTCAAGATCACAATGTTGATTATTTAAGTCTGAGAATTATTTACACCTATTATCACCTATGAGATCTACTAGTGACACTAGAAAAGTTATCCATTCAGGATCTCATGTTTGAGCTCCAATGCATATGAACTCCTTTATATATATCCATGCAACTCTCTAGACATCCCCCATATGCTTGTGACGTCAGCTAGATATTTAGAAATAGCTAACATTGTTACATGCAAGTCTAAACAATATTATGTTAGTCCAATTATATAATGCATTGACTTGAGACCATTTAAGATTATTATCATTTTAGTTTCCGTAAGATATCATCTCACACTTCATCGTGTATGAACACTCTATAAACTAATGATAATTTATGGACCTTTTATCCTAGTTTGGCTATGTGATAAAAGGTAAATGCCTTTAAATGTAAATCAAAACCACGAATAAATCAAATAATGTATCGATGAACATTTTATTAATCAAAATATCCTAGAACAAATTGGTTTTAAGACATAAACACTAACAGTCTCGTACTTGGACTAAATCCAATTGTTTTCGAACATTAGCCTATAAGAACTTGCATGAATGTTATGTACTTTGTAGGATAATAATTTAGTTAATCTCCTCTACTTATAATCTCTCTAATTAAATAGTAGCGTCTAAGTATATGATTGGACTAGTTAAGATACTGAGATTCTTTTACTTGTGCAATGGCTCTATTGTTATCACCATACAATGTAATTGGACTTACAATGTCTGGAACCACTCCAAGTTCGGTAATGAACTTCTTCATCCAAACGGCTTCCTTGGCTGCCTCTGAAGCCGCAATGTACCCAACCTCGACCATTGAGTCTACTATGGTGGCCTATCCTTACTAGGATTTACTACCATCTTAATATGTTTGGAAAATAACATATGAGTAGCATTCTACCTTTAGATCTCCACCTCCATATACAAAGAACATCTCTTTAGTCCTTATCAAGTACTTAAGCATGCTCTTGACTGCCTTCTAGTGTGGGTCACTTAGATTGACCTGATATTAGCTTGTTACACTAAGTGCAACTAGTCTTGTACATAACATAACATACATGATTGATCCAACCGCACTTGAATATGGAATATCGGTCATCATGTGTCTTAAGGGACTGATTTGATAGAAGGTTTTAGCCCATAACTCATTCTCATTAAACGTTTCTTGGATTGATCCATCGTAAACCTTTTAAGGATTTTATCTGCGCAGGTGAGTCCGAGCATTCTACTTGATCTATCCATATAGATCTTTATTCCTACAATATAATATAGGCCGTATCACCTAAGTCTTTCATGGAGAAATAATAGATAGCCAAATCTTCGCTGACTTCAAAATTGCTATATCATTTACCATAAGTAGTACAAGAAAAATGACTTTGCTCCTGCTAACCCTTTTGTATTCACAAGGATGAATCACATTTTGCTCAAAACCATATTCTTTGATGGTTTCATCAAAATGGTTATTCCAACTCTTGAAGACTGCTTGATGGTTTCATCAAAATGGTTATTCCAACTCTCGAAGACTGCTTGAGTTCATAAATAAATCTCTGTTGTTTGCATCTTTGGATATGAAACGTTGAATTGTAATGGTGATATCACGAACAAAACTTAAACACAAGTGAAGTTGATTCCAAAGACTACAGAAGCTTCTTGTAACCGCCACTTTAATGTCACTCTTTCTCTTTGTGTCAGCTAGATTGTGTATAATAGAGCTATATTTACATATTGTAAATGAATAAGAAGTAATAGAATTTCTTATTCTTCTTCTATTATTAGATTTAACTCAGTCAATTTTCTTAACAAGGCATTTTATGGTTTCAGAAACCATAAATTTTGTGTCCATACATTGAACTACGACCATTTCAACCCTCTAATTATTCATTTACACAAAACAACACAAATTGCTCTCTGTTTCTCTTTCTTTCTTCAATCCTTAACTTCACTTCTTTTCTAGATAACAATCTTTTTGTTCTGTTTATACTGTAACAGATCATTAACAATAATGGATGATAATACATCTGAAAACAAGCTCCTTGGTAAAAATTCCACAACTTTGAGCCCTCACGCATCCACCGGTACCCCTTCTATTTCGGATCCTGACCCTGTTGCCGGAACGTCTTCCACTCTGCCGTCGGAGACGACGACTGATCAGGTGAATCCTATTGGAACAGATAAGGCAGCGGATAGTATTGAAGAGGTTGAAAATATCGAAGAGGTTCCTTCTGAAACACATTCTACTCTTGCATCTCTTTGTGCAGATATTGATGATTTCCTTTCGTCTTTTTCGCAACGAAAAGAAACAATCTTAGCAAAACACAAGGATGATAAGGATATTGTAGATAGAGATGAAAAGATCCCTGAATATGTTGACAAGTTCTTGGATCTAATCCACGAGAAGATCATAGAATATGAATCCAATGATGGGAAAACGAAATGCAGTCCAGATTTCTCATCATTTCTTGAAGCTATTAATAGGGTTTCAAAGCTAACAATTACCCTTTCTGAATTCATATCCGACCCCAATCTTTCGGAACTCACAAATCGAATTGGATGCATTCACCAAGAGGCAATGTCTTACTTGGAGGATGAGTTCAGGTTGGTCCTTGAAGATTACAGAAGCAACAGCGAAGACAAAAACGACGAGGACAACCACAACGATAACAATAACAATAACAATGACGAGAAGGAGAAGGAGAAGGAGAAGGAGGAAGCAAAAGATCCGGATTCTGAAGTAGCGGTTCCGGAGGAGGACAGTTTTCTTGGATACGGAGATGAAATGATTGGAAATTTGAACAGGATAGCCAAGGAAATGATAGCAGGAGGATATGAATCAGAAAGTTGCCAAGTTTACATGATTACAAGAAGGCACGCATTCGATGAATACTTAGAACGAGTTGGGTTTGAGAAGATGAGCATTGATGATGTTCAAAAGATGCAGTGGGAAGGATTGGAGAGAGAGATCCCTGCTTGGATAAAGATCTTTAAGGATTGTGCAACAATCTATTTCTCTAAAGAACGAAAACTGACAGAGGCTGTTTACTCAGATTCATCATCGATTTCATCCTTTCTGATCAGTAATCTGGTACGCGGTGTAATGATTCAATTACTAAATTTTACAGAAGGAATTGCAATGGCAAATCGGTCTGCGGAAAAGCTATTCAAATTTCTAGACATGTATGAGACGTTGAGAGATAGTATTCCAGCTATGGATGGATTATTGCCAGAAGAATGCGAGAATGATCTTATTATAACAGAAATGACAGTAGCGAAAAGCCGAATTGGGGAGGCTGCAATTAGTATATTCTGTGATTTGGAGAACTCAATAAAATCAGACACAGGAAAAACAACAGTTCCTGGTGGTGCAGTTCATCCATTAACTCGTTACACAATGAATTATTTGAAGTATGCGTGCGAATACATGACAACACTTGAAGAAGTATTCAAAAAACATGCGAAAATCGAGAGAGCTGATTCGACAAATAGGCAAGACTATCAAGGAGAAGAGAGCAATATGAACACTAATTCACAAGAAAACCAACCTTCTCCATTTTCAGCCCAATTGATGAGACTTATGGATTTGTTAGACTCGAATTTGGATGCTAAGGCCAAGCTTTATAAAGAGACAGCATTGAGCAACATATTCATGATGAATAACGGACGCTACATCGTTCAGAAGATCAAAGGGTCTCCGGAGATTTACCAAGTTGTAGGAGAGAGTTGGTGCAGAAAGAAATCTTCAGACCTTAGAAATTACCACAAGAATTACCAGAGAGAGACATGGGGAAAGGTTTTAGGTTGTTTAGGGCACGAAGGTCTCCAATCTCATGGAAAGGTAGTCAAACCAGTGCTCAAAGAAAGGTTCAAAAACTTCAATTTATTGTTTGATGAAATACACAGAACACAGACAACTTGGGTCGTATGTGATGACCAGCTTCAGTCTGAACTTAGGATTTCTATATCGGCGGTGGTTATTCCGGCTTACCGCTCATTCTTGGGTAGGTTTTCGCAGTTCTTAGACCCAGGAAGGCAGTATGAGAAGTACATCAAATACCAGCCTGAGGATATTGAGGATTGTGTTGATGAGCTTTTCGAGGGAAATACTTCTGCCATTCCTAGGAGGAGACCCTAACCATCTACTTATTCCACTTCTTACTATATACCTACCAGACCACTTTTTTTTATTATTATTCTTTTTTTCTTTTTTTCTTTTTTTTTTTTACCTGTAATAACACTAAGTGAATGAAAATCTTATACTATTACATTCTTCTTTTTTCATACTTCAAGATTATCCTATTCAGGAAGACTAATAGAAAGTTATCATGATATCCAATTTCAACCATCTACTTAATTAACCAATTTATTCAAGATTCTTCAATGTTGATGCTTAATAGAGCTGATCATTTTCTTTAATGTGCCTAGGTTGATGCTTAATAGAAAAACAATGAGCTCATGATCATATAACTGAGTTGCTTCCAATTAGTATATATGTAGTAGTATTTATATGTAACTTGACTGACCAAATGAATATGGTTAGTTACTATATAAGGTTTAATTTGTATTTTGTAAAGCATCCATTGTCATATTTGTAACTCCAAACTCTTGAGAATTCATCACATTCTTCATCAATCTGCCATTAAAACACCCGAGAAAAGAAAAGCTTCATCCATCTCCATTTCAAGGATTCTCATGTTTTCTCCCCTAAGTTCAGAAAGATGACTGTTTGATTCGACAGGTTCCAAAAGGGAGTTTTACCCTCTTAAACTCCTTTTACTTTTATAGATCCTTCTAGGAATTCTGAATTGGTTGTAATTTGTGACAATTACTCTGCATCTTTAATACAACTTCCATTTGATCTTTATTTATGTTAGGAAAAAGTACAAAAATAAACTTTGCGGTTTGGGCCATTTTCAAACATAACCTATGTTGTTTAAAAATTTGTAAATTTGGTACCTTGAGGTTGATTGCGTTAGCAAACAGGGTCCAAAAAAACTAACGGTGTTATAAAAGCTGATGTGGCAGTCAAAGTCAAAATGTCTATGTTATGCGAATTCCGCAAGTGCACGGTTTCGCTTGTAGTAATAAAAGATATCGGAGAACGTTGATTAACTACTATAACGGATTCAATTTATAAGTTTGTTTTCTCTTGGTTTACAGAAAATAAATTTGATTTGTAAAATAGTTTTGTTTAGAAAGAATGATAATAATACTTAAATTATATTTCCTACTTTTCCATTCCATGCATAGCTCAGGATACATACAGATTTTAATAAGTTTAAACCCAAAAACACTTTCCAAACTTACTGCAGTTGTATCAGATAGAAATATTTAATCCAATCTCTCGATCCAGGATTAAATAACTTGGATTCTTTTAGATAGATAATTCTAATTCCTCGACCTATCGTAGTGAATTAGAATTAAGAATTAAAAACGAAATAAGTGGATCATATATGATACAATTATCCTTTTATGAACTGAATCTATTCTAACTTCATAAAATGATAACTATTCCTATGTTTTGCTTAAATGGATTTCCCTAGAATATTCATAGAAGCAGTAATGGAATCAGATGATGAACATAGAATAATTTGCACTTTGATTGAATTGTAATTTTGATAAACAAGTGTTTGACAGAGTTAATGATTTTTCAAAAGTAAAGAATACATAGAATAAAGATTGTAACAGATGAGAGTATAGGGGTTGTGAATCCTTTTACTATCTCTGTAAGGGTTGTGAGGCCTCTAGACGTCTTCTTCTTTGTATCTTGTAACTTGTATCTCGAGGAAGTGTATCTCTCGATCTTGCTTCTTTCAATGTTGGAAATAGAAGCTTAGAAACTGTAGAATCTTCCTTTTCTGCAACTTTTCTGTATTATTCTTCTTTCTTTCTCTCTCTGTATATTTGTCTTGTGAGAAAAGTATCCTTTTATAGTGGATGAAGAATCATATCTCTTCAAAATGATAACTCTTCAGGTATTGTCATGGAGAGTCATAACCCGTGGTGAAGAAAGATGATGATTCAGGATGAAAGACATGTATTTAGACTGAAGAATCATGTCCTTTTGCAGTGAAGACATCGGTCACGAACGAGACAGGGGTGTCACATTCGTGACTTTGCTTTGCCATGCAAAGTTGACGAATCTGTCTGTCACGATCACGACATAGGTCACAATCACGATAGACGGTCTTCTGTCTTTTGTGAACTTTTGGGCACGATCATGAACGGGACTGGTACGTCACGATCAGGACTAGTACTTTTTCCCTAATTTGGCTCTTTTCTTCTATCTTTGATCTGTTCCTTGCTTATGTTCCTTCATATTGAGCTTTTAAGTGTTTCAAACCTATCTCTAAAGAAATCATGAATAAACAAGTGAAATCTTTTCAAAACCTATCCTAAACTAAGCTAAATGCATTAATATAAATATGAATATGCATGCATAAATACGTAAATTAAGGACTTATCAGTCTAAAGGGTATTTTTATCTTTTTATTTTTTATTTTATAATTTTTAAAATCCTAACCCTTGCCCAATACACAACTCACACCTCACTTCTCCTCTTTCTCTCACGTCTCTCCTACTCTCTCTCCCAACCTCTTTATGGTCTTCTACAGTGCAATGGCTCCATTTTTACATTGCAAAAAATCTCTTTATCCTTAACAACGTAAATTAGTTCACGGTGCTAAATATGGCTCAATCTTTACTCTAAAGATGGGATCAAGAACTCTAATTATCCTTAACGATGCTAAATTAGTCAACGAAGCTCTCATTCAAAGGGGTCCTCTTTTCACTACTAGGCCACCTGAAAACCCTACCAGCAAATATTTAGGTGCAACAAATAATTATGAAATGCTCATTTTGCTGTTTCATGTATACTCTTAAGTATTGGGCTTGAAATGGATGAACAAACAATTATGAAGATGGATCAAGTAATGAAGTTTGTTCTTATGGTGCTTTATCCCAGGATTGATGACTTTCTCCCGATTTTAAGTCCTTTTTTTTTATCGGAGCAAAGAAAGAAAGTGCATCAAGTAAGAAAACAACAGCTTCATTTCATAGTTCCGTTGACTGGAAAGAGACAGAAAGCTTGTAAAAACCCAAGTTCGGATCCAAATGTGATGTCGTTTTTGTATTTGGATACCCTTTTTAACTTAAAAATAAATGGCAGAGAACCATCCTCGAGTGATCTAGAGCTTATGAGTCTTTGTTCAGAATTTCCCAATGGTGGTATGGACATGACAGCGACAGCAGTTGAGTGGGGCATTGTTGATGTCCAACACAAATTGTACGAGGAGATTAAAAATGAATTGTGTCCGAAAATAACATCGACAAAATGGATTATTTGGAGGTGAGTACATTATCAATTTATTTACTACTCATATGACACGCTGTAGAAAGATGAGGGGCGATGTGTCAGTTGGGTATTGGGTGGGTAAGGTATAAGATTTTTAAAATATAATAAATTATAAAATATTAAATAAATGAAAGGACAAAAAAATACTTCTCAACCCTTTGACTTTGACTACCACCTCAGCTTTTTTAACACTATTAGTTTTTTTTGCGGAATCAACCTCAAGGTACTAATTTGCACATTTTTAAACCTATGTTTGAAAATGACCCAAACCATAAGGTTTATTTTTATACTTTTTCCTTTATGTTATTGAGATTTTTGTTTATGTTTCTGCTTATTGTGTACAATTCATTCAAAAGTCCAAATAATCACTTGGTTCATATTGCGAGTCTAATTCGTCTGTCTATAACCGGAAACTGTAGATATTGACAACATCACAGTAACAGACCCAAATTCCTGAACCTTAGAGCTAATCACGATCTGCAACAAAGGAATTTCATGTTAGGAACTTTGGAAGGATAAACTGGTTTGATCACTTTAAGTTTATGCAACTCAGATTAAGTTCTTAACTATATATGTTTATTAGTTGAATTTTAGTATTATCGTATCATTCCACTACAATATAGGAGTTTATGAATTTGCTTTGGATCAACCTAGGAGTAGAATAACTTAGAACAAAACCCAAAATCAATTTATTATCGCCTAGATAACAATCCAACACCTAGTAATTCGGTACTTACGGAATAAATCCTGTGGATTCGATACCTGGACTTTTCAGATTTTATTACTTGACAACGACGAGGTACACTTATCCCTTAGTGAGTCTTTGAGCGTTAGCTCGAGGCGCAGAATTTTAGTAATTTTGGAATTGCACTTTAAGGCAAATCTGTTATGCTTTCTTGGACCTTTTTAAGGGAGTGTCTTTTCCCTTTTTGATTATCTTTCAATGTCATTTTCTCATTTTATCTTTTCATGGAATGTGTGAACTAATTGTTTATTCTTGCATTGGTCCTTAGGATGAGTGAGTAGTCAATTTACATGGCATAGGGAAGAGTAAGCAGAGTTGTGGGTAATGACTATCTAAAACTTTGCGTATTTATTCTTTGAAGTATATAATAATGTGTGTTAAATTTAAGCTTTGTGGCCCCATCCCTTATCTGTTTATATACTCTGCTTTGAGAAAAACACTAATGAAAAAAAGGCCATTTGCATCGGTCATTGGCTGATGCAAAAGCCCTCGATGCAAATGTATTGCATCGACCTCGACTGATGCAATTGGTTGAAGCATTTGCGTAGGCCATTTTAAAGGACCGATGCAAATGCAACTCATTTGTGTCGGTCTTTTTAAAGGACCGATGCAAATGCAGTCTTATTTGCATCGGCCTTTATAAAGGGCCGATGCAAATGCACTCTCATTTGTATCGTCCCTTTAAAAGGACGGACAAGAATGACTTTTTCAGATGGATTTTCCGTTGATAACAGAGTCATTTGCATCAGTCTTTTTAAAAGGCCAATGCAAATGATGCCTTTTCATTTAAAATAATTAATTTGGATTGAATGGAGTTCTATAGGATACCTAATAGTAAGAAGTTTGATTGGCCTATTAATAGGTTACTAGGTCTATCTAAATAGGACCTAGCATATTAGATATAATATCCATGATTGCATGAGCATAATACACAACACAAGCAACAAAGTTGCTTCCCACTATTTGCTAAAGAGAATCATTTTCCCAACCAAATTTCAAGGATTATATCTTAAACTTTTACATCAATGATTAAAGCACAACATCTACATCAAAGTTTTCCCTGTCATTAGATTGCAATCCAAATGAGATAATGTTGTTCAACAAGTCATGTAAATAGCATCATACCATAGGATGTAATTGCAATCATCAAGGAAAATAATAAACGTAGCAGACATAGTTTCATTATCAATAATAAAACATACTATGATAAGTTTTGCATATAGACAGAAATTCTGAAGTTAAATGGACTTCATGAAGAACTAGCCGTAGCTGTAATCTGACAGTTCGATCTTCAATGTACATCATTTTTTATATAGAAAATCAATACCTATAGTAGCCTGAATTTTAGAAACAAAGACACAAATAAGCTTAGAAAATTACATATATTCCAATGAATTATTCAACCTAAAACATAAAGTGGAGTAGGTTTACATGAACATATGAATATGATTAACATGAATAGAATAGGTGTCCAATATTTACTAAGTTCCTCACATCTCTCCCACATCCCCCATTTTATGGAGAAATGGATAGGTCTCTCATGCAATTTTCTTATGTACCATTACTTTTTGCTTAAACCATTGAGAATTGAGAATTCCTTATGCATACCTGCAATGGTCAAAGCTATGAGCATTGATCCTAGGAGTGGAGTTACAACCCTCATATGCAGATATGTAGGAATATGCAAAAAGAAAAAAAATGTTGAAATGATACTTTCAATTTGACTCACATTGCACATGGCTTATCAACTTATGAAATGAACCAATAAAAAGGAAAATGTTGAATGTGCTAATAGATTTGTTTTTACATTTCCAAATGCTTACCCCTTAATCTAACCTTGCAAGACAAGACATATTAAACATTCATCAAAATTAAAACAAAGGATAAAACCAATTAAAAACAAAACAAGATATCCCAAGAACAGTAACATATGTAAACAATCAGAGAGGAAACCAAAACATACAGCTCTAAATTAGTTGTATGGTTGTAAACAATCAGTGTAATTAATAAACAAGAAAAATGCTCTATTTACAATATGATGAAATAGAATCATGCTCTATTTACAATATGATGAAATAGAATCATTCTCCATTAGCATAAAAAAAACAAAAAAAAAAAGATAGTAGCAAAATTCTCAAAATCAACTCAAATGAACTTCTATAAGAAGAGAAATAATTGAAGGTACAGAGCATGAATAATAATACAAGGAAAAAGTGCTCAAATCAATATGATAAAAAAAACTTATTTTCTAGCATGTGTACTAGGTCAAATGTAGTTATGGTAAATCCAAGTATAGTTTCCACACGGATTGAGAAGCAAACTATGTGAAATATTACCTTAACATCTAGAAAACATTAGGTGAGAGTTTGAGAGTTGTCATTGAAATAACGCATATAAAATAATAACAGTTGAACACGTGTTTGAAATAAATTGATAAGGGTACATGTGTGAGCACAAATGTTTTTGGCCCTAGTGATGAGCCTATATTACATTCTTACTAACGGTTTCGTGTAGGTGGGCTTTTACATCACGTTGTACGGGGATACGAGCTAAAACATGGACATCGTTTTCTATTCTTTAACTTTTTTTTATCAAAATCTATTTGATTTTATTCTTTTGGATTTAAAAATTCACACATGCCACGTTGGTCACCGATCGGCTACTAGGACCCCAATCGGCGACCTTCGACGGTCTTCAGACAGTTTTCTGGAAGTTTTTGCCTGATTTCCACTACTCAAATGGAAGGTAACCAACACAGTCAAAATCTATCCAAAGATAGGGTTCTTTATAGATTGGTGGGAAGGAATTTCCTACATTAAATCTGGAATTTTATGATAAACAAAATAAGTTTCTTCCCATTTCTTGTTCCATTTTAATTAAAGAATTTGAAGTTCACAACCCTTATGAAAAGCTAAAAATATCGTATATGTTATTTTGATAAGTCTAACAAACTGTGAAAGATAAAGTCATAGAGACGAATATTCATTAAATGTTGCATGCTCAATATGCCTCATATTGTTATGCATGATGAGTGTAATAGGCCATTATCGTTGAATTAGAACAAAATGCATGTATAAGACCTGTAATCTTGGAACTTTCTAAAAAAATCCATCCATTCAAGGTGATCTTGTCATTTGATATTGATATAACATAAATGAGCTCGGGTAATTCCAATGATCTAGGTGTGATCAGTCTTTTGGATAAACATGCATATATATTAGTAAGGCCATTATGGGTAGATGAATTACCAAATTGGGTAAACAAAACTTTTAAGTCTTGTTGTAACTACAAAAAGAGTGCAAGTGTCAATTTTGAATGAGAACATTAATTTATGCAAGGTTCTTAGGATATACCTAAGAGTTCCTTAGAGATTGTTTGGATGATGGTACTTGAAGGTAGGTAAGGGTAAGTGTAATTAAGTAACCTTGTTTGTTTTGAGGTGTAATTGAAGAGCATAGTAAGTGAGGGTAGGTAATGGTGAATTTTGGGTAATTTTTCTTACACCCCAAAGTGGAAGGAACCATGGTCCATATCTTTTTCTTCCAAAATTACCCTTTGTCTTTTATTTTATTTATACAAATGAAATGATATAAGAGTAATTTTATATATAACTACATTATTAAACCATCACTCACCTTACTTCCATCCAAATATAACAAGTTATTTCATACACCTCACTTATTCCACCTTACATTACCTTACTTAAATTACACTTCATCCAAATAAGGCCTTAATGATCTCTTAATACCATTAATGCATGGATGCACAATATTGATTGCAAGTAAATAGTGACTATGTAAGATATCTTACCCAATATAGAATGTCATAACTTTTATGATGTTTAAAATAAATATGTTATATTGGATAATAATGTGCATTGAAATACAAGAGGGCATTGTTTTTAAGCCATTGTCATTATGGTTATTTATTAAAAATTCATTATGAAAATAATATTTATGTGCAATAGTAACCATTATGGTTATGACTGTTATATGTGGTATTATTAAAGCAAAAATAATTAAAATTCTATTATGAATTAGTTTGACATATAATATTTACTCGGTTTTATCCTTTGACTAAGTTCACTTTGGAGTCACGAACCAATGTGAAGGAATTACTAAGTTGATTCCAAGATGACCTAAAAATTATATAAAGAGACATTGCATCGTACTTGATATTTACCGATGTGGCCAATGCAAACAGAGCCTTCCACCTCGAAGGCTATTCCATGGATCAAGCCATTGATCCTCAAGGTAAGTGAATATAACTTTTATGCCTTACCATAATCTTTTAATAATGGACAGTGTATGCCCCACTTCTGGAGTTGCTTCAGTATTTACCCACAAGTATAAGGGAAACACTAATACTGCAACCAGCGCTAAACACTAGCATGAAAAATAAAGCTCAATCCAAAGAAGTGTACATTCGGAGCGCTAAACACTGGCATGAAAAATAAAGCTCAATTGAAACATTACTGAACTAAAATATTACTAAACTGAAACATTACTGAACTGAAACATCACTAAACTGAAACATCACTGAACTGAAATATTACTGAACCGGAATATTACGAAACCAAAACATTACTGAACTTAAACATTACCGAACTGAAACAACACTAAACTGAAACATCACTGGACTGAAACATCACTGAACAGAAACATTACTCAACTCAAACATTACTGAACTAAAACAATACTGAACTGAAACATCACTGAACTAAAACATCATTGAACTAAAACATAACTGAACTAAAATATCACTGAACTAAAACATCACTGAACTGAAACATCACTAAACTGAAACATCTTTGAAGTGAAACATTACTTAACTAAAATATTACTGAACTGATAAATATGTAATGCCACATTCTAATGTCACATATATTCTAATGTCACATTCATTTATTTATAAACAATCATTACAATCTGTAGAATTCATATATTCTAATGTCACATTAATGACAATAATAAATATGTAATGTCATCCATTTAGATGTCGTATTAAATACTACTCCCTCCATGCAATTGATCTATATCCTCACACAAACGTAATATAACGTAAACATCACTGAACAGAAACATTACTGAACTCAAACATCATTGAACATAAACAATACTGAACTAAAACATTACTAAACTAAAATATTACTGAACTGAAACATCACTAAACCGAAAAATCACTTAACTGAAACATTACCGAACTGAAATATGACTCACTAAAACATCACTCAACTGAAACATTACTGAACTGAAACATCACTGAACTGAAATATTACTGGACTCAAATATTATTGAACTGCAACATTACTAAATTGAAACATTAGTAAACTGAAACATCACTAAACTGAAATATTACTGAACTGAAACATCACTCAACTGAAACATTACTAAACTGAAACATCACTCAACTGAAACATTACTGAACTGGGACATTACTAAACTGAAACATCACTGAACTGAAACATTACTAAACTCAAACATTACTGAACTGAAACGTTACCAAACTAAAACATTACTGAACTGAAACATCACTCAACTGAAACATTACTGAACTGAAACATCACTCAACTGAAGCATTACTGAACTGAAACATTACTGAACTGAAACATCACTCAATTGAAACATTACTGAACTGAAACATCACTCAACTGAAATATTACTGAACTGAAACATCACTCAAATGAAACATTATTGAACTAAAGCATTACGAAACTGAAACATCACTCAATTAAAATATTAGTGAACTGAAACATTACTGAACTGTAACATCACTGAACTGAAATATCACTGAACTGAAACATCACTCAACTGAAACAATACTAAACTGAAACATCACTAAACTGAAACCTTACTCAACTAAAACATTAATGAACTGAAACATCAGTGAACTGAAACATTACCAAATTGAAACATTACTAAATCAAAATATTACTGAACTGAAATATTACCAAACTGAAATATTACTGAATAAAAACATTACTGAACTAAAATATTACTGAACTGAAACATTACTGAACTAAAATATTACTGAACTAAAATATTACTGAACTGAAACATCACTGAACCAAACATCACTAACTGAAACATCACTAAACTGAAATATCACTGAACTGAAACATCAATGAACTAAAACATCACTTAACTAAAACATCACTTAACTTAAACATCACTAAGCTGAAATATTACTAAAGTGAAGCCTTACTTAACTGAAATATTACTGAACTGAAATATCCCTGAACTGAAATATTACTGAATGAAAATATTACTGAACTAAAAAATCACTGAACTGAAATATTACTGAACTGAAACATTACTAAATTGGAACATAACTCAACTGAAACATTACTGAACTGAAACACAACTCAACTGAAACATTACTGAATTGAAACATTACTAAATTGAAACATAACTCAACTGAAATATTACTGAACTGAAACATTACTAAACTGAAACATAACTCAACTGAAACATTCATGAACTGAAACATTACTAAAATGAAACATTACTAAATTGAAATACCACTCAACTGAAACATGATTGAACTGAAACATTACTGAACTGAAACATCACTGAATTGAAACATTACTAAACTCAAACATTATTGAGCTGAAACATTACTAAACTAAAACATTACTAAACTGAAACATCACTCAACTGAAACATTACTGAACTGAAATATTATTAAACTGAAACATCACTAAACTAAAATATTACTAAACTAAAACATTATTGAACTGAAATGTTACTAAACTGAATATCACTAAACCAAAAAATCACTAAACCGAAACATCAATGAACTGAAACATCACTTAACTGAAACATCACTTAGTTGAAACAATACTAAACTGAAATATTACTAAACTGAAACATTACTCAACTAAAACATCACTAAACTGAAATATTGCTGAACTGAAATATAACTGAACTGAAACATTACTTAACTGAAACATAACTCAACTGAAACATTATTGAACTGAAATATTACTATACTGAAACATAACTCAACTGAAACATTACTAAACTGAAACATAACACAACTGAAATATTACTGAACTGAAACAAAACTCAACTGAAACATTTATAAATCCTCATGATTGTAAGCTCAATCTATAAATCCTCATAATTGTAAGTTCAATCTATAAATCCTCATGATTGTAAGCTCAATTTAAAATCCTTAGCTTTTTTTATTTCTTTAAGCTATCATTTATTTATAAACAGTCATTAAGCTTACGATCCCCAACCGAACATAACGTAACTTAGTGTAATGTAACGTAACATAACATAACTTAACATGATGTGACATAGCATGACGTAACGTAACGTAACATAATGGAAAGTAACGTAATGTAATGTTATGTAACGTAATATAATGTAACATAACTTAGAATAGCGTAACGTAATGTAACGTAACTTCGAATAATGTAACGTAACATGACGTGACTTAATGTAACATAATGTAATGTAACATAAACGTAAACGTAACATAACGTAATAATTATAAGCTCAATTTATAAATCCTTAGGATTGTAATCTCAATTTATAAATCCTAAGGATTGTAAGCTCAATTTAAAATCCTTAGCTTTTTTTTTATTTCTTTAAAGTTTTATTTATTTATAACCCGTCATTGAGCTTACGATCTCCAACCGAACATAACGTAACTTAGTGTAATGTAACATAACATAACATGATATGATGTGACGTAACAGAATGTGACATAATGAAACATAACGTAACGTAACGTAACGTGACATAACGTGACGTAACATAACGTAACATAACGTAACGTAACGTAACGTAATGTAACGTGACGTGACGTAATGTAACGTGACGTGACGTAACGTAACGTGACATGACGTAACGTAACGTAATGTGAAGTAACGTGAAGTAACGTAACGTGACGTAACATGACGTAACATAACATAATGTGAAGTAACGTGAAGTAACGTAACGTAACATGACGTAACGTGAAGTAACTTAACGTAACATGACATGATGCAACGTAACGTAACGTAACGTAACGTAACGTAATGTAACATAACATAACATAACGTAACGTAACATAACGTAACTTGACATGACCTAACGTGACGTGATGCAGCTTAACATAATGTTATGTAACTTAACGTGACATATTGTAACGTAACATAATAATATAAGCTCAATTTACATAAAGTTATTATGTTACAAAATCAAAATCACTTAGTTTCACGAAAAAATGTTATTTTCATGTAAAATTTTTGAACTTTACACTTTTTAACAATTGTGGCTACTCAATGTCTCAACACGGCCATTAATGGTCTAAAAATAAAAAAATTTAAGAATTAATAATATTATAAACAACTTTAATTTTTAAATTTTTTCATTTTTAGACCATTTAGGTGTTGTTTGGTTAGGAAAAATAGTAAATTTTTAGAGAGAGAAATCTTCAAAAATTATGACTTTGGAAAATAAAAATTGTGGTTTTATGGTAAATGTCGTTCCGAACAACTTTAATTCTTGAATATTTTTATTTTGAGTTTGTTAAGGGTCATTTTGATAAATTATTTAAAATTTAGTGGCTATAAATACTAAAAGGTGTAAAGTTGAGTGACTTTTATATTAAATTTATGAAATTCAGTAAAAAAAAAATAAAGCTTAGTGGCAATTGGTATAATTTACACTATAATAAAGTACCAACCACAAAATATATAAAAAAGCACAATAGAAAATGAAGTGGCAATTACAAGTCAAAATTATATTATATTACAAATATAAATTAGTAAAAACTTATTTAATCATGAACTGCTTATTTCATAAAAAAAAAGGGTTAATTACAAAAAAACTACGATGTGGTTTGACCGATTTGCGATGTGGTACCTGTGGTATTTTTTGTTACAAACAGGTACCTGTGGTTGTCGCCGTTACCAAAATCAAGGAGACAGCTGTTTGACTGTTAAATTGTAGGGGTATTTTCGGAAACACATTTTTTTGACTTTTTTGTTGACTTCATCTTCTTCTTCTCTTTTTCGTTCGTCTTTCTTCTTCTTCTTCCTCCATTTGCTCTTCTTCTTCTTCCATTTTACGTTCTTCTTCTTCCATTTTCTCCTCTTCCTTTCTTCTCTTCTTCTTTTTCTTCCTTATTTCTTCTCTTCATCTTCCTCTTGTTTTCTTTTTTTTTCTTTTTTTAATTCTGGAAATTCCAGACGTGATGAAGACGTTCTTCACGTCTGGAATTTCCAGAAATCTGGAAATTCCTTCACGTCTGGAATTTCCATAAATCTGGAAATTCCAGATTCTGGAATTTCATCCATGTTTTTTTTTCAAAATGACTAAAATAAAGATTTTGTATATTTGCATTTTTTTTAGTATATGTTCCTAGGTGTTATCGTTTTGATTGTTAACTCTAACTAAAATTTAGATTTTCGGCTTTTTATGAACTCAATTTTTAGTTTTAATTGAAGTTAGATTAATTTTTCTAATTCGGAACATGTTGAAATCCACTCATTTTTTTAGTTTGAGTTTAGCTTAATTGATATGGATTGTATTTTTTATTTTTATGCATTTTGGTACAAATAGATATAAAGTTTCACACGATAGTTGTTCATTGAAGTTTGAGACATATTAAATAAAATATTAAAGAGATATTGGAATATTATACTTACAATGAAGTTTATTTCAATATAAATTATGTTATATTATTATTATTATTATTATTATTATTATTATTATCAAGAAGTTATTTTTTCCCAATTTTCTAGACAAGGAGATTGTAAGCGTCTAATACGCTTGATAAGATGTTTATTCTTGAAGAATGTGGATTATGCTAGATACGAATTCAAAATCAAGGTAAATAAAAATAAATTTTGATGCTCAAAATCCTAAAAATGTACATTAATTATGGATATTGAGATAATTGCTTTTGCAACATTGGCTTATATAATTGTAAACTATTATATTATGGTTCGTACAAAATTGTTAGTATTTCAAGAGTTTTTAACAGATGAAAATGAAATATGATCATAGGACAAATTATTGAAAAATATTAATTAAGAAAATATTATTATTTGAATCTCTTCAAATTCTCAAATGCTGAGCATAATGATTTTAATTAATATAATTAATTTCACATATTAATTATAAAACGTTTTTTTTTTGTACTGAGTGGTTACAATTGCGATTTAATTCTATTTAACTAAAATTAATTTATGGACTTAATACTTCATTGAGAAAAAATAAAATGTTTAATTAATGGGCAAAAAATATTTTCACTCTCCTCTTTATACGCTTATGTCTCGACATTCTCTCTTATTTTCAAAAAAAAAAAAAAAGAAAACCAGAGAGGAAGATGGTTCTCTCCTAATTATCTTTTTCGTCCCTTCATTTTTTTTCTTCATATGCAACATTAGAAAAGTCTTGATTGTAATAGTTTATAGAATAATATATTGATGTTGCTTCCATTTTAACATAGATTGTAATTCTTTTGTATCGTAGATATAATATTTAATTTTAATTGTAGTTTAATTCAATTTTTGTTTAACCTATATTGTAATTCCTTTGTATCATAAATATAATATTTAATTTTAATTATAGTTTAATTCAATTTTTGGTTTTTATTATATTCTAATATATTTCTTAATTAATCTGCTATTTTATTATTATTGTTTCACAAAATATTTGGAATATGAAAATGTATTAAAATTCCTAAAAAGTAAAAATCATTGAATTTTGTAAAAATAAATAAATCATTCATCTTTAGTTAAAATTCTATAAAAAAAAAGTAGTCAATTATTTTTAAAATTAATTTAATTTGAATTATCATTAAAAAATATATATTAATTTCAAATATACATAATATAATTTTTTTTCATAGTATGATATAAAATTATTTAAAAGTAAATATGTCAATTTATTTATTTATCTAAATTATATAAAAGTTTCATACCCCGTGCATCGCACGGGTTTTCGACTAGTTATTATTAAAAAGAAAGAGTAACATGTGTTATAAATAGATGAAGAGATGGAAAGTTATCATACTTGAAATATAGAAATGAATGTTGTTTTTACCGAAAGGAGAAATAAGAGAATATAAGGAAGGGAGGAAAGAGAGACTATAAAGTTTATGAATGGAAGTGAAGGGTACATATCTCATTCTTTAAATTGCTAGGTAAGTAAACTATGAACTTCTATCAAAAGAATTTTTTATAAACTTGATTATTTAATTGAATTCTACATTTTACAATCCCATTGTTAAATGGGTGTTGAATGAACTAATCTCTTAATTATGTTTCGAAATACGAAATACCAATTATATATGTATATATATTATTAACATGGTTAATTGAGGTAATATTAATATTTTTTTTATATAAGGTTCTAGTTAGACTGTTTCATATTAAAATATATGTTCAATTAGAGGTTTCGATTACAGTCACGGAAAGAATTTAATAGACGATCAATTAGAGGTTTCGGTTACGGAAAAGATTTGACGTTATTTAATTATTAAATTATTACCATTTAAATTTTTATATATTGAATAATAATAATAATAATGATAATAATATAAAAGAATTGAAAATAAGATCTGTACGGATAGACTCCCAACAGTGTCACGAGTCTAACTGAACCTTCGGTCAAAATTAACGATATCAGTTTAGTTTTACAGTTTACAATTTCGGTGACGAACATAAATATTCTGATAAAAATATTGGTTTAAAATTTAATATTATGTAATAATTAAGTGATGTTAAATTATCGAATTAAAATAAGTTATAAATTAGAAGGACTAATATTGATATGTGTCAGTTAGAGTCGGTGTAAAGTAGAATATAAAATTTGTATAAGAATTTGAATATAAAATTTGTACGAATAGACTTATGATAATATAACGAGTCTAACAGTATATTCGGTCTAAAATAATGATACCGGTTTAGTATTATACATAATTATTCCAGTAATAAATAACTATTCCGGTGACCGATAAAATTAAGTCTCATAAAAATATTCGGTTTAAAATTTAGTTTAAATTATTTATATCATATATAAGTGATTTTGAATATTTTTGGTTTTAATTGTTTATTAAAATATTTGAATGCTCTCGATTTTGATTGGAGAATAATTATTTGAAGAATGATTATTTATGATTGTGATACTTTAAAAATTGGATCGAGCAAATGATTTCGATGATTTTATGCGAATTGTTTATGGACTGAGAAAGCTGATTCAGTTGTTGTTAATATTTATGTGATTTGGATCGAAATCCAAAGTTGAATTTTTATGTTGTGATATTTTGAAAGATAGATAAAATAGTTTTGTCCATCTAGAATTGCCCGGGGTAGGAGTTGTAAGTTGTAAGACCATACCTAAGGGCGGTATGTCCAGAGTGCACGGCTGGTAGTCCTAACGTTAGGCAAGACGAGATATGAATGGCATATCTCGATTATTGATATGATTGATGTTATGATAAGCTACACGGGTGGAATTCGAGGATGGACACACACATAAATTTAGTATTACGTTTTGAAAATGCTTGATGATTTGAAATATAATTTTACGTTTATTTGATTACGAATTTGGTTTGATAAAGCGTCGGTTTGATGAAACGTTGTTCGATTTGACTGTGTTTGATGAAACATTGTTCGATTTGACTGCGTTTGATGAAACGTTGTTCGATTTGATTCGTTTTGATAAAACGTTGTTCGATTTAATTCGTTTTGATAAAATGATGTTCGATTTGATTCGTTTTGATAAAACGTTATTCGGTTTGATTCGTTTTGATAAAATGATTTATATATATATAATTATATAGTAATAAAGTGAAATATACAACTAAATCATTAGCATGTTAATCGACGTGTCAACAAGTTAAAACGTCTCAATAAATTAAGAGAACTAGCTAAGTTAAGAGAACTACCTAAAATAGGTAGAACTACGCGACTTTGATTCCCGATTTAAAGATTATAAGACGTTCGGGATACGTAGGAAGCTTGATAGAATTATCAAGTCCAAGCCAAATAATTAAATAAAACTTTAGGTTCTCCAAATAATATTTTTTATATCGGTTTGCCTTTTAGACTTGATAACATTCGTTATCCTGTTTTCCGTTCATACCCGATGCCGTTTAGGATCGGGTGTGACAATGTAAACATTGGAAGAAACGCCAAAGGCGTATTGCAGGTTCCATAGAAGAAATGGCCATGACACTGAAGCTTGCTGGGAGCTAGAAAATGAGATAGAGAAGTTGATTGAAAGAAGCAAACTAGATAGATTTGTCCAGAATAACAAATAACAAGACAACGACAAGCAGAAGACAAAGCCCAGAAAGAAATCCAAAAGTGTCATTAATGTCATAGCTGGTGGACCAGGGCATCAGCCACTCGTGGAAAAAACAAAAATATCCACCCTAAAACATCCCTCAATTGCCCTTTTGCAGAAACAAGTCCAGTAATCCTTCCACATGTAGATGCATTGGTAGTAACAATGACGATTATGAGTCATGGTTGACACATAAGCCAAATAATGGCAGAAGATGCAACTCCAGTTGCTCAAAAAAGACGAAACCATGGGCCTAAAAGGCAGAGAGCTATAGAAGAAGAAATAGCAAAGATGAAGAAGGCGGATGCAATCAAAGAGGTGATATACACCTAGTGACCGGTGAATGAAAAGCCCAAGGTGGCGAATGAAAGAATAAAATGCCTTTAAGGTCGAAATCTCTCCTCAAATATAAGAGAATGAAAAGTCCCACAGGCGGATCAATCATCTCAAAGTGATCCCCATCGAAGGCGGGTCCACTTTCCTCAAAGATAGGAAATGTAGACCCTCAAAGCTTTCTTTAAGGGTTAAGGTGCAAAAATACCTCTAACATTTTGGGTCAGGAGCAATTTTACCCCTAACGTCTAAAATGGTGCAATTTTACCCCTAACATTTGTAGCCTAGAGCAATTTTACCCCTGACGTTGATAATTTGGGTCAATTTGAGAAATAATTAATCAAACCGTCTGCTCGATCATGAATCATGTCATCTACACTTCACACATGCGCCATTTTATCAGTAACAAATCACAAACATATGTTGAGATGTGAAAAAAAATAGAAATATATATTGTCTTTTATACGTATTAGACAAAAAGAATTCAAAAAATTCACCGAATTTATAAATATTAATCTCCAATTCTATTATTAAATTACAAAAAACATGAAATTCTTCTTTTAGAACGAATTGATATGCAATTGGTGCAAAATAAGAAATAAAAATATTTGGTTTTTATAATAGTGTCTAAAATCGACCTAAATTATCAACGTTAGGGGTAAAATTGCTCTTGGCTACAAATGTTAGGAGTAAAATTGCATCATTTTAGACGTTAGGGGTAAAATTACTCCTGACCCAAAATATTAGGGGTATTTTTGCACCTTAACCCCTTTCTTTAAAGCTCAAATCTCTCCTTAAAGATAAGTGAATGAAAAGTCCCAGCGGCGGATCAACTACCTCAAAGATAGGAGAAATGATCCCCATCAAGGGCGGGTTCTCTTTCCTCAAAGAAAGGAAAAACCCACAAAAGCTTATCAAGCTTTAAATCTTTACTCAAAGATAGGAAAGTCTCAGGGTACGGCTTGCCACCTACCCTAACGAAATTAAAATCCTAAGTAACCAGATCCTAAGCTTACTTGCAAAAGATAAACGCTAAGTAAAAAAGATTCTGGAGAAAAGAGGGTTCACACAAGTACGTCACAAAGATAACGAAGCATCGTCTTTATAAAGAATAATGAAGCCTCGTCTTTATAAAAGATAATGAAGCCTCGTCTTCATCAAAGATAATGAAGCCTTGTCTTCATCAAAGATAATGAAACCTCATCTTCATAAAAGATAATTAAGCCTCTCGTCTTCATCAAAGATAATGAAGCCCCGTCTTCATGAAAGATAATGAAGCCTCGTCTTTATCAAAGATAATGAAGCCCCATCTTCATCAAAGATAATGAAGCCTTGTCTTCATCAAATATAATGAAGCCTCATCTTCATAAAAGATAATGAAGCCTCGTCTTCATGAAAGATAATGAAGCCTCGTCTTTATAAAAGATAATGAAGCCCCGTTTTCATAAAATATAATAAAGCCTCGATAATGAAGCATTGTCTTCATAAAGATAATGAAGTCTCGCCTTCACAAAAACAAAGTAAAAACACTTTGGAAAATAAGTAAAGGCTAAAAAGGCAAGTGCCTAAAGTGCTAAAACCCTAAAAAAGCGAATAAAGCTTAAAATGGGAAACAAAGCGTAGAGTGGCGAATGTCTAAAATGACGGTAGAACTACGTGGCTTTGATTCCTAAAAAATTAATGAGGTACGTAGGAAGCTTGACAAATAAGAAATTATCCAAAAAGGCTGGTATATTTTGATAAGTCAAGAAAGGAGAGTTCTTTGAGTTACACTCCCGAGCACTGTCATTGGCTTATGGAACATAAGAAAGCGTTTCGAGTTAAGCTTGATGCTTAGAAAATTTAAATGACGTGTCCCATTCCTTTGTTCTGGGGAAATATGTTTAATGGAAAAGCATTAAATATAAACACGCTTTGGACAACCCTAAAGAGCTTTTTAGAATTTTAAGGGGGCTTCTGATAACAACCCAAATTATTCTTGAATGAGGAATAAAGGAAAATTAATATAAATAATGGCAAGCCATCATTCCTTCTAAAAATGGGATTTATGCATGATTAATGTGGAATTAATGATAATTAATACAGGATTGATGCATGGGTGAATATGCAAATAATAAAGAAAAAGGAAGGAGTCTCTAACATTATGCCACGCCATATGGACCATGACGAGACACACCATAACAAGATACGCCCGATGAGAGCGAGTAACAGAGACCCGCTATTGTTCTCAAGGAGAGTGTATATACGTCTTGACGGTTCTAAGAATACCAAAAGGCGCCTTTATAACCATCCCTGAATGGGAATAAATACAATGAAATGGCAATTAATAACCATTAAGGGGAATAAAGACTTGATTGTTCAAATACCCTAACTCTGAGGTTTTCAAGTATAAATGCTGGGATTAATGGAGAATTGATAGCAATTAAAGATGAATAATAATATGACTCTTCACCTACTTCCCCATTAATGTTGAAGGTTACAGAAACCTATATAAATACCCCAGCTTGCTGGGATCGAATGGACACTTTCCAAAAGCCCTACTTTGTGCTTATAGTTTATTCTCAGAAATATTAATGACTTTGGCATTGGAGTGTCCCCGACCGATCCCAATGGCGCCTCACAGGGAAGTGCTCCGATCAAGGATTTTTTTTCACGAGTTATCAAGTTTGTGTTTTGAAAAGTTGAGTAAATGTTGTAAAATTTTTAGATATGCATGTGTTCTAGTTACTTTTGTGGTAATATGATTTAAGAACATATGCTATTTGTTTTGGAACATATGGACAATCGTTTTTAGAACATATTGATAATCATTTTAGAACATAGTGATAAGCTATGTATTGGTATTCTATGTTGTATACTATATAGTTTGTATATGTTCTAACCAAGTTATATATATATATATATTGTTGAAACATATATAAACATTAATATGTCTAAGAGCATGGATGTATCTGAATTGGTTGCAAGCCTGATTGTTGAGCAATCATTGCTGAAATCAATAAAAATGACTTGTGTATTTGAATATTGCTCTAGACACTTTTTGAAGTTTTGATCTCTCTGATTGCTTGTGAAATCGTCAACTTCAAAAGGAGCAAATGACTTGGTATTTATAGTAGAGGATGATGAGAGATCCGTTTGAATTTTGAACTAACCGTTTGGTGGAAACGGATCATGTCAACATCAACGTCTGACTTGCATTGTCCTTTTAGCAAAAAAGTTTTTCGTTGCAGACTCTAGAGGCTCTTTTGTCTTGAGCTGTGGTTTGTGCTCGTAGTCTGCCAATGTTTCGCTGCAAGATGGACAAAGGCACTGTTGAGGGGACATTGCTTCTGTAGCATGTACTTTTTGTCAATCTTGGAAACCCGCGTGATTTATCTTTTGTCAATACCAGATGTCCTTACTCTTTGCTTCTAGGCTTCCGAATTAGAGGGCTTCTGGTTAGTCCTTGAGCCTTTTATTTTTGTGAGCCCATTTTCTTTTGTTTTGAATTGATGTTATGTCTTAAGATATTCAACAACAAGGTTAGCAATAATCAATTTAAATTTCTTGATTAAATTATTTTTATCAAAATAAAAAATTCTTGAAAATTGTGTTTCAACACCATCTACTACTTTACGTGCAAAGAAAACAGTTACCATACACGCCAAAAACCGAAAGTAGAAAATAGAAGTGTTGAAGTCATGACAAGTAAGCACCAAGCACTAGACAGACTAAGCCCTAAAAAGTTTGGTTACCAGAAATGGGGAGAGGAGACATATAATATGATACTGTAGGAAATAAACATTGACACATGGCTATGTATTAAGCCACTGATATAAGTAATGCACGAAAATAAACCTTGTGGTTTGGTCCATTTTCGAAGTGCACCCCTGTGGTTTAAAAGTTTGCAAGTCGGTGCCTTGAACTTCATTCCGTTAGCAAAGAGGGGTAAAATTGACTAACGGTGTTAAAAGTCAAAGGGAAAATAGTTAATTTGGTCCTTATATTTAATAATTTTATAAATTAAGCATCCTTATTATCTAACTATCACAAACAAACCCCAAAATAAAAAATAAAAATTCAATTATACCATCTTCTCCATTACTCTTTAATTTTTTTCTCTCTAAAATCAAGTTTCTCTCTAGAAACACAATTCCCTTTTATAGATATGGTCCCCAAAAGCAAATAGCAATCAGAACATGAAGTTGAAGATGAAGTTAAAGCCTCCTCTTTTATCTTTTCCTTTTTCTTTCTCTTCACTGCTTCTTCCTTCCTCAGATACAACACACAAAATTCAGTAAAATCAAAATCATGGAAACTAAATCAAGACCTAGAATTCTAATTCCAAACAGAGTGAAGCGATCATCGTCTTCCAATTCGGAACACAAATGAAGGAAGTTCTGGTACGGCTGCCGGTGAAATCGCTTATTCGTTTTAAATGCATCTCTAAATCATTGGGCGACATTATTAACAGCCAAGATTTTATCAATTCTCATCTTCTTCAGGCATCTTATTCTCATCACAGGAAGCTAATAACCGTAGAAGAACAGTTTATTCTGGATCCGGATCGGGATCGGGATGGAAAAAGAATAAGAAATCGAAAACTTGATGTTTTGGATTTCAACCTTAATTATAATGACGACTTCCAAGAAGAAATAGAAAAAGAGTTCGCATCTGTTGTGCTGGAGGATAAACCTTGTTTATCAGTCAAACATTCCTTGTATTGTAACTGCAACGGTTTGGTTCTCTTTTATCTAGCCTCTCATGAATTCTGTCTATGGAATCCGTCCACCAGAGAGCAACGGATACTTCCGGCTTTCCCTTTTTGTCTGAGTACTGATTATCGCACTACCTTGAAGTTGGGTTACTAATTTTGTCTGATTAACTGTGATTCTAGAGAGAAACTGGATTTTAGAGAGAGAAAAATTAAAAAAGATGAGAGAGAAAGAAAAGAATTAAAGAGTAATGGAGAAGATGTATAATTGAATTTTTATTTTTTATTTTGGGGTTTGTTTGTGATAGTTAGATAATAAGGATGCTTAATTTATAAAATTATTAAATATAAGGATCAAATTAACTATTTTCCCTTTGACTGTTAACACCGTTAGTCAATTTTACCCCTCTTTGCTAACGGAATGAAGTTCAAGGCACCGACTTGCAAACTTTTAAACCACAGGGGTGCACTTCGAAAATGGGTCAAACCACAAGGTTTATTTTTGTACTTTTCTCATATATATATATAGGGTATTGCTATATACCGCCCCTTAATTCCGGTTCACCGCACCCTTTTGACCATATTTCCCTTGTCATTTTTTTCTTCCAAAACCTTAAAAACTCTCTCTCCCTTTCTCTCCCGAGCACAAATCCCGGATTTTCCAAAAATGGATCCAAGCATTCCCGAAGATAATGATTTCGAACACGATGTAATATTACGATTATTAAAAACGTAATTTTTTAATTTTGAATTTTTTTTTCGTTGGTTTTTGCCTGAACGGGTGGCGCATACTGCCCGTTCCTTAGGCCGAACGGATGAACTACCCGTTCGGCCTAAGGAACGGGCAGTATGCGCCACCCGATCCACCCATGGAACGGGTGGTATGCGCCACCCGTTCCACCTTTACATGGGTGGTATGCGCTGCCCGTTCCACCTACGGAACGGGCAGTACGTGATGCCCGTTTCTGCCTATGGTGAAACGGGCATCCCGTCCGTTCAGGCAAAATTGGGCAGAAATTGCCCCGGACTATTTTTGCAGGGGAGAAATTGCCCCGAAGTATTTTTTTTAATTTTAATGTCAATTATGCTAACGTATTATGCATTTTTTGTATATTCAGGTACCGATAGAATATTGGAAACCCGATAACATTGATTATAGTTCGCGTTTCATAACGGACACCGTTTTCGCTTCGTGTCAGGATGCTATTGATTGGGCAAAAAAGATAGCTATTCAGAATGGATTTGAGATTGTAATATCTTCGCAAAAACATGGGGGAAAACAGAAGCTGTTGCGATGTTCACGGGGTGAACGATATAGAGGTGTTGTGAAAATTGATGAAGATCCTGCAATTAGAAAAAGTAAAACTAAAGTGTGCCGCTGTAAATTTCAGATTAAAGCCTATCAACATGCAGACCTTTCTGGATGGGGGATACATGCTAAGGCTGGGTTAACTGGAATGCATAACCATACAATGTGTATGTATCTAGAGGGAAGTCGGCAAATGGGCGGACTCAGTATCGCATCTAAACAAATTGTGCGTGATATGACTTCAGCTCAAGCAAAGCCCTGTGCTATTTTAGCAGCAGTTAAAGAAAAACACCCAGAGGACAACTCAGTAATTAAACACATATATAATTACAGAGACAAAATGAGGAGGGACGGGTTTGAAGGTAGAGACCTGGCTAGTCAATTCTACCATATTGCTGTGGAGAACAAATATGTCAATTACACACAAGCTGATTCAGGTGTGATAACGCATGTGTTCATGGCACATCCAGAGTCAGTTGATATGTTCAGGACTTACCACTGGTACATCGACATTGATTCAACGTACAAAACAAACAAGTACAAAATGCCGTTTGTTGAGATTGTGGGGATGACGCCATGCAATAACAACTTCAAGATAGCGTATGCTATTGTTAAAGACGAGACCGAAGGGAGCTATCATTGGATTTTGCAAAGGCTGAAGATTTTGATTGGGTTTGATCTTAACCCGACCGTTATTGTTAGTGACAGGGAGCTTGGGTTATTAAAGCCGATCCAAGAAGTTTTTCCACAAGCAGCGCACTTGCTATGCACTTGGCATATAAATAAGGATGTGGAAGATCGGGTGTATAGAATTTTGGGAAATAAAGGCCTTGCCTCTAAATTCAAGAATGGCAGATGGAGAACAATATTACAATCATCAACCATTGAGGAGTACGAGACCAATCTTAGCATGATGAAGGATAAGATGAGCAGGTACAAAAATCTTATCTCGTATGTTGAGGATACGTGGTTGGTGCATAAGGAGAAGTTTGTTGTTGCTTGGACAAAGGAGTTCCTACATTTTGGCAACACAACTTCTTGTCGAGTGGAGAGCGAACATGCTAGTCTAAAGCAATGGCTCAATACGGCAACTGGCTCCCTTGACACAGTATGATAGAAGGTTCACAAGCAGATTGAATCACAAGCAACCAATATAAGGTATTTGCAATTTCTTCTACTGCAATTTAGGAATTTTCATTTATGGCTGTATCATTTCACTAACTAATAATAATTTTGTCTTCGTATCAGGTACATGCTTGAGCAGTCCCGGCTTCGTCAAACAGTCACTTTCGTCGGCCGCCCATTAAACCAACTTGTATTCAAAGTCTCTCAATACTGTCTGGAGTTGCTGAATGAAGAGTTAGAGCGCATGAGAGGGTTGAGCCATGAAGTGGACGTGCGTTGCGGTTGTGTATTGAGAACCTCGCATCAGATACCATGTGCATGCGAGCTGAAACGAGCTTGTGATCTGGACCAAATGATCAGTACTGAGAGTGTTCACGTGTTTTGGAGAACACTTTTAATCAATCATGGTCACACTGATGAAAATGCAGGGCGTAATGATCTGAATGAGGATCATCGATATTTTCAGTCCTTAGTGGACCAGGTCTCTAAAGGCGACCCATCCTTAATGCGTAATATTTCAATGCTTATCCATGATCAACTACACCTTGATCAAGATCAATACACCGAACCCGATGTCAAAATTCACGTGCGAGGGCTACCTAAGGTGAGCAAATCCACAAAACGTATGCCAAGTTCTTGGGAATACAATGAAACTCGTCGTGGACGGGCTCGTTCTACTAGTTCATCTAGGAGTCGTGGTAGAAGTGGCAGAATTAGCTCTTCATCCTCGGTACATAATGGTGCCTCATCAGGTAATGTTTATCTGATAAACCTAACTTTTTTTTGTAAATGTTTTGCAATATATAGTTCATTTACACTAATATACATGAATGCAGATGGAAAAACGTATTATGGTTCTGACTTCGTACATTCCGATAAAATAGTTGGCATAATTAAACCATATGTCGAATCATACTACGACGTTGTAGGTGATGGAAATTGTGGTTTCCATACAGTAGCAACTTACATTTTTGGTAGCGAAGAAGCGTGGCAGACAATTAGGCATCACATTCGAAATGAAGTAATTGCTAACCGTTGTCTGTATGAAAGAGTGTTTATTGATACTGTTGATGCAGCTATTCGTAGGGTAAGTTGGGACGGTGCAGGTTGTGCGCCGAATTATTGGATGCTCGTTTGGGATGACTTGTGGCCGGTTGCTACAATGTACAATGCTGCTGTCATGTTATTTGGCTTCTCGGGTGGGGACACATTAGCGTTGTGTGGTACTATCTTACCATTGTATGCCGCATCCACTGCTACAAGACCAACACGTGAGATTTGTATAACTCATTTAGGGAATCACTGTCATCACTACATACGTTTAAATTTATCGCCTAACTTTCTGGTGCCCCCTATAATACACTGGTGGTTTCGGCATCGAAGTCAAAGCGTTGTAGGATGGGAGCGCTTCTATCAGGATAGGGTGGCATAGTGGACCAGATTGGCCAAACTTAGGGGATATTAGTATTTGTTATTGTATGGTTTTGTATGGTTCTATAACGTTACAGGTGAATTCTGATGAATTTTGTATGGTTTTGTATGGTTCTGTAATGTTACAAGTGAATTCTGATGAATTCTGTGTGGTTTTGTATGGTTCTGTAATGTTACAGGTGAATTCTGATGAATTCTGTATGGTTCTGTAATGTTACAGGTGAATTCTGATGAATTCTGTGTGGTTTTGTATGGTTCTGTAATGTTACAGGTGAATTATGATGAATTCTGTATGGTTCTGTATGGTTCTGTAATGTTACAGGTGAATTCTGTGTGGTTTTGTATGGTTCTGTAATGTTACAGGTGAATTTTGATGAATTCTGCGTGGTTTTGTATGGTTCTGTAATGTTACAAGTGAATTCTGATGAATTCTGTATGGTTCTGTATGGTTCTGTAATGTTACAGGTGAATTCTGATGAATTTTGTGTGGTTTTGTATTGTTCTGTAATGTTACAGGTGAATTCTGATGAATTCTGTATGGTTCTGTAATGTTACAGGTGAATTCTGATGAATTCTGTGTGGTTTTGTATGGTTCTATAATATTACAGGTGAATTTTGATGAATTATGTGTGATTTTGTATGGTTCTGTAATGTTACAGGTGAATTCTGATGAATTCTATATGGTTTTGTATGGTTCTGTAATGTTACAGGTGAATTCTGATGAATTCTGTATGGTTTTGTATGGTTCTGTAATGTTACACGTGAATTCTGATGAATTCTGTGTGGTTTTGTATGGTTCTGTAATGTTACAGGTGAATTCTGATGAATTCTGTATGGTTCTGTATGGTTCTGTAATGTTACAGGTAAATTCTGATGAATTCTGTGTGGTTCTGTAATATTCCAATGGCTGTATTCGAACAGAATCGTTCCAACGGCCATATTCCAACAGCCACATTCCAACTGCTATATTCGAACAGGTTCGTTCCAACGGCCATATTCAAACGGATATATTCTAACGACTATATTTTCCATCCATAAAATTAAACAATTTTTCTACTTCAGTTATCCACATTCACTCTTTAAATTCATTTCAACGAAAACTCTCAACTATCAATGGCTTCATCTGATTTTACCAATGTGTTCCCTAATTTTCCTCCCGAGAAAAGCATAGTGTCAACTTTGAGTAAGTCTGATTGCACGGCGAAGATGCTTGATTACCAATACTATGCAATCCGTGTATATGGAGAGACATTTGTTAGTCCAGCAATGTTTCATCTTGAAACTCCATTTATGTTTTGCTTCAAGCTTCCGTCTGCTGGTGAGTTTCCAATATTACTCACTACACATGGTATGGTTCTTATGTTATATGCATTACATGCCATTTGAATTCGCTCTAGAGGAATGGTTGAACAGTTTGAATGAAGGAAATATTCCTAGTCATATTCAAACATTTCTGAAATGGTTTATGCCTATTGATGACTGGAAAGCTATGTTCGCCAGACTATTGCGTGATAATTAGAGGGGAATTATCCCTAGAAAAAATTTCAACTCCATCATCTTTTTAAGATGGACAGAGTCTGAAATTTCTCATGAGGTTCATCGAACTTATCCTTACTCGATCGTGCAAAATTGGGATCGCTATAAATTAGAGGTTCGAGTACTACAGAGTATCAGCGCTTCAAAGAACGATTACCTTCCAGGACGAGCTTGGCCAAGAAATAGAGGAAATGCTCCATGGAACATTTTTCCTGTGGAATATGAGACGAATATTGCAGAGGAGAAAGAGATATACCTTGCAATACAGTCAGGTGTAGAAGCGGCATCTTCACCAAACATTGACGAGTACGAAGAAGATAGTGACTAATGTAATATTTTATGTCGTGGTAATGTATTTTTTTCAGTTTATGTCGTTGTAATGTATTTTTTTCAGTTTATGTCGTGGTAATGTATTTTTTTCAGTTTATGTCGTAGTAATGTATTTTTTTCAGTTTATGTCGTGGTAATGTATTTTTAAATTTTTAATAATAATAATAATTTGGTATTAATGACATTGCAATAATAATAAAGCGTACCACAAAAAAATGAAAATATCAAAATACCAAATTCAGTCATAACTCACTTGGCCAAATGCCAAGCACCCATAATCTGCTCTAACGACTGCCTATATACAATCGCAGCATCCTCGTCCAGATGACTCATGTGATCCAAAACAGCTTCACCCCAGGTAGCTAATCGACTAACCCACTGTCAAAAGTAACGAACAAAAAACAGAGTTAATATCACTTCACACTTCAGTAAATATCATTTCACATTTGTAGATCAGTAAAGAAAAACCAAAAATAACTTACAATCTCACTGTTCGAGCGAGTATAAACAGTCGGTCCGGGTGCAACAATCTCCGGAAGTAGACGAGGGTGTGAGTGACGGGTGTACCAATGCATGTACTGATCCTCACAATCTGATGGAGTACGTGCTGGAGTGAATACAGACAATCTAAGGACGGCCGACTGGGGAAAAGAGTCCCAAATACCCTGCACCATCACAGCTGGCACATCTACACGATACTTCAAACTGGCCCACGGACGCACAGCCTTAGAAGGCCACAATATCGGTCTGGGAATGGTCTGCACATGTCCAAGCTGTCGAAGGCATCTCCCCGGCATATACGGCTCGATCACATCCCGATACCGTATCCATCCAGCGTATAGCGTCCTCGGGGTCCCCGTAATGGCATCAGGGCCATACGGCATCCACATCACCTATAGATGTATAAAATTACATTAACAAATACAAGTAATACAAATTTGTTTTAATTGAACAGTATTTAACAAATACAAGTAATACCTCATCTGCCGTCAATATATCAATCCGGGCACGAAATGCTCTCAGCCGCTCATCGCTCTTCTCCAACGATATAGATGGCCACATGGAAGCCCTAGGAAGATTCGGGTCAACTGTAACTGCCTCTCGATGCGGCCTGAAGCAAGGAAAGTACTCATAAATCCATGACTGGAGCAATGTCAGACAACCCGTCATCTGCCCGCAATCTCCTCTGCTAGCAATACCAAGATGACGATATAGATATGCTAGTGCAGCCGATCCCCAAGAGAGTCCAACGGCTCCAGCTGCCGAGTCCTGCACCTCCAGCAGGCAAGAAGGTCGGATGCGGTCACCACTCTTGTCTACGAACAAGGTGGAACCGAGCATCAGCCACGTCCAAGCGATAGCCTGGGTCTCAGGAATCCGATCACCTCTATAATAATCCATGATTGAAGCAGCTCGTATACCGCCAGAGGAGTAGTGACCGACATCTAACTCAGCCCGCGTCATCCCAAACAAATCCATCACGCAATCCTTAAGCTCGTCAATACTCGCATCAGCAGTCACCATGACACCATCTACGGGAATGCGCAATATCTCCCACACATCATGCATCAAAATGGTCATCTCGCCGAACGGCATGTGAAATGATGACGTGTCTGGCTGCCACCGCTCGACAAATGCCGTGATCAAAGCATCATCTATGTGACTGTGCATGATACCAGGTAGATGGAACATGCCAGATGCTTCCATAAGCAACTGAATCGTCCTGGAAGAACCACTGTACCATAATCTCAGCTTCGAGCAATACCCTGATCTGGTATGACACCTAAGGACGCCCCTATCCTGACCGCCCCAAATAGCACATGCAACATGTCCCAGAAAGCTTGGGATCACAGCACCATCAAATGGACCCCCGGGGACGGGATCCTTCACAACCCAGTCATCATCTGTAGCACTCTTCGAGCGCTTGCTGCTACCTGAAATTATAGTAAACGGTTTACATTAAATTTTTGGAATATTTTCTAATAATCACGAATAAAACAAATAAATATAAGCACATTTTTAAATTACTCTGACCAGAAGACGATGCTGCGATAGAAGCAAATCGTCCATCTCGACCCCTCGTCACGACGCCACGAGGTACGGAGAAAGTATCAGAACTAGGACGAGGCATAGTGTCATCTCCGTGCATCTCTACATCAGCCGCCTCATCATGTCCTCCGACATGCTCCTCCTGTGCTGCATATGCCCTCTGGGCGTCCGCCATCAACCGCCGCTGCTCTGTCCGGTCCCTCCAAGCAGAGGCAGTAACCACACGTGAGGTCGTATGTCTGCGGCCAGAACCCGCCTCAACAACATCATCCTGTAAAATTATTTATTTATTATATTCGATTTCTTAATTTTTTATGTGTTCGGGTCTGCCTACATCGGCCCGGGCTAAATTTTTTTTAAAAAAGGCACAAAGCGGCCCGATTTTGACCTGGGCGGGTGGTTTACACCACCTGACCGCAGGCCAAACGGATGCGCCGTGCGGCTCTCCTTCTGGTGGGCCGCGCGGCGCACTCGACCCACCATAAGGTGGGACGGGTAACGATCCCATCCCACCTTACGGTGGATCGGGTGCGCCGCGCGGCCCACCAGAAGGAGAGCCGCGCGGCGATTCCCTGCTCCACCTTTGGTGGATCGGATTGTTCGTCCGTTCCACCAAAGGTGGAGCAGGGAAATCGCACCCGTTTGGTGCGATTCCGGGTTTTTTTTTGCCTCCGATTTCGGAGGCAAAAATCATGATTACGTTAAATTTTTTAATGTAAAACACTTACCGTAATATCCATGAATCCTTTGCCCTTGCCTATCCTTGGTGCCATGTCGTTTTAGCTCGGTTTTTTGAAAATGCTATTCCGGTAGAGAGGATTTGAGAAAGTGAACTTTTGTTGTTTGAAAAAGTGACAAGGGCAATATTGTCAATAGGGTGCGGTGAACCGGAATTCGGATGCGGTATATAGCAGCCCACATATAGAAATTGTTCTAAAATTTAGGTTTTCGGAAAGAATGCCGGCATTGGGTTAACTGTCTGTGCCTGTTGTTCATTTATGAAACCTGCAACCGAGTTAGCAACTCGGATAAGCGGAGCTCTAATTTCAGCGTCGAAGAACTCAATCCCAACTGGATCATGGACACCATCACTGGAGCGAGTGCTACACGGAATCGGTTGCCGGGACTCGATCAATCCTTCTATCGTGGCCCGAGTGATCGACCCTTGCCTCTTAAATCACCACTCACTTGCACTTGGTTTCTTCAACTGGTCCTCGCAGCAGCCTGGTTTTTCGCACACTTCACTTACTTATCAATCCATCCTCAAATCTTTCTATCTCTCTCGCCAGTTCAACTCTATTGACACTATCTTAAAGCAAGTCAAAGCCCACAAATTTACTCTCAATTCTTCAACTTACCGTTTCATTATTAACTCCTTAATCCAAGCGAAAAAAACCCAAAATGCATATTTGTATTTCAGCGAGGTTAAATCACACATCTTAGATTTTGGGCCCGAGACATGTAACTCTCTGTTAGCTGTATTGAGTTCCGAGGGGTGTTTTGATAATGCAATGAAGGTGTGTGATGAAATGGCTAAGGGAGGAGTTACTTTTAGCACTGTTGGGTTGGGCGTGTTTATATGGAGGTTTTGTAGGGATGGCGATTTGGGTGTAGTCTTGCATTTGTTAGATGAAGCTAGAAAGAGTAGTTCAAATTTTAACGGGTCCGTTATTGCAGTTCTGATTGTTCATGGGCTTTGTCAGGCTTCCAGGTTAAGTGAGGCTGTGTGGGTACTGAATGAACTAAGGATTAGGGAGTGTAAACCAGATTTTATTGCATATAGGATTGTGGCTGAAGCTTTTAGATCGTCGGGGGATGCAGCTGATGTGCATAGGGTTTTGAAGATGAAAAGAAAGCTGGGGGTGGCACCAAGGAGTAATGATTACAGAGAGTTTATTTTGAGTTTGATTATGGAAAGATTGATAGTTGAAGCGAAAGAATTAGGTAAAGTGATTGTGGATGGTAATTTTCCTATAGAAGTTGACGCATTGAATGCATTGATAGGATCAGTTTCAAGCATTGACCCTTCTTCTGCAATGTTATTCTTTCATTTCATGATAGGAAAAGAGGTGTTACCTAGTCTTTTAACATTGAACAACTTAAGCCGAAATCTATCTAGGCATGGAAAGGTTGATGAAATGCTGGAAGTCTATCAAATCTTGTCCTCGAGAGATTATTTCTCTGATATCGTGACCTACAATGTGGTTTTCTCATTCTTTTGCAAGGTTGGCAGAGTAAGAGAAGCTTATGGTATTCTTCAGGAGATGAAGAAGAAGAAAGGGCTTGGTCCAGATATCTCAATGTATAATTCATTAATGGAGGCTTGCTGTAGAGAAGATCAAATGCGTCCTGCAAAGAAGCTTTGGGATGAGATGTTTGTGGTTGGATGTGGAGTGAACTTAAAAACATATAATATTCTGATTTCAAAGTTTTCAGAAATTGCTGAAGTTGAAGAGTCATTCAGGCTGTTTAATCACATGTTGGATAAAGGGGTGGCACCTGATGCTACAACTTACACATCTCTCCTAAAAGGGCTTTGTCAAGAAAGCAAGTTCGACACTGCTTTTGAAATTTTCAATAAATTGATTTGTCAAGATTTGGTGCTGGCACAAAGCATATTGAGCACATTCATTTTAAGCCTCTGCAATGAAGGTATGCTATACATACCAATTGGCTGACTTAAGTAGTTTTATATTGTGATTATAAGTAGTTTTTGTTATTAGTTCATTTCTGTTATGAAATTTGGTCCTTTTTGGACCCCAATAGTGCTCCTTGTGCTCTTAATCATCATGTATCTTGGTGTTCAATCATCACTAGGCTTTACTAATATATTCTATGTTCACCAATTTACAATGTAGGCCAATTTCATAAAGCTTCTGAATTGCTCACTGGCCTAGCTCATGACATAAGATATTCAGATGCCCATGTTGCTTTGTTAAAATGCATTGTCGATGCTGAAGAGATTTACATTGCTGTCCACCATTTGCAAAGGATGCAAGAGGCCTCGCCTCTGTTGTTCCAAGCCATATGTTCAGAGCTTTTTTCATTGCTTTCTTCTTCGAAACCAGAATCTTTCTCAAGCTTCCTTCAGGCAATGTCTGAACTGTGCGTGCTTTGCTGAAGATGATTACATATACACGTGCAGCATGTTATACAGTTGAGAGAAGCTAAGCTTGAGCTGTAAAATTTAGCGACTCAATATGGACAAGGATGGCTTAATTTGAGAATTTCATACTATCTATCATTGTTTAACCACAGATTATTCCTATAGCAAAGGTGAAATATTTTTAAATTGATCAGCTGGGTAAGAGAAGGAATTGAACCTGAGGGTTTTTTTTTTTTTTCTACACTATCATGTACAAGATGCAGATCCAAAATCTTCTGGTTTTTAGTGGGGAATGTTATTCAAAACCATCTTGTATAGTTAAGGTGCTAGAGTTGGCATGCTGTTGGCTTGTTGCACCACCATAATTATGTGGAGTTGATACACTGTGCTGGACTGAACAAATCAGCTACAATTCCTAACTCTTTCTGATCTTGCCAATCCGTGAGTTAGATAAAAGTAGTGAGCTAGGGTCATGGCGTTTACCCACTATGATAAGATCATACTGCTCTTGCATTGATTTAGTTACCAAAATGGTGCCTAACCCATCCATCACCACCTCCTCTATATACATGACCCGGAAATTTTCTGTCATAGCAATTCTATCACCACTATGTTATCAATCTTCCTTTCTTCTGTTTTATCACTAGAAATACTTCCATTCTCAAGAAGCCTTATGAGTGAGCTTGATGCAGTGATGTCCAGCCATCCGTGCCCCACTAGCGAGTGCCTCCCTATCATCAGTTCCACCCAAGAAGAGAACAGCAACATGATAACAAGACTGGGTGCTGGAGGTTGCCCTCTGAGCACCAATAAAGCCATTTTCAACAAGCATAGCTATCGAGCAAGGTGCTTTGTCAAGTATATTCAAGTTTGTGATCTTAATACCCCTTTTTAGGATACTGACATCCCATTTGGTTGCATTCTTTTGTGGAAAGGAACTAAAATGAGAGAAGTTCTTTGGTCTAGTGCCATGGAGCACACATCATTGTGCATTGCATTAGTAGGAGAAATTGAAGTATAGGGAGAACTGAAACGAGACATTGTTGCTCTCGAAGCTTCTGAAAACATTGAATATTTGTTCAGAAGTTTTAGCACGGTTAGAGATTGTTCTATCACGCTTGTGGGGGATGAGGAGCATTTGAACGGCCGACAAGCTCAATGAAGTGAAGAACGTAAACCATTAAAGGGCTTCGCTTTGTGGGATTTAAGGCCTCAAGGACGTCGATGATTGCAGGTACATTTATATCTTCATGGATGCAAACCAGCACTCTTAGTTCTAGGTTGGATTTTAGGTTCATAATGGATCTTCTCTTGTAAACTGTAAACTTCTTTGAAGGATCATACTACTAATAACAGATGCGATTGTGCCATTTACAATCATTAAGGATATGCACATGATCTCGTATGCCTCATCGCAAATTACCTGAACAGAAGATGATCAGAAATTTTGATTAATATTTGTCAAAGGTAGATAGATGCAGTTCTAAGTTATTTGTTTTGTAGTGAAACTGAAGCATATACCTGTTCTCTTTTCATCAATTTAAACACACCGCGCTCAAGCACGCCGTGGGCATTCATGACGGCCAAGAGCAGCAGCATCTGCAGAGGGTATATTGCTCAACCGGGAAACTACATATGTTCCGAGAAACTTGCCGAATGCACTGATAATGGCAACGGACTGTGTCACCAGATAGTTCTTCAGTTCGATGGTGGAGATGTTGATGACCAAGCCATTTTTCACAAGGTAGAGTGGCATAAACAACCAATTGGTGATCAATTCAAGCCTTTCAACTATGGAAGAATCAACAGGAGGTCCTGCAGGCATATGCAGATCCCAAAAGCAAGTGGTCCTAGGTAAAGGTTCAAACCCAGTGGTCTACTAAGGAACCAAGTGAGCAATGCTGACATGATTATGGCTACAACACATGATTGTTTCAGTGGTTGTCCATGGGGGCTTTGCCGTATCATGCATAACAACAAAGGATGCATTATGAATATAATGATAAGTAGAAGTAGAATATTGACTAGGCCATGAACTCCTTCATTATGGGTTGATTTCTCAGGTGAATCTTGTTGCCACAGGACTGTAGATATAACTGTTATGGTACCAAAAATCCCAGCGACGAGAGATGCAGACAATGCTACCCGTCCAAATTCGGAATTTATAATCTTGAGCTCCGCTAAGAGGCCTGCAATTGTGGGTAGGGATAGCAAAGACTTAGCTACTGTTACATCTAAAGATAGCACTGGCACGGGTGCTTATGAACATTGGTACACCCACACTACACAATCCAATGATCATGGTTTTTCTGTCTACGTTGCTCCTATTAGGAACAAGTACAGGATGAAACCAAAAGCAGCTACTCTATCCTCAACATTGCAAAGGAACGGTCTTTGCATAGAACTGAAGAAAGGTAGCACAGGATAAACTCATTTGTACACCCAATAATGCAAAGGATTTGGTCCCTTGTATATACCATATGATTCAACTTGTCCGTAACTTGCACGTATTATGGTTATGTTGCTCGTTTTCTGACCCGAATTTTCTGCAATTGTTGCAACATCGACTGGCTCCATTATAACTGAACCCATCATTATTGATTTTCTTTTTCTTTTTTCTTGCACATAAATAAAAAATGGCGGACAAACCAAACTGACCAACTCTACCCCTAATTCCATGGTTTTAAAAACCGGACCAGATCGGCTGGTTCGATCGGTTCAACCACAAAATGGCCAGGTAACTGATCTGGTTAAATACTTTTGGAGTCACAGATATTAAACCGGTCAGAACCGGAGTCAACCAGTGAACCGGTCTGACTCCGGTTTTCTGAAAAAAATTTGAAAAAGATGAAGGTTCATTGTTGATTTTCCAGTGACAAAAATCTCATCTAGTTGATTTTTTTTTTTGAAAAAGATGAAGGCTCATTGTTGATTTTCCAGTGATTAAAAAATCTCATCTAGTTGAAGTTAGTGTTTGGTGTTTGAAATCCAAATCCAAATGGACAAATTGAGTAGATTAAGGGATCTAAAAAAAGAAAAAAAAGAGGTAGAAAAGGGGATGGAACAGAGAAATAGAAGAAGAGGGAAGAAGAGAGGTAGAAAATCTGGATATAACCAAAATTGGCTGTGGAATAAAAATACCCTAATTTTTAGAATTAGAAGTTTATATAGCACTTTTAATTCTATTTCAATCTCCAAAAAAAAAAAAAATTTCTATTTCAATCTCAGTCACACATCATGATTATAATGATAGGCTGAGATTGAATTTTGGAAACTTAATTTCTTTGTTTTATTCGATCAAAAGTGAAAGACTACAAACAAGTATTCTTTTTTTTTTTTAAGTATTCTTTTGGTAGGGGAAAGTACTCAATGACGAAGCCTAGTGGACGGAGACATAATGCATGCCATGAAAATGGGAGCTCAAGACCCCATTGTGGTAGAGTTGAACCACAAAATGGATATGTTGATGGAAAACTGAGTTGAACCCACCATAAGTAGTGATGTGTGTAAATTGTGTGGGTGACCATCATGATAATGAATGCAAAGTAAGTAGTCCATTCGTGGATGAATCAACTAATGTAAGTTATATAGAGGGAAACAATCAAAAGGTGTTATCAGAATTGGATCGGACATTAAACTGGATTGATAGCAGGGTCACGGGTCACTTGGTTAGACCGGATGGTTCGGATTGGTCGAACCGGATGATGTAATAAATAAATAAATAATATTTATATTTATTAAATATATATAATTAATTTAAAATTATTTTGATAAATTATATCCAAAATAAATTATAAATAATTTTTGGTTTGTTATTGTTTATCAACTTGAGACTTAAATATATAATGGATAAATGAAGTTTAAAATAACGAAATATGTCAACTTATTCTATGCCATGAGATCTTCTTAACGCCATATTATAAACTCAAAATGGATAAATGATGAACGAGAAATTGATACTCAATCAGAATATACATGTGTACATAGTAAAGATTCTTCCATTGACATGTTAACAATTAAATATTCAGACATCAATTTTGACTCAAACATTACATCAGACATAAATAAAGGCGACAAAGGAATGCGTAGCACTAGGATCAATAAGCACATGAGCATCTTTTCCAAATAAAGAAATCGTACCGGTGATAACTTCTCCAAATGCAACTACTTCTTGTGGAGTCATAGCAAAAACTCAACGTTGAGTTACAACTTCCATATATATATATATATATATATATAAAACAACTTCCATATATATTCTTCAAACAATTTCATATAGTATATTTATTTATATATTAATTTAATTTATAAATATTTTTATAATTAATTTTTTGGTTAGATTATGGTTAATGGTTTTCATAATTTATTTATCTTTTAAGAAAATTTTGATTTTGTCCAATTTTGATTTTGATTCTGATTCCAATTCCGAAATTTGAACCGAACACTTTTGAAAGTAATCGATTTTGATTCCGAATTAAACCAAACAAAACAAATAAATTCTGATTCCAATTCCGAGTCCGAAATTTGAATCAAACGCTCCCTTAGAGGAGGTAATGGAAGGGGAGTGGAAGTGATGGGAACGAACGTCAAAATTTAACTTTGTTTGGGAGTTGATGAAATATAAAGGAGAGTTAAAAAACTATTTTACATTAAATTTTTTTTTACAGTACTCCCATTAACTCTCATTATCCCTTATTTACTCTCAACAAAAATTAATTTAAAATTTTATATTCTATTACTTGTATTAACTTCCATTAAGCTCCTCCAAATACAGACTTAGGTAATTGTATGCACATTTTGTAGTAAGGAGATATAAAACTGATTTTCCCCAAGAGCACGATCTAGTAGAACCACCAATGATTTCCTACATCAACTGGTGACCATTCATAGTAGTAACATTGAATAAGTTACAGTCGTCAATACTTTCAAAAAGCCACCCCTCACATTTCTTGGGATCACTGGCAGTGGCGGAGCCAGGACCGAAAGTTCGGAGGGGCTTCATTATGCCTAAAAAAACAATGACGATTTAAGGGTTTGATTTTTTTTAAGTCTCACTTAAAGTATTCTCTCACTATTAATCCTATTGAGAAATATAAAATAAGAAAAGAAAAAAAAAGTTTTATTAACCAAAAAATGTTTTAAGAAAATAAATGTATAACAAATTACATATTACATGTCTTTCTAGAGATTCTTTTTTGTTTCATTATACATGCCATTTTGTTTTATATAGACCTGTCCACGGGCTTGGGTACCCGCCCGGCCCGCCCAGGCCCGTGTCCCTTGGACCGGGCTTGGACAATAAAAATTATTCATCGGCTCAGGCCGGCCCAGGCCCGCCAAAGCCCGCCTATTTTTTGGGCGGGCTTGGGATTAATAAAAATAACACGGGCCGGCCCAGCCCGACCCGCTTATTAATATTAATTAATAAATATATATTTATATATTAAATATTTATTTTTAAGTATAATATTTATTTTTTTATAATTAACAATTATATATATATATATATTTAGGTGGGCTTATATGGGTTGGGCTCGGGATTTGATTTTTAAGTCCGAGCCCAGCCCGGCCCGAGCCCGCCTAAATTAATTGTGGGCTGGGCTGGGCTTGGACTGAGCATTTTTACTTAAAAACCCGACTGGCCCGGCCCAGCCCGAGCCCGGCCCAGCCCGGCCCATGGACAGGTCTAGTTTTATATGATCAGTAAGTCATTTTTTTCCCTGCTATAAAACATGGGTTTATGAAAATTAATTAGAACAATGAAACGGAGGGAGTAATAATTAAATCATTTAATAATTAATTAAAATAAAACCAAAAACCGTATAAGTTGAAAAAAATAACTGTATTCTTCAAAAAAAAAATGTATAGAATAAATATGGGTTAATACACATATTTGCCCCTGTGTTTTCGCGAAAAAACAGATTTGCCCTTAAATCAAATAAACTCACAAAACTATCCCTGAATTTTCCATAAACCTGCAATTATACCCTAATCTGCCGAAGCTGCTAAACGGCGATGACATCAAACCTTCTTATCTCCAAAAAAATTGGATGACGACAATCAAAATTCATTTGGTTTCTTATTGTTTTCTATTGCTATTGCTTTTGGATTAATTAGGAGGTTTAGACGCCGTTTTATTAGGTTGATTGAGTTTTTATGAAAATGAATTTTGACCAATCTGTTCTTCTAACTTGCTTTTAATCGAAATTGAATGTGCATATTTTTTTCTGTTTGTGATTGGTTGTTCTTTTCTGAAGTTTTTATGCAGACAAGCAGGTTTGATGTGAACGTTGTTTAACAGCTCTGTTAGATTAGGGTATAATTGTAGGTTTGTGAAAAATTCAAGGATAGTTTTGTGGGTTTATTTGATTTAAGGGCAAATCTGTTTTTCCGAGAAAACACAAGGGCAAATATGTGTATTAACCCGGATAAATATTATCATTAGTTTTTTTTTGGAAGAGAACATTATTATTAGTTTTTTTTAGAACAAAACAAACTTCATTAAATTTTAGAACGATCCTTACATAACGCTGAGCTTACAAACTCAGGACAAACTAAAAAACTAAACGGACTAGCAAAGGAACGAGAATGATAGGCCAAAATATGAGCCGCCTCATTCGCTAGTCTTGGACAAAACGTCACAGACCATTCATGGTTTTGAATAAGTAATCCTCGAATGTTGTCGATGACTCCTCCGAACTCGGTTCGATCGCGTCTAGCTGAATTAACCGCCTCAATAACATTTTTTGCATCACTCTTGAATACAACCTTCGTATACTGTTTCTCTTGAAGGAAAATAGGCTAACGTTTGGCAGCGGAAATATAAAAATTTTAACCTTTTTCCATTAAATCGAAGTGCCCACAACTCTTACTCCGAGTTCCCAAGCACAAGACAAAAACACAATTCAAAATTAAGTTAGAACTCAACCGTGTAAAAAACAATCAAGAATAGATTGTCTCTAATTAATCAACACAAGATCAAGGAATAAGAGAAAGAGATGAAATTCGATCGAATCGGAAGGAAGCGGTGAATGATCTCGTCCTCAACAAGGGGGTCGAAATTCTCTCCATTCGGTAGACTAGGGCTTGGTCGAAATTCTCATATAAGGGGGTATATGTACTCTCTTGTATCTAAACCTTAGTTAGATAGAATTAGGTTACTGAATAAGAATTTAATTCGGAATAAAATTCTTATTAGTTATTATCTATAATTATATCTAAATATAAAGATAATAATAATAACATTATAGGATAATAATAGAAGCAATTTAATCTCATTAAACCTCCTAACTTATTTATCCTTTAATTAATTTAATTCACAATCATAATCTAATTAGAATTGTTAAAATCAAATTAATTATTTATGTATTTTTCATACATAAAATCGCCCCCTATGTACTGGGCCTTAGTGGACTCAGTTGGGCTTCCATCAATTAATTAACATTTGTTTCTCTTTTGGGCTCCAAGTCTTATGTGTGACCCATTAGGTTCTTATTGCTTCTAACCGTATGCAACTATTAAATTAATTTTCTCAGAATTATATTTAATCTTTGCATAACGGAATAAGTACACGAAATGTGATTAGCAAATCTGAAACATTCCCCCAGAGCTATAAGAAGACAGGTTGATTCTGTCGTTGACCTTTCCGTATTAGTTACAGTATAATTCGATCCTTTATCAACTACATCCTTGAACTGAATCTTATGACTATGGATAATGTCAAGTCACATATAGCGAGACGTTCGTTTTACTTGTACAGGCCGAGTTAACTCCAATTAGATAGGTTAAGTGAAATATGTATTTCAAGTCTTAAGCTATCACCTTGCAAGGATTTAGAGTCAAGTCTTCCACAAGCGATCCTTGGACGTATCTCCCATTTATCGGGAGTGACAAATGCTCAATCCAATGTATAACTATCCTGTAATTACTTCATGTGATACCCAACGTCTGCCGTTCACACCCCAGAGTCATCTCTGTTATGGATCGTGTTACAATAGGATCAAAGCATCACATTCCATAATCCAGAATCACTAATTAACATTCCTTTGAGTCTTAGGATTACTTATACCTATTAATACCAATGAGATAAACAGGTGACAAGGATGAATCTACCCATCCTGTTATCTCAAGTCGGGCCCCCAATCCTAATGAACTCCCTTTCATCGGATCCATGCAACTGTCCAGATATCTGCATATCTGAAGCTTGTGAGATCAGCTCTCTATCTCGATAGAAGACATTGTTACATGCAAGTCTCAGCAGTGATATGTCAATCCTGTTTCTAAACATATTACTTGATTTGGGGTGGTTTTAAGTTTATTAGTTTATTATAAAGTTTGGTCTCACTTCATGCTTGTATGAACACTTTATAATCACTTTAAACAAACTTAGGGATTTCCTTTTATTAGACTTATTTACAGTAAAACCTCTATATAGGAATACACTTCGGACCGGACTATTTATATAACAATTGGGAGGTTATTACTAAATAGAGGTTGGTATAATTATGCCTATAATTATGTCTATAATCAATACCCAAAAGTTTACAAAATCAAGCCTTATAATTATGCCTAAGTTTACAAAATCAAGCCTTATAATTATGCCTATAATCAAGCCCTATAATTATGCCTAATACAAATCAATCAATAATATATTTCCTAAATAATAATAGGGTGTTTCCCACTCATAGATAATTTCAATAGTTTTTTTTTTAATATTTTATAATTTAGTTTGAATTCTTAATATATATTACTATATAGAGGCATAGTTTCTAAAGGTGGGACTTGAAAAGTGTATAACAAATAACATTTGGGAGTTTATTCCTATTCATAACCGGGCCCAAGTTGGGACCGAGTTTTTTTATAACAAAATAGAGGTTATTCCTATATAGAGGTTTTACTGTAGTTCTTAAAAGAGGTTGTCTTTATATAGTTATGAAACCATATCTTATTAAAACAAATGACATAAAGAATACTTCATTTATATTTAGTTCATATCCTAGAACAATTGTCTATAGGACACTAAACCCCAACATACTCCCACTTGGACTAAAGCCAATTGTTTCTACAACTTATCCCAGTAGAACTTAGATGACGATCATATACTTTCTGGGCTAAGGGCTTTATCAACGGATCTGCAACGTTGTCCTCAGTAGGTACCCTTTCTATTCTCACATCTCCTCTTGCCACAATCTCTCTTACAATGTGGTATCGCTTTAGGTAATGCTTGGATGCATTATGAGACCGTGGTTCCTTTGCTTGTGTAATGGTTCCATTGTTATCACAGTACAGAGTAATGGGATTTACAATGTCAGGCACCACACCAAGTTCTGTAATGAACTTCTTAATCCAAACCGCTTCCTTTGCTACTTCCGCAGCAGCGATATACTCTAACTCGGTCGTAGAGAAAGCTAGGCTTCCCTGCTTGGAACTCTTCCAACTGACCGCGCCCCCATTCAAGATAAACAGGTATCCTGATTGGGATCTAAAATCGTTCTCATCTGTGAGATGACTGGCATCTGAAAATCCTTCTATTTTCAGATCCCCTTCTCCGTACACTAGGAACATATCTTTAGTCCTTCTCAAGTACTTAAGTATGTTCTTGACGGCATTCCAATGCTTATCTCCTGGATTACCTTGATAACGACTCATTATACTTAACGCGAACGCTACGTCAGGTCTAGTGCAAAGCATAGCATACATAATCGAACCGATTGCGCTGGTGTACGGGATTACAGCCATGCGTTTCTTATCATCTTCGGTTTTAGGACATTGATTATTGCTTAACTTTACTCCATGTACCATGGGTAAGTTACCTCGTTTCGATTCAAGCATGCTAAATCGCTTTAGCACCTTTTCAATGTATGTAGCCTGTGAAAGACCAAACAGTCTTCTTGATCTATCTCTGTAGATCTTTATACCAAGTATATAAGCTGCTTCACCAAGGTCTTTCATGGAGAAGTTACCTGATAACCATACTTTCACTGACTGTAGGAGAGCTATGTCATTTCCCATCAATAATATATCGTCCACATATAATATTAGAAATGCAACTGAGCTCCCACTCGCTTTCTTGTAAATGCAAGCTTCTTCGCAATTTTGTTCGAAACCAAATTGTTTTATGGTTTCATCAAAACGCTTGTTCCAGCTTCTCGATGCTTGCTTGAGTCCATAAATGGATCTCTGTAGTTTGCAAACTTTCTTTGCATCCTTTGATATGAAACCTTTAGGCTGCATCATATATGGGTAAATTACATACGTGGTGTACAACCTTTATCCTAAATCACACTTTGGTGTACAACCAAAATTTTGTCACACTAAACCGTATGAACTTTAGGTGATCTCCCATAAAAGTGTACAGCCGGTTTTTATGACCGGTCAACGCTGGTCAAAGTTGCCACATCATCATTTTTTCATTATAGCATTAAAAAAGTGGGACCCACCTTTTATAGAATTACTAAAATATCATTATGCCTTATAAAAATTACTAAATTACCCTCATCTTCTTCCTTCAACTCCTCTCTCTCTTTCTACCATTTCTCTCTCACTCCTCTCTCTTTATCATTTCTCTCTCACTCCTCTCTCTCCCCCATATATGCCCAGTCTTCCAAAAATGAAGTGAAGACGTGAAGTAAGGTCTGTGATTCAGAAAGATAAACTGTTGGAGATGGGGTTATAACAGTTACTTTGAGATTATGGGATGAAAGTAAAGAAGCAAGTCTAAGGAAGGGTGTGAGATGACCCATTCCAGCACTTGGTACAAGAACGATATGAGCGAGGTTGTGGTTACTAGAACCTGACATTTTTGAATCTATACTATTTTATTTTCTGCAGATTAATGGTAAAATGGAAGGCAAGCTAGCCTCTTTATTTTATATAAAGTGTTTGAAATTGAATTTGCTTGATTGGTGGTGGTTGCACCAAACTCATTATCTCATATTAATGGTAAAATGGAAAGCTAACTTCTTTTTAATGGTTGAAAATCAGGTTTAGATGCGTGCCATATTTGGCTAATAAATTAAAGTTTTTCTAATTAAATTTTATACTATATATATGCAGATTTATTATACCCAATCGAGATGATGGATACAAGAATTTGTTATCCAAAAACATACAGTAAACAAATATGCATTTCTCGCTTATAAATTCGTTAATCTCTTTTTCTATAGACTCTTATGGGCTAGAAAGGATGTTACAACTATCTTTAGTTTCTTCATGTTCTCTTCAATATTTATTTTTCCCCTCATGAAAGGGTTATGTTCAGATATGCTTCAACTCAGTTTTGTACTTGGAAGAGTATGGTCGAGGTTCCAAGGTCTTGAACAAAGGGGTAGGTCGACTGCTTAAGGTCGTTTCATTAGCTTTTGGGATGAAAAGTGGTGAGAGAGAGGAGTGAGAGAAAAATGGTAGAGAGAGAGGAGTGAGAGAGAAATGGTAAAAAGAGAAAGAGAGGAGTTGAAGGAAGAAGATGAGGGTAATTTAGTAATTTTTATAAGGGGTAATGTTATTTTAGTAATTCTATAAAGAGTGGGTCCCACTTTTTTAATGCTATAATGAAAAAATGATGATGTTGCAACTTTGACCAGCGTTGACCGGTCATAAAAACCGGCTGTACACTTTTGTGGGAGGTCACCTAAAGTTCATACAGTTTAGTGTGACAAAATTTTGGTTGTACACCAAAGTGTGATGCAGGGTAAAGGTTGTACACCACGTATGTAATTTACCCCATCATATATACATCCTCAAGCAGGTTTCTGTTTAGGAAAGCTGTTTTCACATCCATTTGCCAAATCTCGTAATCGTAGTGAGCGGCAATAGCGAGCATTATTCTGATTGATTTGGACATAGCCACAGGAGAGAAAGTTTCGTCATAATCAATTCCTTGTTTCTGACGATATCCTTTCGCTACTGTTAAGCCCAAAATATACCTAAAATATCATATATAAATACGTTAAATTTACATTGAAATCGTGCTAATTATATTCATTTAGAGTACTTTTACGTCTTTATTTACTTCTTTGATGCAAGGTACTTAATTATTTGGTTAAATCCAAATAGGAGCTAAAACGGATCTAAAACAGAGGAAAAACGGAGGAAAAACCTAAGTTATGTGCCAAAAATACGTATTAGTCAGAAGACCGACTCAAGGAGACGAGAAGCAGCCGAAAGACGGGGAAGAATGCCCCTGTCGCGACTGATATTTTCAGAATCTCAGTCATGACATACGAACACCAGTCACCGGAAATTCGAAGTTTTCAGCTCGTCCTTCACCCCCTGTCACGACTGAGATTTTCAGAATTCGAAGTTTTCACATGTTTAAATCCAAGAAACACGTCTGTTCGTTTGGATAAAAGCGACCCTTCACCAGCGGACACGACCCATCAATTACAACCATTCACCAACTATAAATAAGTGATTCATTTATGAATTCAAGTGTGGATTAAGGGTTATTAGAGTTATTATGTTGAAGAAACTCTGACTCAGAAATGAGTCAGATTAGTTTACATTTCTGTATAAACAAACTTGTTGTACACAAGTTGTTATTAGATTAGTTATAAACACAGTAGTATTAGTTTAGTTTCAAAGGTTGATTAGAGACAAGTTTTCATTCTGGTAGTGGACTGACCAGTCTCTATTCCGAAGATTCAGCAAGAAGAACTAACGGCTGAAGCGCAAAGAGGTCTGACAAACCTACGGAGTTTGAGGGAAAGATTGACAACCCGGATCTCAAAGTTTTCGTTAAAATGCTATCCATGTTTCTTCCTCTCTGGTAACTTGTGAAGATTCACAATTCACTAATAATATATTTATTTCATTCAATACATTCTTCCTGTTGTTATTTTGATATTGTTCTGACAAAATGATTTTCAAAATGATAAATTGGTGCTTTTATTAAAACGTTTTATACAATCATGTTTACAAAGAAACTTTGTTGAACACTTGAAAGAATTAGTTTTTACGGATGATATGATCGTGACCGCGGCTTATCGGATATAAAATACTAATTTGATTAAGGTAGGAATCTGCTCCGATCTAGAGAGATTTCTACGATTCAAAGCCATTTAATTGCATAAATTCTTGTATTATTACATGTTCATAATCTTATCAAAGTTATAGTTTCTTTCTTTGCTTAATGAAAATAAGTTTTATACCTTCTATTTATTCCAAATACGAAAGCGTCTGTCTTGTAATCAAAATCTCAAGACAGAATTATTCTCTAAGTTCAATATAATATTCCTATCTAATCCTAATTTATCCGAACCAATACAATCAATTAAACGATTTTCTTTAGTTAAACCTAAAGACGTGAATAAAAATGAATTAAACAAGTTTTTAGTTAAAAAGCATTCCCTGTGGGTTCGATATCTTTTATTACTACAAGCGTATACCGTGCACTTGCGAAAATCGCTCAACAAGTTTTTGGCGCCGTTGCCGGGGATACAATGATAAAGTATACGGTATATGGTGCCATTCCCGCAACAATGCCTCAAAAATTTTTTGGCGCCGTTGCCGGGGAACGCCAAATTTTTAACAAAAAATTATGTTTTTCGTGTTTTATTCCGAACCTTGGTTTATAGTATATGTATTTATTTAATTTATAGTTTTTATTTATTTATTTGAGGATGGTCACTAGGACTAAATCCTCGTTGTTATTTAACGTTTGCAATTAGATGTTTGCATATAAAAAAAATCAAGTTTTTTCAAAGATAACCTGGAGATTTGATTATCAATGAAATTCACAGAAGGAGTCTACAGAAAAGAAGTTCGGCTAGCAGATACATCATAGAAGAGAAAATTCTTGAAAAGCTTGTCAGGAACATAACCGATGGTTTTACCATAAAATTTTTAATCTCTTCTCAAACACATTTACCTCTTTTCTATACACTTAACCCTTCACCAAAACATCATTTCTCTTTGTAAAAAATTTATTCAATTCCTACATTACACCCAAATAATTTCTTCCTTTATCCTATCATTTCCTTAAACACCTACATATATCTCTGTAAGAAACAGCCGATCAACTCTTCTCAGACAGATGAGCAAGTAGGATGAAATTATCTTATCCGCCAGGAAGGAATTGTACACTTTTAATATAGTTTTGAAAGTTTCGGTTCATGTGCGTAGTTTTTGTTCGAGGCCAGAACCAGAAGTTCGGGCATTCAACCGAAATCATTAGATCTTTAAATTGAGAAAACGCTAAAAAGAAAGCGCTAAAAAAAAGAAAAAAAAAGAGAAAAAAAATATAATAATAATTTCAAGTTGGGGGTACATTTCTACTTTCTTTTATTCCCACTTGAAATTATTCACAGGTAAGTAAACAGAACCATTATTTAGAACCGGTCTAGGTAATTGACTTTGTCCATAATTTTGACTCTCCTTGAGAATTCTTAAGGATTATCACATTTTTAGTTTTTAATATTTCATATTCTAATTTTTACATTTTTATTTTAGTTTAATTTTTATATTCATCTTTAGTTTAGCAATAATGATTAGATTAGAAATAAATAAAAAATTCATTGAAAAATATTGAAAATATGATATGTATCTTAAATATTTGTACTTAATGAGGAAAGTGTCTTTAGATTTAAAAAAAAATCTCAATTGAATTAAAAATCACACATAATTTAAGTTTCTGATTGTATAGAGATTTTTAAACAAATCTCTACAGTGATTTTTATTTGACGTTTTATAAATTTCTGAACTTACTGAGAATTTTTAATTCTCAACTAAGATTTTACAATTCTCTATAGAACTAGGGAGGACCAATGCAAAGCATTCCTTACCAATGGGCAAGACGAGTCGCAATCGATATTCCAATTTCTCGACCATGACACGCATAATTTTCAATAAGATATCTTTTGTTCTATGAAAATTAATTTATTTCGTTTTCATATTTTTAATTTTTAGTTTTTCTTATCTTTCGTTCATAATTTTTATTTTTATTTTTATTTATTTTTAGTTTAAGTTTTTTTTATTTTCATTTTTTTTAATTTTTATTTCTAGTTTTTGTGTACAAATAAGTTTTGTAAAATAAAAATCAAATTTAGTCATGTTTTGAAATCTATTTTCATAAAGTGTTAAGTGTTTTTTTTTGAAAATATATATCCAGAAATCTCAATTGAGATTTTCCATGTTTCAGGATTTGGGAATTCTCAGTTGAGATTCCAGAAATCTCAGTTAAGATTTTCAGTCAGTTTTGTCCAAAAGGTATAAATTAGACATCTTTAATTCTTAAACAGACACAACCTTTCACTTATGTAACCTATATATTCCTATAGATTCAGAATTCTTTTATTTCACTTCATCTCTTTCAGAATTCTGAATTTCTTTCTTCATTGCTCAAGGTTACAGACACAATTTTATTCACAAACATGACCAAATCTCTAAAAAATGCTAGGAAGAACACTTCTGCTCGAAGCAAGAGAGTTGATATCTCTTCACACTATGGAGCATGGTTTCCAATCTACAATCATGATGAGGGGAAACGATATTTGCAGTTTAGATATGCACAATTTTATGGCATGCTGTATCTGGACGAGTTCCTGAACGAAGAACTCGGGATAAGCGATGACATGAATCGCTATCTGACAAATTTGGGATGGGCCAAGTTTGCTTCCATGAAGTTTCCTATAATTGGGAACTGGGTATTAGAGTTTCTGTCTACCGTTCGTTTCGTCAACTAGATGCGTGTTCGTCTCAGTTTTCGATGTGAGGGTAAGATATTCACTTTCGGATATCCTGAACTTCATGCTTGGTTTGGTTTTCCACCGCGGGACACCACTCCACACCATCCTGGAAGAGATATGACTTCTACAGATATATGGAGAATGTTGACAGGATTTTGGAGATTTAATCCAAGTCTTGCCTACAACAAATCAATAAATTCTAACTCCATGTTGTATCTTCACAAATTTCTCTGTCATAGTCTGTTTGGTCGAGTCAGAAGTTTCGTCCAAGATACAAATTTATATGTGCTAGGTGATATTTTCCAAGGTAACACAGTTAATTCCTCTAAGATTTTGATGGAGGGATTAGTTGCCGCTTCCCGTTCGAAGAATCGGACAATAGGGTTTGGGAATATTATATGTGGAATAATCCTAGGAACCAAAGGATCAGTTTCTGTTCCTTGGACTGACAAGGAACCATTTCCCATAATGAATTACGAGTTTCTAGAAAATGGGGGACTTGTAAAGAGAGAGTTTCATTCTGGTCCAAAATTTCTTTCTCCTGCAGAAAGGCAAATCTTCATTCAAGCGAAGATTGACAGGGCCACTGTATGTCGTATTCCAATTTATAGGGATACTATTTGAGTTTATGTTGTTTGTTTGTAAATAATGTATATGTGATTGTTGTTTTAAATGCATAGATGTTTTTGTGTAAATATGTACTAAGGTATTTTATTGTATTTGTCTTCCTTATGATTAATAAAGTGCATTAATTCTTTCATTCAATTTTTTTTTTTAATTAAGGAACAACCTTTGGTTCTCCTTCAATTTAATGTTTCAGTTTTGTTTATTTCAGTTTCAGGAATTAATACTTAGCATTAATGTCACTTAATTACAAGAAGAGTTGAATTAATCATGTTGATATTGTCAAATAAGTCCAATTTTTACCCAGAAATTCCAGAATCTCAGTTGAGATTCTGAAATCTCGGTTGAGACAGCAAAGAAACAATTTTTCAGCAGCTTTTATTCCCCTGACAAGCTTGCTGTCGCGACTGAGATTTTGAAAATCTCAATCGCGACATGCGACTTGAGTGACGGGATTTGGATGGTTTTTTGCCTTTATTACTTTTCCTATTCTAATTCAATACCTATTACTCTATCCTAATCAATACCTACTACTTACACCTATTTATATCACCTCTATTTACACCAATCACTCATCTTTTACTCTTCCCAACACAAAGATTCACTCACCTTCCCCATAAATCTTTACCCTATTCATCTTCTTCTTCCCTAAATCACCACCATTATCTTTTACTCTTCCTTTCATTCTTTCAAATTTCTTCATCTCTTTCACAAAATTTCACAAAAAAAATGCCTAGACAAAAAACCGTTGCTAACAAAACCAAAGCCACTGAAGTCAATAGATTACAGGTTCAATATGGAGCACCGTTTGATATTGCAACAGAGGCCGAAGGACGTAAGTTTCCCCACTTTTCACATACCCAAATCGAGTTCGTCGACATGCCTTTCCTAGATACTGAAACGGTAAACGAATTTTCTTTTACCGAACGTATTGATGAATTTTTAACCGTTCTTGGTTGGACAAGATTTGCTAGTATGCGTTTCCTAGTAATAAATCACATATTAGGGAATTTTTGGTCACTCTAACTTATGATAAGAAGAGAGGTATTATTTCTTTTCGAAATAATGGAGTTCGTTTTGAAGTCGGGTATGCGGCAATGGGCCGTTGGTTTGGTTTTCCTACTAAAGATTTTTATTCTAAACCAAAGAAGTTTGATGCACACACGGTTTGGCAATCTTTGACCGACCTCGATGTTTTTCGTCCGAAGAACACATCTAGCAAATTAATTAAGGATAATTGTATCTTTTTCTTTCACAAATTTTTATCCTTCTCTTTATTTGGTCGGGTTGAGAGTTCCAAAGTGCAAATCCGTGAATTGTTTGTGCTAGATTGCATTTTTAAGAATTTGACCATTGATAGTACTGGAATGATGTTTACTAATTTGGTCCGAGCTTCCGCTCCACGCAATAAGCAAGTGCCAATGGGTAATTTAATTACCGGCATTGTTTTGGATGCTCGGGGTGAATTAGCGGATTATAAAAATATGCCTCATGTTGGTTTACCTTCATTGGATATCACGGCACTTCAAAGAGCCAATTTATTAAATAAATTGGGACCACCTGCATTTATCTCCTATGAAACTCGTACAAGACATGTTTTTGCTACTTTGGGTGGTGAAGCTTCAAGTTCACAAAGCTTAGGTGCCCATGATGATGATGAGGAGCATGATGAGGAATATGAGGAGGAGGAGGAGAATGTTGATGCCAATGACCAAGAGCAAGAAAATAAGGAACCGAATGTTGAAGAACAAGTTGGATGGCAACGTGTTTTGACACAAATGAACAAGCATAACCGTCACATGAATTTGTGGTTAGTTGAAGTAGTTGCCAACAATACCGAAATGAGTTCGAGGATAAACACGGTGGATGCCAATATCACTACTTTGAGACGTGAGCACAAATCTACTCGTCGCCGGTTGTTATCTTTCTTCCGACGCCAAGGAGTTGAGACTATGCCTTCACCGCCGAGTTCCCCTTGATAGGTTTTATCCTTTCTATCTTTCACTCATTTCGTTATTATTATTATGTTTTGTTAAAGTTTGGTACAATATTTCTACTTATGTCTGGTACAATTATCTTTATTATTAAGTTTGAATGCAATCGTACCATATTTTTAATTCAAATTCGTATGATTTAATTTCGTACTATTTTTCGTGTTTTATTGCCTTTTGCACCAATGAGGACATGGTCCAAATTAAGTGTGGGAGGAGATATTTCATATTCATTTTGATTTAAGTACGAATGAATGCAACGAATGAGAATGAATGTTATTTATTTAAGTATAAATGCATGTTGTTATTAATGTTTAAGTAAAGTATAAAATGCAACATTTTCAAAACACGAAATGCAACATTTTTATATAATGTGCAACATTTTTCAAAAATAATGACAATTTTTCATAAACATATATTTTTGTTAACTATATATTTCATATGTTTCAAACAATTTAACTTTCAAAAATAAGGTTAAGTATATTTTAAGGTTATCATTATCGTTAGAAATAATATTTCTATACGGGCAATATTTTTAAACAAATATTTTTACAAATCTCTGAAACACTTTTTATCAAAACGTCTCGAGTAAATGTATATAAGTAAAATTTCTTTAGTTTCAAATCTCTATTTTATATCATGATTACATGATAAATATAAATCTTATTTTCAATTTTTAATTAGGTTTATAGGCATAAATCAAACTAACAACTTTAGCTTTTTAGCTCGGTATGATTTTCGTCTTACATTAAAAACCAATTGAAGTTTTTAAGGAAACTTTAGCCATAATACATGTTGAATTTCAAGTCAATATAGGATGAATGTGCTATTTTTCTTTTTCCCAATTTATAATTTCAATTTTATTTTCGTGTTAATTTAATCAAGTAGTCGTATTCTTAACTTTTGGCCACGATTGAGACCACCCTTATCACAATCGAGGTATGAAAGGGAAGAACATTAAGTACCGTCTACTTTTGGCCACGATTGCGACCACCCTTATCACAATCGAGGTATGAAAGGAACGTTAGAAATTAAAGCAAAATTAAACGTGTTTAAAGTTTTAAGTAACGATTGCGTCCACCCATGGCATGGTCGGTACCTCTTAAACGAACATAAAAGAAAATTAATTTATATAAAGTCACGGACGAGACCACCCTTATCACGGGCGTGACTAAACAAATATATTAAACCTAAGTCCTTAATAAATCTATATTTGTAATAGTTTAGGTTTGGGAAAGGAAATTTTGTGCTTTTAAATGCCTTGAGACGAAAGATTCAAAAACATGCGTGCTTACACCGTCCCGAATACTTCAATATAAAAATTGAGATACAAAGACGAATGATATATCTCTTTTACACTAGCTAGTTTGATACTTTGCGTATAAATTTACCATGAAAAGTTTTTCTTTCGGTTTAACTAATTCAAAGAGGAATATATGGATATATGTTCTATTTATAAAGAGATTGAGTAAAGAATAAATTCAGTGAAATTTTGCCCGGGACTAGCAAAAGCTTAAGTGTGGGAGTTTGTTAAGCCCAAAATATACCTAAAATATCATATATAAATACGTTAAATTTACATTGAAATCGTGCTAATTATATTCATTTAGAGTACTTTTACGTCTTTATTTACTTCTTTGATTCAAGGTACTTAATTATTTGGTTAAATCCAAAACGGAGGAAAAACCTAAGTTACGTGCCAAAAATACGTATTAGTCAGAAGACCGACTCAAGGAGACGAGAAGCAGCCGAAAGACGGGGAAGAATGCCCATATCGCGACTGAGATTTTCAGAATCTCAATCGCGACATACAAACACCAGTCACCGGAAATTCGAAGTTTTCAGCTCATCCTTCACCCCCTGTCACGACTGAGATTTTCAGAATCTCATATGAGACAGCGAAGAATTCTGCACAGTTTTCACATGTTTAAATCCAAGAAACACGTCTGTTCGTTTGGATAAAAGCGACCCTTCACCAGCGGACACGACCCATCAATAACAACCATTCACCAACTATAAATAAGTGATTCATTTCAGAATTCAAGTGTGGATTAAGGGTTATGAGAGTTATTATGTTGAAGAAACTCTGACTCAGAAATGAGTCAGATTAGTTTACATTTCTGTATAAACAAACTTGTTGTACACAAGTTGTTATTAGATTAGTTATAAACACAGTAGTATTAGTTTAGTTTCAAAGGTTGATCAGAGACAAGTTTTCATTCTGGTAGTGGACTGACCGGTCTCTATTCCGAAGATTCAGCGAGAAGAACTAACGGCTGAAGCGCAAAGAGGTATGACAAACCTACAGAGTTTGAGGGAAAGATTGACAACCCGGATCTCAAAGTTTTCGTTAAAATGCTATTGTTAAGCCCAAAATATACCTAAAATATCATATATAAATACGTTTAATTTACATTGAAATCGTGCTAATTATATTCATTTAGAGTACCTTTACGTCTTTATTTACTTCTTTGATGCAAGGTACTTAATTATTTGGGTAAATCCAAATAGGAGCTAAAACGGAGCTAAAACTAGGTAAAAACCTAAATTACATGCCAAAAATACGTATCAATCAGAAGACCGACTCAAGGAGACAAGAAGCATCCGAGAGACGAGGGAGAACGTCCCTATCGTGACTGAGATTCTCAAAATCTCAGTCGCGACATGCTAAATCTCAAACACCAAAGTCGAATTTTTCAGCTTTCCTCCGTGCCCCCTGTCTCAGTTGAGATTCTCGGAATCTCATATGAGACATCGAAGAATTCTGCACAGTTTTCACATGTTTAAATCCAAGAAACGCGTCTGTTCGTTTGGATAAAAGCGACCCTTCACCAACGGACACGACCCATCAATTACAACCCTTCACCAACTATAAATAAGTGATTCATTTCAGAAATCAATGTTGGAAAATAGTTAGAGAAATTAGAGAGTTGTTATGTTGAAGAAACTCTGACTCAGAAATGAGTCAGATTAGTTTACATTTCTGTAAAAGCAAACTTGCTGTACACAAGTTGTTATTAGATTAGTTATAAACACAATAGTATTAGTTTAGTTTCAAAGGTTGATCAGAGACAAGTTTTCATTCTGGTAGTGGACCTAGCGGTCTCTATTCCAAAGATTCAACGAGAAGAACTCACGGCTGAAGCGCAAAGAGGTCTGACAAACCTACGGAGTTTGAGGGAAAGATTGACAACCCGGATCTCAAAGTTTTCGTTAAAATGCTATCCATGTCTCTTCTTCTCTGTTAACTTGTGAAGATTCAGAATTCACTAATGATATATTTATTTTATTCAATACATTCTTTATGTTGATTATTTTGATGTTGTTCTGACAAAATGATTTTCAAAATGATAAACTGGTGTTTTTATTAAAACGTTTTATATAATCATATTTATAAAGAAACTTTGTTGTACACTTGAAAGAATTAGTTTTTATGGATGATATGATCGCTAGCGCGGCTTATCGGATATAAAATACGAATTTAATTAAGGTAGCGATCTTGCCCGATCGTAGGAAGATCGTCTGCGGTTCAAAGCCATTTAATTGCATAAATTCTTGTATCATTACATGTTCATAATTTTACCAAAGTTATAGTTGTTTTCTTTGCTTAATGAAAATAAGTTTTATACCTTCTATTTATTCAAACTACGGAAGCATCTGTATTGTAATCAAAATCTTAAGACAGAATTGTTCTCTAAGTTCAATATAATATTCTCATCTAGTCCTAATTTATCCGAACCAATTCAATCAACTAAACGATTTTCTTTAGTTAAACCTAAAGACGTGAATAAAACTGAATTAAATAAGTTTTTAGTTAAAAAGCGTTCCCTGTGGGTTCGATATCTTTTATTACTACAGGCGTATACCGTGCACTTGCGGAAATCGCTCAACAAGTTTTTGGCGCCGTTGCCGGGGAACGCCAAATTTTTAACAAAAAATTATGTTTTTCGTGTTTTATTCCGAACATTGGTTTATAATATATGTATTTATTTATTTTATAGTTTTTATTATTTATTGAGGATGGTCACTAGGACTAAATCCTCGTTGTTATTTAACGTTTGCAATTAGATGTTTGCAGATAAAAAATTCAAGTTTTTTCAAAGATAACCTGGAGATTTGATTATCAATGAAATTCACAGTCTACAGAAAAGAAATTTGGCTAGCAGATACATCATAGAAGAGAAAATTCTTGAAAAGCTTGTCAGGAACATAACAGATGGTTTTACCATAATTTTTTTTAATCTCTTCTCAAACACATTTACCTCTTTTCTATAAACTTAACCCTTCACCAAAACATCATTTCTCTTTGTACAAAAAAATTTCAATTCCTACATTACACCCACGTAATTTCTTCTTTTATCATATCATTTTCTTAAACACCTACATATTCTCTCTAAGAAATAGCCGATCAACTTTTCTCAGACAGATATATTAGAAAGTAGGAATAGGGAATATAGTCCTTGAAATTATCTTATCCACCAGGAAGGAATTATCGATTTTTACCATAGTTTCAACAGTTTCAGTTCATGCACGTAGTTCTTGTTCATGCGCGGAACCAGAGGTTCGGGCATTTAACCGAAATCATTAGATCCTTAAATTGAGAAACGCTAAAAAAGAAAGCGCTTAAAAAAATGATAAAAAAAAAGAAAAAAAAGAGACAAAAAAAATATAATAATAATTTCAAAATGTGGGATACATTTCTCCTTTCTTTTATTCCCACTTGAGATTATTCTCAGGTAAGTTAAATGGATAGGACCATTGTTTAAAACCGGTCTAGATAATTGATTTTGTCCATGATTTTGATTCTCCTTGAGAATTCTTAAGGATTATCACATTTTTAGTTTTTAATATTTCATATTCTAATTTTTACATTTTATTTTAGTTTAATTTTTATATTCATCTTTAGTTTAGCAATAATGATTAGATTAGAAATAAAAAAATTCCATTGAAAGATATTGAAAATATGCTATGTATCTTAAATATTTGTACTTAATGAGGAAAGTGTCTTTAGATTTAAAGAAATCTCAATTGAATTAAAATCATAATTTAAGTTTCTGATTGTATAGAGATTTTTTAAACAAATCTCTACAGTGATTTTTATTTGACGTTTTATAAATTTCTGAACTTACTGAGAATTTTTATTCTCAACTGAGATTTTACAATTCTCTATAGAACTAGGGAGGACCAATGCAAAGCATTCCTTGCCAATGGGCAAGACGAGTCGCGATCGATATTCCAATTTCTCGACCATGACACGCATAATTTTCAATAAGATATCTTTTGTTCTATGAAAATTAAATTATTTCGTTTTCATATTTCTAATTTTTAGTTTTTCTTATCTTTCGTTCATAATTTTTATTTTTATTTATTTTTAGTTTAATTTATTTTTATTTTCATTTTTTTTAATTTTTATTTCTGGTTTTTGTGTACAAATAAGTTTTGTAAAATAAAAATCAAATTTAGTCATGTTTTGAAATCTATTTTCATAAAGTGTTAAGTGTTTTTGAGAAAAATATATATCTAGAAATCTCAGTTGAGATTCTCCATGTTTCAGGATTTGGGAAATCTCAGTTGAGATTCCGGAAATCTCAGTTGAGATTTTCTGTATTTTAAACATTTTGATATACCTGTAAGAGATTACAGACATCTCATTTCAAAAATTCAGTCAGTTTTATCCGAAAGGTATCAGTTAGACATCTTTAATTCTTAAACATACACAACCTTTCACTTATGTAACCTATATATTCCTGTAGGTTCAGAATTCTTTCATTTCATTTCATCTCTTTCAGATTTCTGAATTTCTTTCTTCAATTCTAAAATCCTACAGACACAATCTTATTTCACAAACATGACCAAATCTCTAGAAAATGCTAGAAAGAACACTTCTGCTCGAAGCAAGAGAGTTGATATCTCTTCACGCTATGGAGCATGGTTTCCAATCTACAATCATGATGAGGGGAAACGATATTTGCAGTTTAGATATGCACAATTCTGTGGCATGCTGTATCTGGACGAGTTCCTGAACGAAGAACTCGGGATAAGCGATGACATGAATCGCTATTTGACAAATTTGGGAAGGACCAAGTTTGCTTCCATGAAGTTTCCTATTATTGGAAACTGGGTACTAGAGTTTCTGTCTACCGTTCGTTTCGTCAATAAGAGGCGTGTTCGTCTCAGTTTTCGATGTGAGGGTAAGATGTTCACTTTTGGATACCCTGAACTTCATTCTTGGTTTGGTTTTCCGCCATGGGATACCACTCCACATCATCCTGGCAGAGATATGACTTCTACAGATATCTGGAGAATGTTGACCGGAATTTGGAGATTCAATCCACGTCTTGCCTACAACAAATCAATAAATTCTAACTCCATTTTGTATCTTCACAAATTTCTCTGTCATAGTTTGTTTGGTCGAGTCAGAAGCAGTGTTGTCCAGGATACCGATTTATATGTGCTAGGTGATATTTTCCAAGGTAACACAGTTAATTCCTCAAAGAATTTGATGGAGGGATTAGTTGCCGCTTCCCGTTCGAAGAATCGGACAATAGGGTTTGGGAATATTATATGTGGAATAATCCTAGGAACCAAAGGATCAGTTTCTGTTCCTTGGACTGGCTGATAAGGAACCTTTTCCCATACTTGATTACGAGTTTTTGGAAAATGAGGGACTGGTCAAGAGAGTTTTTCGTTCTTGTCCACAATTTCTTTCTCTTGAAGAAAGACAAATCTTCATTCAAGCGAAGATTAACAAGGCCAATGTTCGTCGTATTCCAATTTATAGGGATACTATTTGAGTTTATGTTGTTTGTTTGTAAATAGTGTATATATGATTGTTGTTTTTATGCATAGATGTTTTTATGTAAATATGTACTAAGGTATTTTATTGTATCTCTTTTCATTATGATTAATAAAGTGCATTAATTCTTTCATTCATTTCTTTTAATTAAGGAACAACCTTCGGTTTTCCTTCAATTTAATGTTTCAGTTTTGTTTATTTCAGTTTCAGGAATTAATACTTAGCATTAATGTCACTTAATTTCAAGAGGAGTTGAATTAATCATGTTGATATTGTCAAATAAGTCCAATTTTTACCTAGAAATTCCAGAATCTCAGTTGAGACAGCGAAAGGAGTAAAATTTCAGCGAATTTTAGCCCCCTGCACGCTTGCTGTCGCGAGTGGTATGGCGGGATTTGGACGGATTTTTGCACTATTTCCTATTTCTACTCTAATTACTTACCTATTCATATATCCTAATCAATACCGACTTCTTACACCTATTTATATCACCTCTATTTACACCAATCAATCATCCTTTACTCTTCCCAACACAAAGATTCACTCCCCTTTCCCATAAATCTTTACCCTATTCATCTTCTTCTTCCCTAAATCACCACCATTATCTTTACTCTACCATTTCTCTCTTTCAAATTTCTTCATCTCTTTCACCAAATTTCACAAACAAAAATGCCTAGACAAAAGACAGTTGCTAACAAAACCAAAGCCTCCGAGGTCACTAGATTATGCGTTCCATATGGAGCACCGTCCGATATTGCGACGGAGGCCGAAGGACGAAAATTTTGCCGTTTTTATAATAGCGAAGTGGTGTTCGTCGACATGCCTTTCCTTGACACCGAAACGGTAAACATATTTTCTTTTACCGATCGTATTGATGAATATCTATCCGTTCTTGGTTGGACAAGATTTGCTAGTATGCGTTTTCCTAGTAAAAAATCTTATATTTTGGAATTTTTGGTAACTCTAACTTATGATAAGGAGAAAGGTATTATCTCTTTTTGAAATAATGGGATTCGTTTTGAAGTCGGGTATGCGAAAATGAACTGATGGTTTGGTTTTCCTACTCTGAATTTTTATTCCAAACCAAAGACTTTTAATGCACACACGGTTTGGCACACTTTAACCGGCTTAGATGTTTTTCATCCGAAGAACACTTCTAGTAAGTTACTTAAGGATAATTGTATCTTTTTCTTTCACAAATTTTTATCCTTCTCTTTATTTGGTCGGGTTGAAAGTTCAAAGGTGCAAGTCCGTGATTTGTTTGTGTTGGATAGTATTTTTAAGAATTTGACCGTTGATAGTATTGAGATGATATTTACTAATTTAGTTCGAGTTTCCAAGTCACGTAATAAGCAAGTGCCAATGGGTAATTTAATTACCGGCATTGTTTTGGGTGCTCGGGGTGAATTAGCGGATTATCAAAATATGCCTCATGTTGGTTTACCTTCCTTGGATATTACGACACTTCAAAGAGCCAAATTATTGAAGAAATTGGGACCACCCGCATTTATCTCCTATGAAGATCGTACAAGACGTGTTTTTGCTACTTTGGGTGGTGAAGCTTCAAGTTCTCAAGGTTTAGGTGCCCAAGATGATGATGAAGAAGATACTGAGGAATTTGATGACGAGGAGGAGGAGGAGAATGTTGATGTTAATGATCAAGAGCAAGCAAATGAGGAACCAAATGTTGAAGAACAAGTTGGATGGCAACGTGTTTTGACACAAATGAACGAGCATAACCGTCACATAAATTTGCGGTTAGATGAAGTCGTTGCCAACAATACCGAAATGAGTTCGAGGATAAACACGGTGGATGCCAATATCACTAGTTTGAGACGTGAGCACAAATCTACTCGTCGCCGGATGCTTTCATTATTCCGACGTCAAGGAGTTGAGACTACGCCTTCACCACCGAGTTCACCTTGATAGGTTTTATCCTTTCTATCTTTCACTCATTTTCGTTATTATGTTTTGTTAAGTTTGGTACAATATTTCTCATTTATGTTTGGTACAATTATCTTTATTTTTAAATTTGACTTTTATCGTACCATATTTTTAATTCCCATTCGTATGATTTAATTTCGTACTATTTTTCGTGTTTTATCGCTTCTTGCACCAATGAGGACATGGTCCAAATTAAGTGTGGGAGGATATATTTCATATTCGTTTTAACTTTAAGTACGAATGAATGCAACGAATGAGAATGAATGTTATTTATTTAAGTATAAATGCATGTTGTTTAAATAAAGTATAAAATGCAACATTTTTAAAACAGAAATGCAACATTTTTATATAAAGTACAACATTTTTCAAAAATAATGACAATTTTTCATAAACGTGAATTTTTGTTAAGTATATATTTCATATGTTTCAAACAATTTAAACTTTCAAAATAATGTTAAGCATATTTTAAGGTTATCATTATTGTTAGAAATAATATTTCTATACGGGCCATATTTTTACAAATCTCCGATACGATTTTATCAAAACGTCTCAAGTAAATGTATATAAGTAAAATTTCTTTAGTTTCAAATCTCTATTTTATATCATGAATTCATGATAAATATAAATCTTATTTTCAATTTTCAATTAGGTTTATAGGCATAAATCAAACTAACAACTTTAGCTTTTTAGCTCGGTATGATTTTCGTCTTACATTAAAAACCAATTGAAGTTTTTAAGGAAACTTTAGCCATAATACATGTTGAATTTCAAGTCAATATAGGATGAATGTGCTATTTTTCTTTCCCAATTTTATTTTCGTGTTAATTTAATCAAGTAGTCGTATTCTTAACTTTTGGCCACGATTGAGACGAACCTTATCACAATCGAGGTATGAAAGGGAAGAACATTAAGTACCGTTTACTTTTGGCCACGATTGCGACCACCCTTATCACAATCGAGGTATGAAAGGAACGTTAGAAATTAAAGCAAAATTAAATGTGTTTAAAGTTTTAAGTAACGATTGCGTCCACCCATGGCATGGTCGGTACCTCTTAAATGAACACAAAAGCAAATTAGTTTATATAAAGTCACGGACGAGTCCACCCTTATCACGGGCGTGACTAAGTAAATATATCAAACCTAAGTCCTTAATAAATCTATATTTGTAATAGTTTAGGTTTGGGAAAGGAAATTTTGTGCTTTTAAATACCTTGAGATGAAAGATTCAAAAACATACGTGCTTACACCGTCCCGAATACTTCAATATAAAAATTGAGATACAAGACGAATGATATACACTATAAAAAATGTGACTTTTGGGTACAAATTGTTAAAGACAATTTAGATACATTGTCCTCGATTCTAACTTCAAAACTAATACGAAGGACAATTAGATTATGCGTCTCCAATTCTTTTTTAATTTTGAATAGGGGACAAACGTTTACAACAGAAATTAGATAAATATTTAAATTTAAATTTATGAATAATAGGGGACAATTAATTGGTTAACTTGTCACTCAACCACGTTTACCTAAAACAAATATCGAAATATTTCCCAAAACTTCAATTTTCAATTTCTCTGGTTTCATCCCAAGAACTTTTGAAATTCCTAGATCCTATCTGCAGAATCGACTGATTTAATCCTAATGGGATTGAAAACGAGATCTCCGAATATGAATATTCCACATTTAATCACGATTTTCCTCTCATGGCCAATCGCCTGAAACCTCACCGGAAAAATTGAGAGATCCCTCAAATTAGGGAAATTGGTCTCTCTTCTTTCTTTCTGGTACGCGTCTCTGCTCTTTCTCTCTCTCTTTTTCTTCTTTTTTGCATTTCTTCCTCTCTATTTTCGGTTTTCTTATTTTCTCTCTTATAAAACTGATTTCTTGATCTCTATTGTTGGTTTGGTAAATTTCAATTTCAGATGAAAGGGTACATGAACAAATAGATGTAAGCTAATTTTCAACTTCCTTTTTTTTGTGTAAAATTGTGTTTTGAGTGTTCTTTAATGAGAACATGGTTTTGGCTGTGTTCAGATTTTCTTTTTTGGCCTTTCTATAACTGTTTTAATGTATATACTCTATTATTATTATTGTTTCTCCATTGTGGTTTGCTGGCTTGCTGCTTACCTCTAGTATTACTCAAATTCTTGTTAAGTTGTGCAATTCAAATAATCTTCATGTCGAATTTTAGGATTCTACAGGAGGATAATGTTGAAACAGGGTAGCTAACAGAGATTTAACAATTTGAAGATGCCGAGTTCAGGTTACAGGTAATTCCCCTTAGACTTAATAAATTTTGATTTGATTTCAAGAGATATTCTTGTTATTCATTTGGTTTCAAGAGATATTTTTGTTATTTATTTGGTTTGGGTTTGAATCATAAAGCATGGGTTTTAAACTCTTAATGCCGAATGAATTTTTCATCTCTCTTGAACGTATTATATTCTACTCTACAATTTGATACAGAGCTGTTCACATTTTGCAAAATCTAATGGGTTCAATTCAAAGAATTGGATACACAAACAATATATTCTATCAATAGAAATTCAGAAGTTATTGGCATTCTAGCTTGAAGACTTTACTGCCACATGGATTCAAACTGCATTTAGGGCCAACTACAAGTGGAACAACTACTTCAAAAGATAAAAGTAATGAAGTTTCAGTTATGGAATATATATAATTATATGCTTTTAGCTTTTTAAGATATTCTTATGCATGCATAGATTCTCTTGAAATTAATTTTTCTAACTTTCAACCATTAGCCCGGGAAATAGAGGACATAAGCTTAAAGTAAGATAATTATTTTCTCATGTCTAATGCTAGTAAAATAGATGTACTATTGATTAATTGCTTTGTGGTATAATGTTAGTTCTATCTTCAATTGTTTAATGGTTCTTAACATACAAAATATATACCTATGCCTTTTTAGTTTTTTGGTTTATGAATGTCGTCTTTTTTTCAAAATTTGAATATAATTTTTGCTATTTGACCCTGTTTTTTTGACCTATTTGTTTGTAAACATCTTCATTGTGTTTTTACTTTCGAGCTGCCACTTGGTGCATATACTATCAAACATGATTCTTTCATCTGCTTGAGTGAGTTTCTAGTTTTGTAGTTCACAGTAACATATTGTTTATATTTTACCTTTCATAAAGGGTTATGGAGGAGGGCGAGCCTTGGCGCAACGGTAAAAACGTTGTTGCCGTGTGACCAGAGGTCACGGGTTCGAGTCTTAGGAGCGGCCTCTTGCCAAATTGGCAAGGGAAGGCTTGCCCCCAATACACCCTTGTGGTGGGACCCCTCCCCGGACCCTCGCTCAGCGGGGACGCGTAATGCGACCGGGCCGCCCTTTATAAAGGGTTATGGAGCACAATCTGCTGAAGAAAAACAGAGGCTTTTCAAGCTAATGAGAAACCTGAATTTCAATGGAGAATCAGGTTCAGAGCCTTACATACCTACTGCCCAAACTTCAGCTGGCATTTCTGCATCAGACAGTCTTTATTTTCCAGAGTTTAGGGGGGATTTTGGAGCTGGCCTCTTGGATCTTCATGCTATGGATGATACAGAGCTTTTATCCGAGGTACGGTTTTGTTGTGCAACTTGTCTAGCTTGCAGCACGGATCATCTTATTTTGGCTTTTGATGAGTGCAATACATTACATTGCAGAGCAACAACATTCTTATCAAATGATATGTATCTACTGTTATAGGCCTTTTTGATTTTGCATCTCCATTTCCTTAGTCTTAGTAGCAATCCATTGTTATAGATTCCAATCACATGCAGGAATAAACTAAAGAAGGGAAACTATAGTTATTGATAGAATTTGTCTTTGTTAGGATAATAAGTTTTTTTTCCTTTTTATTTGAACTAATATTTCCTCTGTTAACTGTTTAGTGCTACATGTGATATATGGTTACTGTCTTCCGTGTTTTGGTTCTTCCTACCAAAAAAAAGGTAGTAGTTCTGATAGGGAAATCTAATCTTGTTTCTTCTCTTGCCTGTCCTTTTGTTGTTTTGATTGAACTATCTATAGATGTTCTTTGGATGTATAATAGTTACCTGCTTCACAAGAATCGCAGATATTTTATTCGTTTTCTTATTTTCATAATTAATCTGTGGCCTTTGATATTTACTTTCCATGTGCTTACGGATTGTCGCTTTTTCATCTCTACAGCATGTCATGACAGAACCTTTTGAGCCATCACCATTCATGCCTGGTGGCAGTTTAAAAGGATTTGACAATGACTTCAACATGACTAGCAGGAGACAGCAAAGAGAGCAAAATGATACGGATCCGTCTATTCCATCCACCACGGCTGAAAAAGAGAACAACACTAGGGAAAATAATGTGGCCAAGGTTAGAGTGGTGGTAAGTTGATTATATACATAAAAGATTCCTATGCCCCCATACTTACTCACATATGGATGCATGGTTGTTTCCAGGGAATGCTTTGTGGTTGTGCATATATCATATGGACGAAGAAATGCTATAGTCGATAGTTAATTCGACATGGGATCTTTCTGTGAATGAACAAAAGGCCAAATCTTTTGAAGACAAGCCATTTCCAGAAATTAAGTTTCTTTTCGTGTTTTCAGGATTATGTAATATCAATGCTTGTGAGATTTCAAATGTGATAGCGACGTGTGTGCATCTATGTTATTTCCTGTATTTTGAACATATGAGACAAGTATTTTTGAAATGCTTTTATGCATTTGCTTTTCAAGGTGCGCAAAAGACCACTAAGCAAGAAAGAGACTGCTCGTAAGGAGGATGATATTGTAACTGTGTCTGAGAATGCTTTAACTGTCCATGAACCTAAGCAAAAGGTTTGTTCTATGTCGACTCAGAATTGAACAACACTTATTTCTATTTTTTGTTTTTATTATTATATGAAAACTATGAAATTTCTATTGATTTATCTTGATTGTCTGCTCTTTCCTTTTGCTGTGTAAGGCCTAACTTTTTTGTTAATACGGGAAGGTGGATTTGACTGCATATGTTGAGAAGCATGAATTTTGTTTTGACGCTGTTCTGGATCAACAAGTCACAAATGATGAGGTACTATCTTGTGTTTGCGATATAGATGAAAGTTTAATAGCTACTTTAGGGTTCATGGTACCATGAAAATGATTGGAAATTCATGGCGTTGTTTTTTGTTTATTTTCTAACGTTTGTTTTGTTTCCCGCTGTTGATGATTTTGATGGTCATTTCATGTTTTTGAACAGGTTTATCGGGTTACTGTGGAGCCAATTGTTCCTATTATTTTCCAGCGAGCAAAAGCTACATGTTTTGCATATGGTCAGACAGGTAAAGATTGCTTTTCATACTTGCTATATTTCATGTTATCTATGTTGTCAGGGTTATGTTATTAAGATTGAAGACAGTTGATTGGGTCTTTATGTATATGCACAATTAGTGGAAGCTAATGAAATGGACAAAACTAGCAATAGTTGGAAGCATCAAGCAACTTGAAATTGATGGCAGTTGTACTGCATCGATTCTGCTTTAGTGTTTTCTTTTTCTGTTGACAGTAGATTGGAAAAGGAAAATAGGATGTGGTTTTTGTCTATTTATTTATTTTGTCATGCCCATGCTCTAATTTTTTTATTTTCCTTTATTTAATCTGAAGCTTAGCATGGTCTTAAACTGTTTTCTTCGGTTCTAAGATGTGATATCTTTACAACCACTTCCTCTAAGAGCTGCTGAAGACCTTGTTAGATATTTGCACCAGCCAGTTTATCGAAATCAGAAATTCAAACTGTGGCTTGGCTATTTCGAAATATATGGTGGCAAACTCTATGATCTTCTCAGTGATAGAAAGTGAGTAGTTTTTGTTGATTTTATTCATCTTTCTTTTAAATAATTTGTTCAAGGATATATTTAATAATTGGGCAAACAGACTCTGAAATTCTGTTGATATTGTTCCTTCATTGGAAAATGGTTAACATTAAAAATATTTGCTGATATAATGTTTATCATAACCTTAATTAAGTTACTAAACTGACATGTAACTTTTTGAAAATTGTTAGTAGTTTGTGGATTCGTTGGATTTATTGTACTCTCGTTGTTTGATATGTTTTGACAGTTGTTTGTTCTTAATAATGTTTCTATTTCATAATTTTGTTGAAGTTACTTTTCAATATTGACAGGTTGGTTTGAATTTATATGTATAAAAGGGGAAACATTCAATGGGGATGATTATTGTCTTTTTATTTTTAGACAAATAATCGTCTCTTAGTAACAAGACAAAAATCATCCCCTTTGTATAGGGACGACAATCGTCCCTTTCTTTAGGACACAAAAAAATCGTCACTTTATTTGGAGACAAAAACCGCCCCCTAAGAATGAGGACAAAAGTTGTCTCCTTTGCACGGGACGATAATAGTCCCTACAAACAGGGACGACAATCGTCCTTCACACTAGGGACAACATTTGTCCTTATTGGTAGGCACGATAGTCGTCCCACAAAACGGGGACGACATCAAGTTTTTTGTCCCCTATAGCATCGGGTACGCTCGCATAAGGGAAGAAACAAGGGGACGAAAAAAATCGTCCCAAAAAATATAGGGGACAATTTTTCTTATTTTTGAGGACAATTTTAACCGTCCCCAAAAATCATTTTTTTTTGTAGTGATATCTCTTTTACACTAGCTAGTTTGATACTTTGCGTATAAATTTACCATGAAAAGTATTTCATTCGGTTTAACTAATTTAAAGAGGAATATATGGATATATGTTCTATTTATAAAGAGATTGATTAAAGAATAAATTCAGTGAAATTTTGCTCGGGACTAGCAAAAGCTTAAGTGTGGGAGTTTGTTAAGCCCAAAATATACCTAAAATATCATATATAAATACGTTTAATTTACATTGAAATCGTGCTAATTATATTCATTTAGAGTACTTTTACGTCTTTATTTACTTCTTTGATGCAAGGTACTTAATTATTTGGTTAAATCCAAATAGGAGCTAAAACGGAGCTAAAACTAGGTAAAAACCTAAATTACATGCCAAAAATACGTATCAATCAGAAGACCGACTCAAGGAGACAAGAAGCATCCGAGAGACGAGGGAGAACGTCCCTATCGTGACTGAGATTCTCAAAATCTCAGTCGCGACATGCTAAATCTCAAACACCAAAGTCGAATTTTTCAGCTTTCCTCCGTGCCCCCTGTCTCAGTTGATATTCTCGGAATCTCATATGAGACATCGAAGAATTCTGCACAGTTTTCACATGTTTAAATCCAAGAAACGCGTCTGTTCGTTTGGATAAAAGCGACCCTTCATCAACGGACACGACCCATCAATTACAACCCTTCACCAACTATAAATAAGTGATTCATTTCAGAAATCAATGTTGGAAAATAGTTAGAGAAATTAGAGAGTTGTTATGTTGAAGAAACTCTGACTCAGAAATGAGTCAGATTAGTTTACATTTCTGTAAAAGCAAACTTGCTGTACACAAGTTGTTATTAGATTAGTTATAAACACAATAGTATTAGTTTAGTTTCAAAGGTTGATCAGAGACAAGTTTTCATTCTGGTAGTGGACCTAGCGGTCTCTATTCCAAAGATTCAACGAGAAGAACTCACGGCTGAAGCGCAAAGAGGTCTGACAAACCTACGGAGTTTGAGGGAAAGATTGACAACCCGGATCTCAAAGTTTTCGTTAAAATGCTATCCATGTCTCTTCTTCTCTGTTAACTTGTGAAGATTCAGAATTCACTAATGATATATTTATTTTATTCAATACATTCTTTATGTTGATTATTTTGATGTTGTTCTGACAAAATGATTTTCAAAATGATAAACTGGTGTTTTTATTAAAACGTTTTATATAATCATATTTATAAAGAAACTTTGTTGAACACTTGAAAGAATTAGTTTTTATGGATGATATGATCGCTAGCGCGGCTTATCGGATATAAAATACGAATTTAATTAAGGTAGCGATCTTGCCCGATCGTAGGAAGATCGTCTGCGGTTCAAAGCCATTTAATTGCATAAATTCTTGTATCATTACATGTTCATAATTTTACCAAAGTTATAGTTGTTTTCTTTGCTTAATGAAAATAAGTTTTATACCTTCTATTTATTCTACGGAAGCATCTGTCTTGTAATCAAAATCTCAAGACAGAATTGTTCTCTAAGTTTAATATAATATTCTCATCTAGTCCTAATTTATCCGAACCAATTCAATCAATTAAACGATTTTCTTTAGTTAAACCTAAAGACGTGAATAAAACTGAATTAAATAAGTTTTTAGTTAAAAAGCGTTCCATGTGGGTTCGATATCTTTTATTACTACAAGCGTTCCCGGATCTCAAAGTTTTCGTTAAAATGCTATCCATGTTTCTTCCTCTCTGTTAACTTGTGAAGATTCACAATTCACTAATAATATATTTATTTCATTCAATACATTCTTCCTGTTGTTATTTTGATATTGTTCTGACAAAATGATTTTCAAAATGATAAATTGGTGTTTTTATTAAAACGTTTTATACAATCATATTTACAAAGAAACTTTGTTAAACACTTGAAAGAATTAGTTTTTACGGATGATATGATCGTGACCGCGGCTTATCGGATATAAAATACTAATTTGATTAAGGTAGGAATCTGCTCCAATCCATAGAGATTTCTACGGTTCAAAGCGATTTAATTGCATAAATTCTTATATTATTACATGTTCATAATCTTACCAAAGTTATAGTTGCTTTCTTTGCTTAATGAAAATAAGTTTTATACCTTCTATTTATTCCAAATACGAAAGCATCTGTCTTGTAATCAAAATCTCAAGACAGAATTGTTCTCTAAGTTCAATATAATATTCCTATCTAATCCTAATTTATCCGAACCAATACAATCAATTAAACGATTTTCTTTAGTTAAACCTAAAGACGTGAATAAAACTGAATTAAATAAGTTTTTAGTTAAAAAGCGTTCCCTGTGGGTTCGATATCTTTTATTACTACAAGCGTATATCGTGCACTTGCGGAAATCACCCAACAGCTACTAACCTAGCTTTGTAGGTGCTAACCTTTCCATCCATGTCAGTCTTCTTCTTGAAGATCCACCTGCACCCAATGGGTTTTATCCCTTCGGGTTGATCAACCAAAGTCCACACTTGGTTGGTATACATGGAATCCATTTCAGAATCCATGGCCTCGAGCCATGCTTTAGAATCTGGACTGCTAAGAGCCTCTTCGTAGTTTTCGGGTTCGTCATCTAACACGGGAACCTCATCATCATCTCCCACTAGAAAACCATATCTAACTAGGAGTTCACGAACTCTTTATGATCTACGAGTAGGTGGCACTTGAGTCTCATCCAATGGGACTGCTTCGGGTTCCTCAACCACCTCTGTTGTTTCAGTCGATGTTTCTTCTTCTTGAACTTCATCAAGTTCAATCATGCTTCCCTTTTCTGTTTCTTCGAGAAACTCTTTCTCCAAGAAGGTTGCATGCTTGGATACTATTACTTTCTGATCATCTGGATGATAGAAGTAGTACCCCATAGTTTCCTTAGGGTATCCAATGAAGAAACATTTATCAGATTTAGAATCTAGTTTGTCTGACGCTACGCGTTTGACAAATGCTGAACAACCCTATACTCTCATGAATGAAAATGTGGGTTTCCTACCAACGAACAATTCATATGGTGTGGAACTAGCGGATTTAGTTGGTACTCAATTTAGGGTGAAGAGGGCAGTTTCTAAGGCATAGCCCCATAATGTCTTTGGAAGTAATGCTATGCTCATCATAGATATCACCATATCTAGTAAGGTACGGTTCCTCCTTTTGGATACACCATTGTTTGTGGTGTATAGGGAGGTGTCCATTGTGAGCATATCCCACATTCAGTTAGATAATTCAGAAAATCATATGAAAGATATTCACCACCTCGATCGGATCGAAGTATCTTTATTTTCTTTCCTAATTGATTTTCTACTTCATTCTTGAAGCATTTGAATTTCTCAAAAGCTTCGGACTTGTGCTTCATCAAGTAAACATAACCATATCTAGCATGGTCGTCTATGAAGCTTATGAAGTATCTGAATCCTCCTCTTGCTTAGACTGACATAGGACCGCATACATCTGAATGTATTAATCCTAGAGTGTCTGATATACGCTCACCTTTATTACTAAAGGGTGTCTTTGTCATTTTACCTTTTAAACATGCTTCGCATGTTTCCAATGATTCAGAATCAATTGAATCTATAAGCCCATCTTGATGTAGCTTAAGCATGCATCTTTTGTTTATATGGCCTAAACGACAATGCCACAAGTAAGTCGAATTATCTAGCTTATGTCTTTTGGTATCAATCGCGAATACAGAAATTTTGTCATCTAGCACATAAATCCCATTTTGTGATATTCCTGAAAAATAGAAAATCCCATCTCTATAAAACTCGCAATGTTTGTCTTTTATTGAAATATGAATACCGTCGTCAACAAGACGGCTAATAGATATAATGTTTCTGGACATTTCTGGAACATACAAACAGTTCCCTAATTTTATTACAAGCCCAGAGGGCAAACTCAAAACATAATCTCCAACAGCGAGGGTGGCAACTCTTGCTCCATTTCCTACTCGCAAGTTTATGCTCCCCTTCTTCAATTCCTTAGTCCGATTTAGTTCCTGCATATTCGTACAAATATGAGATCCACATCCGATATCAAGTACCCAAGATTCAGACTGTGAAATTGTATTTATTTCAATATAAAACATACCAGATGTTGAAGCACTGTCTTTTCCCTTCTTGAGGGAGGCTAGGTACTCCTTGCAGTTCCTTCTCCAATGCCCGTCTTTACCACAGAAGTGGCACTCTCCTTTGGGCTTCTTCACTTCCTTTCCCTTAGCTCTAGTGGGCATGGCCCTGTTGCCTTTCTTGGAATGTTTAGGATTGGAAAAATTCCCCTTCCTCTTCTTTGATCCCTCTATGACAAGAGCCGGTATTGCCTTGTCTTTCTTCATATTGGGCTCAACTGTCTTGAGCATGTTTGCAAGCTCTTCAAGAGAGGTTTGCAAGTCATTCATTTGGTAGTTCATGATGAACTGTGAATAACTCTCTGGGAGGGATTGAAGAATTAAGTCTACACTTAGTTCGTTATCCATCGCGAATCCAATATTAGAAAGCTTGGTAATATAGCCAATCATCTTGACACAATGTGTCATCACAGATGTGACCTCTTGCATCCTGCAACGATATAATAATTTTGATATCTCGTAGCGTTCACACCTAGTTTGTTTCCCAAACAACTCCTTTAGGTGCATGATGATGGAATAGGCATCCATTTCCTCATGTTGCCTTTGCAATTCCGGTGTCATCGATGCAAGTATGATGCATCCCGCATGATCGTCATCAGCCTTGTGCTTCTGGTAAGCATCAATCTCTTCGATGGGAGCATCATCCGCCGGGTTAGGGGGTATCGGTGTATCAAGTACATACCCTATCTTATCGAACTTCAAAACGATTTTGAGGTTGCGATACCAGTCGGTGAAGATTGAACCGTTCAACTTGTTATCGATAAGTATATTTTGCAGATTGGGTTTAGTCATGATTTTAGGAGTGTTTTAATTTAACCTGAGAGTGAGAAAGAGTAAACGTATGTTATTCATTTGCCTTAAAGTACATCAGTCTAAAATTATAGGTCTTTTAATTCATTTTAAATTTCTCCCACTATTTTTCCAAATTAATAGACCTCCATATTAATTCAAAGAATTTCACAAATCCTTTAGTGAACCAGGATCCTAACTCCTGAGATTTCACCTTGAGTTTACTCAACAAGCTAGTCTCATTTGTTAGGTAGATTCATGCAATCAATCACATCAATAATGTGATTCCTAGGTTATTGGGTTACTAACCACATTAGTAACTAATATGCTATTCATATTAATCCCAACCATATTGCCCATTAGTTTATGATAACATGAGTTTACCCATCCAATTACCATAATCTAATTTAAGTATTACCCCATATTCATGAAAAACGATTTTTTCGATAATTCAGGTGTTACCATAAGACCCCCGAGCTTGAGTTTACTCAACAACCCAAGGGCCCCCAGTACTTCCGGCTGAATTATAATATTAGGGAGGGGCAACCGATTTTAATAACTTGCTTATTTACTTAACTTTTCATTAGTGAGGGATTTTTATTTTAAGTCTCATAATCTAACCTAGTCTTGATTTGCTTTAGCATACATCAGATACATACATTGGCGTTATGAACATATTATCTAAATTATTACGTTGAGCCAGAAACGGAATAAAAGGCCAAACCTAGGGAAATACTAACTATTACATATTTCTCTTTAGGTTCTCCGTCTTCTCCATGGCGCCTTGAAATTACATATTAATTTCTATACTACTAAAGAAAACTTCAATTAACTTGAAGGGAATTAGATGAGAGGAGAAATTACAATAGATAGTAGATAGGCAGGACTCGCAGGCCCTATTTCAAAAATACCAAAAGACTAAATAGAGGGTCCAAATACGTCCATAACTCCAAACATACATAGACTCAATTAAATAAATTTAATTGGTTGATTACATAAAATATTTATGTAATATTTAGGTTAATCGCATTAACTTATCAAATCAACTTTCATCCAATTTTAATTATATCAGTTTCGTATCTTCTATATTAAATCTAATTAAATGTATCAATTACATATTAGATTAATACAACTATACAAACCCTTATTTATGCATATCCCGGTTATTTTGATTTTAATTCATTTAATACTTTTGATTTACAAATAGGTAAAAACAAACTTTTAAATAAATTTTCATTCGATAATCAAAACAGAAAACTATTAATTTCTGAAACTTATATATATAAATATATTTAAAACTATTTTATTTTAAAACGGTTTTAAAACAAATAGGCTTTTACTCGTGTCGGGCCCGTAAAGGGGGCCGAGACCTAAACACGCTGCTGCCGTTTGGCAGCAGCGCCGCGGCTACCTTACGGCAGCGACGTCCAGTCGCAAAACGGTTGCTGCCGCGAGGCAGCAACCGTGAACAGTAGTTCGGGTTGCTGCCTCGCGGCGCAACCCGGACTACTGTTCCATTTTTTTTAAATATATATATATATATATATATATATATATATATATATATATATATATCAGTATTAAAACGGTTTTAAAACGATTTTCAGAAAATAGGAAAACTTTTCAAAGATTTTCTGTTTTATCTTTAGAATTAATAAAACTAACTTTTATCAATCTAACTATAAAAGATTTTGTCACAATGATTATCAACCAAAATAATTAGGAATATATGCATAATCTATTTTAATTAACAATTAATTAAAACTTATTTATATTTAGAGTTAATCAATCAAAACAGTTTCGTTAATTAACCTAACTATAAATATTTATTCAATTTGATTGAAAAAACCTTTTAATTTTCATATATGAAATAACGGATTTAACGCAGGCTCTGATACCACTGAAGGAAAATAGGCTAACTTTTGAGCGGAAATATAAAAATTTTAACCTTTTTCCATTAACCCAAGATCCGTTAATCGTTCTTTCATATAAAGAGGGATAGAAGGAAATACCTTTCGAAGTTCTATCTACCGTTGCAATCGAAGTGCCCAAACCTCTTACTCCGAGTTCCCGAGCACAAGACAAAAACACAATTCAAAATTAAGTTAGAACTCAACCGTGTAAAAAACAATCAAGAATAGATTGTCTCTAATTAATCAACACAAGATCAAGGAATAAGAGAAAGAGATGAAATTCGATCGAATCGGAAGGAAGCAGTGAATGATCTCGTCCTCAACAAGGGGGTCGAAATTCTCTCTCTTCGGTAGACTAGGGCTTGGCCGAAATTCTCATATAAGGGGGTATATGTACTCTCTTGTATCTAAACCCTAGTTAGATAGAATTAGGTTACTGAATAAGAATTTAATTCGGAATAAAATTCTTATTAGCTATTATCTATAATTATATCTAAATATAAAAATAATAATAATAACCTTATAGGATAATAATAGAAGCAATTTAATCTCATTAAACCTCCTAACTTATTTATCCTTTAATTAATTTAATTCACAATCATAATCTAATTACAATTGTTAAAATCAAATTAATTATTTATGTATTTTTCATACATAAAATCGCCCCCATATGTACTGGGCCTTAGTGGAATCAGTTGGGCTTCCATCAATTAATTAACATTTGTTTCTCTTTTGGGCTCCAAGTCTTATGTGTGACCCATTAGGTTCTTATTTCTTCTAGCCGTATGCAACTATTAAATTAATTTTCTCAGAATTATATTTAATCTTTGCATAACAGAATGAGTACGCGAAATGTGATTAGCAAATCCGAAACATTCCCCCAGAGCTATAAGAAGACATGTTGATTCTGTCGTTGACCTTTCCGTATTAGTTACACTATAATTCGATCCTTTATCAACTACATCCTTGAACTGAATCTTATGACTATGGATAATGTCAAGTCACATATAGCGAGACGTTCATTTTACTTGTACATGCCGAGTTAACTCCAATTAGATAGGTTAAGTGAAATCTGTATTTCAAGTCTTAAGCTATCACCTTGCAAGGATTTAGAGTCAAGTCTTCCACAAGCGATCCTTGGACGTATCTCCCATTTATCGGGAGTGACAAATGCTCAATCCAATGTATAACTATCATGTAATTACTTCCTGTGATACCCAATGTCTGCCGTTCACACCCCAGAGTCATCTCTGTTATGGATCGTGTTACAACAGGATCAAAGCATCACATTCCATAATCCAGAATCACTAATTAACATTCCTTTGAGTCTTAGGATTACTTATACCTATTAATACCAATGAGATAAACAGGTGACAAGGATGAATCTACCCATCCTGTTATCTCAAGTCGGCCCCCTAATCCTAATGAACTCCCTTTCATCGGATCCATGCAACTGTCCAGATATCTGCATATCTGAAGCTTGTGAGATCAGCTCTCTGTCTCGACAGAAGACATTGTTACATGCAAGTCTCAACAGTGATATGTCAATCCTATTTCTAAACATATTACTTGATTTGGGGTGGTTTTAAGTTTATTAGTTTATTATAAAGTTTCGTCTCACTTCATGCTTGTATGAACACTTTATAATCACTTTAAACAAACTTAGGGATTTCCTTTTATTAGACTTATTTAGTTCTTAAAAGAGGTTGCCTTTATATAGTTATGAAACCATATCTTATTAAAACAAATGACATAAAGAACACTTCATTTATATTTAGTTCATATCCTAGAATAATTGTCTATAGGACACTAAACCCCAACATCTCTAACACCCACTTCATGCCTTCCCACAGTGCTAGCGCCTCTACTAAATTCGGTGCAAAAATTCCAGCCACAACAACACATCTTCTACCCCTGAATATTCACAGCGAATCCCATAGAACAGCCCCCGCACCCCTCTGCCTCTCTTCAGTGAAGATGGTTGCATCGGTATTACATTTTAGCCCGTATGTTCTCGGTGGAAACCAGTGGCTTCGCCTAGCATCAGCGCCTACCAGTTGCACAAACATCGAGCCACTCTGCCTCATGTTTGCTGTTTTCCATTCCGACATCAGCCTTTCCGAATTAGCGATGGCCACTTCCGGAGAGATGCACTTTCCTTGCCATAGCTAACAGTTCCTTTGCGACCAAATAGTCCACAGCATAACAACATAGCGGCTGACCTCCTCCAAACTGCTTATCGAGCACACGAACATAAACCACTCTTCAATGACTTCTCATTCCTCTCCCGGGGCTTGTAATCCTACGATGGTCGAGCAAGCAGCAGCATATACGCATCCCGAGAATAAATGCCACCCGTGTTTAATGTCCGTCGTTAAGCCCAAAATATACCTATAATATTATTAATATTTACGTCAGTTTTTTCATGAAATCGTACTAATTAAATCTATTTAGAGTACTTTTACGTCTATATATGTTTCTTTGATGTAAGGTACTTAATTATTTGGTTAAATCCAAATAGGAGCTAAAACGGATCAAAAACGAAGGAAAACCCCTAAGTTACAAGCCAAAAGTACGAGAATATCAACGCACCAATACGAGGAGATATGAACGGAGCGAGACCGGGAGGAACAACCCGTGTCGCGACCGAGATTCCCATATCTCGGTCGTGACACGCTAAATCGAGGCACGAAATCAGAAGTCGTTCTAAGGGAAAAATTACTCCCCAGGTCATGACTGAGATTCCAGAATCTCGGTACGACCAACAGCCTTTGAAGCACTGATTTCACATGTCGAAATTCCAAGAAATGTGTCTGTTCGGGTGGATAGAAATGACTCTTCACAGCGAACACGGCCCTTCAAACACGACTCTTCAACATCTATAAATAGAGAGTTTATTTCAGAGTTCAATGTTAGTTGGTTAATTAAGATTTTAGAGAGCAGATATAATGTTGAGATTCTGAGTTAGAAAAGTCTCAGAGATTAGTTTTCAATTCTGTAAATCAAACTTGCTATACACAAGATTGTTCTTAGATTATTACAAACATAGTAGCGATTAAGTTTAGATTAAGAGTTATTCGAAGACAAGTTCTCATTCTGGTAGTAGATCAGACAATCTCTATTCCGAAGATTCAATGAGAAGAACTAACGGCTGAAGCGCCCTAGGGTCTGACAAACCTACGAAGTTTGAGGAAAGGATTCACAACCCGGAACTCAAATTAGTTAAAATGTTATCCATGTTTATTTTTCTCTATTAACTTGTGAAGATTCACAATTCTATAATAAAACGTTTACTTTATTCAATAAATATTTCTGTTGTTACTTTGATGTTACCTTCGAAGTAAGGTTCTGGTGTTTTCATTAAAACGTATTAAATTTCATATAATTACAAGGAAACTTAGTTGAACACTTGAAAGAATTAGTTTTTCTGGAAGATATGATCGTTGAGTCGGCTTATCAGAAATAAATGCCAATTTGATTAAGGTAGAAATCTGCCCGATCCAGAGAGATTTCTATGGTTCAAAGTCTGTTAATTGAATGAATTTACGATTTATTACATGCCCATATCTTTCCAAAGTTAAAGTTGTTTTCTTTGCTTAATGCGAATGAGTTTTATACTTTTCTTACTTTAAACACAAAAGTTTCTGTCTCGTAATCAAATCTCGAAACAAAATTGTATTCTAATTTTCAACATATATTTCTCATCTGATTCTGATTAATTCAATTCAATTCAATCCAATTCAATTAAACGATTTTCTATAATATAAACCTAAAGACGTAATTTAAACTGTATTAAAATAAGTTTTCGTGAAAAAATGTTCCCTGTGGGATCGATATCTTTTTATTACTACAAGCGAAACCGTGCACTTGCGGAAATCGCTCAACAAGTTTTTGCCGCCGTTCTCAGGAAACGCCAAATTTTTTTTACAAAAATTTAGATTTTTCGTGTTTTATTTCGAATCTAGGTTTATACATACTTATATTATTTCGTATATTTTATTTATTTAAATTTACTTACAATTTTATTTTTCAATTTTTTTAAAGGTACTTTCAGTTCATGCAAAAATTTCAAGTTCATGCGCGGTACTCGAAGTTCAGGCATTCAACCGGAATTACTCGATCCAGAAATTGAAAGAACAGTAAAAAGAAACAAAAAGAAAAACAAAGAGAAACAAAAATCACATCCAGAAACCATGGAAATTCCACCCACACTTATGGATTACGCTAGGCCAGGAGTGGCCGGTGTAATGAACAGTATAGTTAGACCCTAGATAAATGTACACCAATTTGAAATTAAGCCAGATTTGCTTAATATGTTGCAAAATAATGTGACATTTTATGGACTGCCTAACGAAAGCCCAAATACCCATTTGATAAATTTCCTAGAAATTTGCGACACTTTCAAGATGAATGACGTGCCTGCCAAAGCAGTCAAACTTCGCCTATTTCCTCTCACTTTGAAGGACAGGGCCAAAGTCTGGTTAACTTCTATGCTAGCCGCAATATTCGGAACTTGGGACCGATTAACCCAAGCATTTTTATCCAAATTTTTCCTTTTAGCAAAAACCGCAAAAGTTATAAAAGAATTAACATCTTTCACACAATATGACAATGAAACCCTTTATGAAGCATGGGAACGTTTCAAGGAACTTCAACGTTTATGCCCACATCACCACTTGCCCGATGAACTTTTGATGCAGACATTCTATAACGGAATGAAGCCCACAACCAGAGGTTCATTAGATACTATGTTGGGAGGGTTATTTATGAAGAAGACATCCGCCCAAGCGAAAGAACTTTTAGAGGAAATGGCAATCAACAGTAGTATGTGGCTTGCCGAACGTGGACACACACCAGTGGCGAAACCATCATCCTTAACTACATCACCAATTAAAGGTATAGTTAATCTCGATCTGATCGTGATGTTACAAGCCTAATTTTATGCGCTATCGCACAAAATTGACAGGTTTATGACACCGTGTGACACTAATGGTAACCCAATCCAAACGGACTTGGATTACGATGGTATGGATGAGGTTGAAGAGGTAAACTTTGTCCAAGGAAAAAATCAAACTAATAACCCTTATTCTAATACTTATAATCCCGGATGGAGGAATAATCCTAATTTTAGTTGGAAAGAGAATAATAATGTCGGTGCCAATCAAAGTCGATCTAATAATTATCAAAATCAGTCAAGAGACACGATTGTCACATTATCTTCTAAAATTGATAAATTCATAGATGCTATCGGTGGTAAAGTAAACAGCCACGATGATGGTTTTAAATGAATTGAGAATAAATTCGATCAATTAATTAAAAACCACTCGTCTAGCATCCATAATTTGGAGGTTCAAATAGGACAAATTGCTAAATCAATTCCATCCCGAAAAGAGGGAAGTCTTCCCAGCCATACGGAAGAAAATCCTAAAGAGCATGTAAAGGCTATCACTCTTTGTTCGGGGAAACATTATTTAGGTCCGGAAATGCCCGGAGATTCTACTAACATTTTGCAGGGAAATGATTTGACGACAAAATCCTCAGAAGTGAATGTAAATTCAAAGAGTTCGCCCGTAGATGCTAATACAAAAACATTTGTGCCAAAACCACCTTTTCCACATAAAGTCCGAAATAAGGACTATGATAAACAACTTTTAACATTTCTAGATAAACTTAAAAATTTGCATATAAATTTGACGTTTATGGATGCGATTACGCAAATTCCTAACTATGGTAAGTTTTTAAAGGATTTGATTTCTAAGAAAATCAGTTGGGAAGGAATTTCATCCATATCGTTAACAGAAGATTGTAGTTCAATAGTATCGAGTCATTTGCGGACTAAGCTCAAAGATCCTGGATGTTTCACCATCCTGTGTAAATTGGGAGATATTGAATTCCCAAGTTGTCTTTGTAACTTAGGACCGAGCATTAACTTAATGTCGTTGTCTATTTTCAAAAAGTTAAGCCTAGAAGAAGATATCAAGCGTACCAATATGGTTTTGCAACTAGAGGATCAAACCACTAAGAAACCATATGGTATAATTGAGGATGTTTTAGTTAAGGTCGATAAATTCATTTTTCCTACCGACTTTGTTATACTAGACTTTGCATATGACGTTAATTGTCCGCTAATTTTTGGTAGACCGTTTATGAATACGAGAACAAAGCAATGAAATACCTAATAGGGGTCAAAAACCCCTATCTTTGGGTACGGTTTTAGGACGGTTTTTAGCGTAGTTTTTACGAATAAGCGAGCAATTCTCGCATTTATATGCTTTTGTGTGAGTTAGTTAGAAATTGTATATGTTCTATTTACTTTTCATTGTTTAGGCTCGTTTTCTGATCATTTTAGGCAAATATGGCCAAATTAGCATGTACGTTAAATATCAATTATCTTTTATGGCTAATTGATCCGCCAAAAGTCGCACCAGACGGAGTGTTTACTCAAAAAAGCGATTGGTGGGTCAATTTGGCCTCAGAACTAATGTTATTTGGAGTTTACGTGCGTGTGCAGGTTAAAACAGGAACGAGCTCGGGCGAAAATTGCGTTTCGGGACATCCAGCAGTCGCGCAAGGCGTTCTGGGCACTCCCGCTAGTCGAAATGTCCTTTTTGGGCCAGATCGGTGAGCTGGCCCTCATAGGCCAGCTTGGGCGAGCTGGAGGCCAGCTCGCGTCGAGCTGGCATGTAAAGGCCAGCTCACCAAGCTGGCTCATCCAGCTGGGCTTCGGGAATCAGTCTTTTGACTGATTCCCGACACCAAGATCCCACGATCGAGCCCACGTCTTCCCAGCTGCAAAAGGAAATGAATTAGGTCAAAAAGAGGGTCCAAACTGCGACTATAAATAGGACTTTCATATTGTAAATTAGATATCTTTCATTCTTGTAATTTTCCTTAGCTTCCACCCTTGAAGAATCCTCTCCACCTCCTCCATCTCATTCAACCTCCATTGAAGAACTTCCGAAGCTCCGTCCACTGAGGATTATTCAAGGTCCATCCTTAAGTCCTAGGAAGCCGGCTGCAGGGTAGACAGGTTCCCTGAAAGGGATTTTCTCATCTCTTTCATCTAATTGTGTTTTTATCCCTTGATACAGTCTATGAATCCTAGGCTAATTGTATCCGCGTAACAATTTTCTTCACCTTTAATAATATTTTAGCTCTTATTTTGTTCAATGATTTATTTGTTTAATCTTTGTCTTACGCTTTATTTGATTGGTTTAACTCATTCAAAAGCCCAAAAATATAGTTGGCACATATTGTGAGCTGAATCTGGTCTAGTCAGAGCCTAGGAGATTGACAACCTCTTAGTTGATTAAGCCCAAATTGCTGAGCCTTAGACCTAGTTTCGGCCTTACAAGGGAATCATGCACTAGGGACTTTAGAAGGGTAAGTAGGGTTAATCGCCTTGAATACAAGCGACTTAGATTAGGTTTTTAATCAATTGACCTACTAATCTATCTTCATTATTATCGTTTCACACCATGTTTCCTCGGGTAATTGCATTAGTAAAAGATCACCTAAGAATAGTTTAACCTAATTAGGAGTAGAATAACTTAGTTCGAATTAGCATAACTTAGCTAGGAGTAGAGTAATTCAACTAGGAGTAGATTAATTTAATCAAAACAAACTCAAAACCCCACACAGCCTAGATAACACCTGAGACCCAGTAGTTCGGTACTTGCAGGAATAAATCCTGTGGATTCGATACCTGGACTTGTCCAGATTATTACTTGATAACAACTGGGTACACTTATCCTTTAGTCAGCCTCAGCGGAGACGATGCCGCTGAGGCGCGTTAAGTTTTTGGCGCCGTTGCCGGGGACTTATTTCTTCTGCAATATCGAACCAAAGGTCGATTTGTTAGTTTAGGCATTCGTTTGTGAATATCTTTGTTAATATCATATATACTTGTATCTATACTTGTTGATATATAATCAGTATACTTGTTTATATGTTGAATAAATTAGGTTATACCTTTTTTATTTCTGTATATATGTCATACGAATGTGGCATGTTGTCTTGTAAAAATTTATATTACTTGTTTCGCCAAAAACGAATTAAAGTATCCATGTAGGATTATGTAGTATTGTATGATAAAACTGTATGATGAAATTGTATACTAGATAGATATACTTTCCTTCTCTAAGGAAAACATTTTTATTTTATTTATCTTTTCTTTTCAGCATATGCATACTCGATCAGCGGAAATACCGTGTGTCCCTCTTAACCTTGAACTTGAACGTGCTCTTCACAGGAGCAAGCAAATCGGGACTACCAAGCCAGACGAGATCACTGAGCCAATCAAGATGACTGATCCTGAGACCAACATTCCAAACAATAACAGGAACATGAACAATGAGAACGCTGAAACGGGAGTTGACACTCGCTCGATGAGCGAAATCTTAGCACCACACCGACACCAGCACCTATCTGGGATCGCTGCCCCAAACATTTCAGCTAATACCTATGAAATCAAGTCTGGCATAATCCACTTGATTCAACAAACGGGACTGTTTGGAGGAGAAGCACATGAAAGCCCGAATGATCATCTAGATCGCTTTCTGATGTGTGCAGACACTGCGAGAACAAATGGGGTTCCCTAAGATACTGCCAGGCTAAAGCTATTTCCATTTTCACTGACTGGGCAAGCTTTAGAATGGCTGAGAACACTAGAGCCCGGGTCAATCACCACATGGGCAGGATTGGAGAAGGAGTTCTTGTCCTACTGTTAGGGATTAAAGCCATTTAATCAACTGTAGCGCAACGGAATCGCGGTTTAAAATTTATTTCTAATCCCTTTAATTTGATCTTTGTCCGTTAACCATTGATTGAATAAAACCTTTTAATCCGTTTAGGGATATAAACATACCCGGATTGTCTCTTCTAGAGACGGCTGAAAAATCCACAAGGTAGTAAGATCTCCGTAGTCAGGTGCACGAACAGCTATTGAGTCAGAACCGGTGCTAGCCGAAGAACGGACGATGAACTGGAGGAATTATGTAATTAGCCAATAAAATCCCAAGCCATGAATGGTGGCTGCGATATTGTTATTGCTTCTTCAAAGCAATTTAGTTGGCCGAATGAATAGTAGTTAATTAGGTTAGATTTAGGTTTTAGGCTTTTATTATATATAGTGTAGTTATTCCTAAACCTAATTGGTTTAGGGTTAATTGGTTAATTACAAAACTAATCTAATCCTAACATAATCACTTAAATAAATACCAATAGTATTTATTCTATGCAATCAGTTACAATTGGATTAAATTTAATCACCCCAATTAAATAAATAGCACTAATTAATAAATTCACGTATTAGTTTGATTAATTATTCACGAATACAATTTCATTAATTTACAAATTAATTAATTACATCCCGTAAACTAATTAACCAATTAAATACTCAACGCCTAAATCCATTAATCAATTACATTGATACAAAGTATCAATTAATCAATTAATTAACTACCAATTAATTACCTTGATATTTTACTATCAATCAATTAATTAATTTCATCTCTCCAATGTACTGTTCTATAAGTTCTAACTCAGATGTTCGATGTGCACGATCCTATGGGACTGTCCTTAGCTAGCAGTGGGCTCACGACCCACAGACAGTAAGTGGGTTCTAGCAAACCATTACTGCCCCTAACCAAGACAGAGTTTCAGCAGTCTAAAGATGCAAAGACCCTGTAGTTATCTCTTAACTTCTTTTACCATTTGATATCGATATTATAAACTAGAGGCATGGCGGCTGTCATCCTCTCTGATGTTTATGATATTTCTTGATCTTAAGTACATTGATGAAACAGATAAGTAAACTACTTATCAGGGTGTGGCCACACACTCATCAATCTCACTTATCAAGTGGCCTATGATATCATCTCACTATTACATTAGTGGTAATTCCATCACTTCAATATCAATACCAACGTGTTCACCTGTTCACCCAATCATACCCGTATTTAGCATCCTGTTACAGACCTATTAGGCGTATGTCAAAGTGAACCGGATCCCATATTGATATTATAATGAAATCTGGTCTGAAGATAGTTAGAGAGACCTACTTAAGAAAACTAATGACACAACCACCATGTAGTTTTCTCGGGTGGATCGATCTAGTCATATGTATACAACATGTACCCATATTCACAACTGACTTATCAAGTGCTATGGCTAGTATCAATTACTACCATACAGTCGTCGAATATACAAGTCTGTGGTCCTAATCATTCCCATGATAGAATAGACTTGGGATATGGTTTTACGATTATCAATCAATGGATTCTCTATTCATATTATAGCACAAGATATAAATGAACTAGATTAATGCCTTTATTAATGTAACACAAATAGTGTATCTATGCAAGAATAATCAAAAAGCATAATACAATATACAATATACATGAACCAATGCCTAAGAACTAGGGCACACCAACACCTACTACTTTCCTCCTTCGAAGACAGTGATGCTGAGGGGTGAAATCACTTTATTCCACCAACCCGAGCACGAAGCGCTCCACACATCTTGGACCCGATTCAGAAAAATGTTGCGCATGCGCCCTCCTCATGACATACCTAAACACCAGTTGGTGAGCATCTTCTATCACGACTTAACGCCCATTAACCGAGCTACTATGGACTCCACCGCGGGTGGAGATTTGTTTAGGAAGACTGCAACAGAAGCGTATGATATGATCAATGAGCTGGTAAGGAAGAGTGTGCAATGGCAAGAGGAGAAGCTCGTTGGCCCCTCAAGGCAGCGGGTATTTGCTGTGGAAGATCAGGAACAGAGCCCAGTTGTTACGGAGTTGAGCAGAAAAATGGACGCCTTGTTGGCTAAATTCAGCCAACCTCCCACCTGTGTGCATTGTGGCGGCGACCACCATGGAAAGGACTGTCAAGCAGGTAGCCCTTTCGCTAGAGATGGGATGGAGATGGTCAATTATGTTGGGGGACAACAGAGGTACAACCAGAATTATAACAACTACTACCCCAACAACAACTACAACTCCTACAACAACAACAACTACTACTACAGGAGGCTTCAGCACCCGAACTTATCTTACGGCAACTCGAACCAGAATGTGCTTAGACCTCCCAACGGCTTTGTCCAAGAACATAGAGAGAAGGGGCTTGGCATGCCCCCATATCAGCAGCAGAACCAAGGGCCCATGCCACTTTCCAAGGAATCTGATGAGGTGGTGACTCTCATGAAAGAGATTTCGGCCAGGCTTGCTAATAATGAAGCCTTCTGCAAGGATCTGAGCAATCAGGTAGGTCAGATCAACAGGGATAGACAGGAAAGGCCACAGGGTTCTCTCCCAAGCACAACGGAGAAGAATCTAAAGATCTTGAGAAAGGATTGAGTAAGGGGGAAAAATCGGATTTTTCCCAGTTTTAATTCAAAATTGAACAATCGTTTATGCTTTCAGTTTCTATTTTTATTCCTTTTATGAATTTTGTTGATTGTTTTATCTTTTCATTTTGTTTCTTTTCGATTGTCAATTTTTGAACCCCCGCATATGCTTTTCACTTTTCTCTGTTGTTAAAAAAAAATAAATAAATTTTGCCCCGGAGGCCCAGCTCGGGCGAGCTGGGCACTACTGCCCAGCTCGGGCGAGTTGGGCACTGCCGCCCAGCTCACCGAGCTAGCCAGCTCGGCCGAGACGGGCGGAGTTCGGGATTTTTATCCCAAACTAAAAAAAACAATATATATATATATATATATATATATATATATACAAGGGGGATGAAATCCCCCTTCTTCTTCTTCTCCTTTTCTCTCTTTTCTCTTTTCCAAATCCATAACCCCCAAATCTTCGTTTCTAACCCGAAATCGACAAACAATGTATGGGTTCTTACCTATTTTCGATTTCATGCATGATTCTAAGGTTAGATTTTAGTTTAGAACATTGATTTTTGATTATTAGGTAAACCTAGGTTTTAGGATTTTTACCTCTTTTTTAAATTTTCACTTGTTTTGCTTGTTTCTCTTGGTTTTCTTGCAAATTTATGACTTCTTGATGATTAATATGTGCTTTAGGTATGATTTGAGTTCTTAATTTGTGATTTTTGGAGAAATTGCTCAAATTGGGTAAATTCTCCATTTTAGCTCGAAAATTCAATTATGCAGTTTATAGCTGAAAACTTATCAATATGACCACTTTTCACATCCTTAACATATTTTGGTCATTGGGCCTCGCTAATTTTGCACGTATTAAGAGTTACAGGTTAATTACTTTATTTTAGGGACCAAAACCTTTACATTTTGGTCCCTAAGTTTCTAATCTTGGATTTAATCATGTGATGTAGTCCAAGTGATGTAGTCTCGGGTTTTGAAAAATCCTTGACTACAAAAAAAGCCTGGTACCAATTGACCGGGACGTCAAGATATAATTCAAGCACTGCTAGCCCGAGATCTCTACGAGATCCACTCTTGAATCTTGCCCACAAATTCGTGGCACATAACTTATTAGGCAATCACGCGAGTAACAAGGTCTCTAGCAGTGAAGTGGTTATATTGTGGTGTGTTGCAAATAATAAACCGACTGACAATGTCAAGGCCATTTTTGAGGGTTTCCGCAGTCAAACAAGTAAAAAACGCGGCTCCATTGGGCTTGGTTATTTGGTGACCAACTTCCTCAAAGACCAGTTCAAAGACCTGGTCTTTACCAAAGAGGGTTACCATCCAACATTGCTTAACTCCGATTTTCTAGGAAGATCTACTTTTCAGGAAGTTTTGACTAGAGATCCAGCGGAAGGAGCAAGCTCAAGCGGCCAGACGCGGAAATGAGCACGGAAACCACCACATCAAAGTGAGGAAGAGCAAGTAGGAGCTGAAGAGGGAGGAGCTGTAGCTGCAGCAGAAGGGTACCAAGCAGAGTACCAAGAGCCGGGGGTTCAGGCTCAACTCCAAGCCATGAACACCATGATGGCTGAGATGCGCAATCTCAACATGCAAACCTATGCTACTGTACAACATATGGATCAACGCTTCACCGCCTTTGAGCAAACGATGGACCGGAGACTATCTGAATTAGAGCATGTGGTAGCGGACTATTGTGAGTGATATGGCATGGAATGGCCATACCCCCCGGCCGATCAGTAAGTTTTCTTCTCCACCCTAACTTCTTGCACATGTGTTTTATGGTTTTATATGCAATGTTGGAACTTATTACATAATTTAAGTGTGATGAGGGGTAGACAAACTTACAAAAAATTGTATAATTTTTAAATTTTTGTTGCGTCGTGTCTAGTTTAGTTTAGCATTTTTGGGTTTTATTTGTGCTTTATTTAATGCTTTTGCATGTTTAGGACCTAAAACCGTAAACCTCCTTCGAATCTAAACTTCGTGATTTGTTTCTGAGAGCTGAGAACCGAATCTAAAATTGCATGACAACTAGTTTAGGTGTAGGACACAATTCCTGTATCTATAAAAGCATGAGCTAAAGTTTGCATTTAGACTCTACTTTTGAAGAAATGCTAAAATCAGTACTTAGGTAGATAACTTAAGAATTGAAGGCATGTGATATTGAATTTGAGTTTGGAGAAAACTAATAAGCACAAATTTGAAACCCAAGAACTGTGAGTTGAATTTAAGCCCAAGAGCGAACATCAAAAAGCTCTTTTTCTTGACATTTTTGTGTGAATGCTTTGACTTGTGGAAAGATTACAGATTTTGCACCTAATACTGAGTTGAGCCTACATGCAATGATTTGAGATGTTAAATGATGAATCAGCCTCATTAGAACTGACCTTTTTCTTTACCTTATTTTTTCTTTTTCATCTACTCTAGGAAGCCCCTTTGAGCCTGTATTTTGTAACTTGTAGTTTTCTTCTTTCATCTAACCCAATTTTTGCAAACCATCACTTGGTTTGTTACTTAACCCGAGTTTTTGCAAAGCTCATACTGAGCCTTGTTTTCTTCTAGAGCTTTTTGTTTGTTTATGGCATTATAGTAGCAAGCCAAATGACTAAGAAGTGAATGAGCATCACTATCCAAAAGAAAAAGAATTCGAAGATAACGAATGAAGCTGAGTGACAGCATGAAAGATCCGTTCACTAAAGGACAAAGTCTGCAATCTTCTGCACCAATAATTGAAGTCTCGAAAATACAAAGAAGACTAATTACAAGAATCATGGGTCAATGGATTATTGGTAAAAGACAACTGGCACAAAAAGACAAGTCTGATGCAAAAAGACAAAACCTGACGCCTGAAGAAAACAGAGGAAGGGAATGGCGGAACAGACTGAAGCTGACCAGAAGCTGTCTGCTAAAAGAGCCGTTTTGGACTTAACGGCTAAATCATCTCAAATGATCCAATCTTCAGATTTTCATCTATAAAAGGACAATGGTAGTTCTTGGATCATTTGCTCAAGCATCAAAAGAAAAATACAAGAGAGAAAATTCTGAAAGCACTCAAATACAAAAAGATCTTACACCAACTTTTCTATTCTCTGTGTAAATGCTAGATTGATTGTTTTGTAATCATCTAAAGTGTTCTTTAGTTGAAAAAGAACAAGTGTGTGAACAATAGGAATATTGAGAGTGTTGAGCTGAGTACTTGGTTGTAAGTATTCAGTGGTAGAAAAAATCTAAGTGCTGGGTTGTAGTACTTAGTAGGAGATGAGTAGACGAATAGAGGACGTACTCTTGCATACTCACTGCCTTGTAAAGGGTTTGTGCTCTACCTTGAAAGAGCTCAGTATTGGATTGAAAATCCCAGGAGGAACTGGGGACTGGACGTAGGCAGAGAGGCCGAACCAGGATAAGTCGTGCTGAGTAACTTCTAAACTCTCTCTCTCAATATATATATATATATATGTGCATGTGTTGCTTATTGTATTTACTCAGCTTATAAATTGTTAAAACTGAAACTGAGTAAATCTGAGTGCTAAGTTGGAAACTGACCTTTCAAGTGTCAATTCCCAACTCTCAAGTCAAGCAGTCTTAGTCAGCATAGAACTAAAACTGTCTGACTAATCAAACGCCCGTGCTGACCAACACGCTGAGTTATCAAACTCTTAAAACAACATTAAGTCAGCATAATTAAAAGCGAAAAAGTTACATTAGTTCCTAACCCCCCCCCCCTCTTGGAACTAATTACTAGGGACCAACAAGTGGTATCAAAGCCTAAGCTCACTACTCAAAGATCTAACAATCTTGAGCTGATCCCGAAAAATGGGTGAGAATAGCACTCGTTTCCTCCCAGGAAACCAAACAACACAGATACTCCCTGAGGGATTATCAATCACTAGACCTCCCCTATTCTTTGGGTCTAATTATACATTCTGGAAGAATAGGATGAAGAACTTTATTCAAGCCACAAATATGAGTGCATGGCTTGCAATAGTTCAAGGTCCACATATACCTTATAAAACTGTTGATAATGAGAAAGTTATCAAAAGTGAAACTGAGTGGACAGAGGATGACCTCAGAAAATTACAAAATAATGCTTCGGCTATCAATATGCTTCACTGTGCTCTAGATGCTGCAGAATACAATAAGATTTCAGGTTGTGAGTCAGCACAGGAGATCTGGAAAAAGCTGGAAGTAACTTATGAAGGCACCAGCAAGGTCAAGGAATCCAAAGTGAACCAACACATGCGATTGTATGAGCTGTTCGAGATGACTGACAATGAGGACATCTCAGCAATGAATGCCAGGTTCACCAACATAATAAATGAGCTTAAAAGACTCGGTAAGAATTTCACTGAAGAAGAACAAGTGAAGAAGATCTTACGAAGTCTTCCCAAAAGCTGGCAAGCCAAGAAGACAGCTGTAGAGGAAGCTCAGGACCTGACCACATACAAATATGATGAGTTGATCGGTTCCTTGCTGACTCATGAAATTTCCATGAAAAACTTTGAAGCTAAAGAAAAATCTGAGGATAAGAAACAGAAATCACTAGTGATGAAAGCTGACTCCACAGAAGGTGAGTCAACTGATGATGAGGAAATGGCCATGTTTACTAGAAAAATGAAAAAGCTGTTCAGAAAAAATGAAAGAAATAGTAAGCGGCCATACAAAAGAGGAGACAGATATAAAGCTGAGTCCAGTGACACCAGATACAAAAAGGACAGCTCCAAGCCTGTCACATGTTATGAATGCCATCAAACTGGGCATATTAAGTCAAGCTGTCCTAGTCTGAAGAAAGATAAGAATGGAAGAAAAAGGCAATGGTGGCCACGTGGAGTGACAGTGATGAGTCAACATCATCTGAAGCTGAGCAAAATGAAACAGCCAACATATGTTTCATGGCAGATGATGGAGCTGACCAATCTCAATCTGAGCAAGCCGACCTCTCTGGAGATTCTGAGCAGGAGGAAAACAACAATGAGGTAACATCCTTACTTTTGCTTAGAAACGAAATGGTAAATGCCCTGAGTGACTTATATACACTAACTAAGAAGTGTAACAAAAGGATTAAGGCACTCAGCAGGCGATGTGACGAGATTGAGGAGGTCAAGCTGAGTGACCTCCGATATCTCCTCCAGGACAACTCAGATTTACATACGAATATGCAAATCTTACATAAGTTCATCACGGAGGTTCAAACTGAGTCAAAGAAACTTAGAAAGGATGTCACAACCTTACAGAACCAAATAAAAGGTTCAACTAAGAATAAACCTCATGCTGAGTACTCAGGTACTGGTCAGCATAAACAGTTTACTCAATGTAGCTGTTGTGGGAAGAAAGGACACACAAAAGCTGTGTGCTGGCATAACAAACAGACTATCCAATGTGACTTCTGTGGTAAGAAAGGTCATACTACCAAAGTATGTTGGCATGCTCAGCACAACAATGCTGACCACACTCAACATCGCCCTCAAAGGGTAACTGTGTGTGGCTTTTGTGGTAAAAGTGGCCATACTACAAATATATATCGTCACAAGTTAAAATATGACTTTGCACCTGTTTACACTAACAAGAAAGGACCCAAAAAGAATTGGGTACCTAAAAACGAATAGTTTAAAATGCAGGTCAGCTTGACATGCGTGGAGAAATCAAAACTCTGGTATATAGACAGCGCATGCTCAAGACACATGATAGGTGATGAAACTCAGTTCATCACATTAGAGCTTAAACGAGGAGGTAGTGTAAGCTTTGGAGACAACAAGAAGGGCAAGATAGTCGGCTCAGGAACTATCGGAGGTAACCCTAAAATTGAGTCAGTCTCCTTAGTTAAAGGTCTCAAGTATAATCTTCTAAGCGTAGCTCAACTTTGCAAGAGTGGAAGGAAGGTTATATTTGATGATACTAAGTGTCAAATACTCGAGGGAAAAACAAATGATTTGATTTTAACAGCCCCTCGTGTAGAGAATGTTTACATGTTGAGTTTGGAAAAGGAATTTTCAAAAAGTATATGCTTGGTGTCAAAAGAGGACAACTCCTGGCTATGGCATAGGAGACTTGGGCATGTCAGCATGGACCTCCTTGCCAAACTAGCTAGAAAGCAATTAGTTGAGGGATTACCCAAATTAAAGTATGAAAAAGATCAACTTTGTAATGCTTGTCAGCAAGGTAAACAAATCAAAAAGTCATTTCATAGCAAAAAGGTTGTCTCAACCAAAAGACCATTGGAATTACTACATTTGAATCTTTTCGGACCTATCCAGCCACTCAGCATGGGAGGTAAGAAATTTTCCTTAGTTATTGTAGATGATTTCTCTAGGTATACTTGGGTCATCTTGCTGAGTAGCAAGGATGAGACATTTGAGATGTTTACCACATTAGTCAAAAGGCTTGAAAATGACAAAGACCTAAGAGTAGCTCACATTAGAAGTGATAATGGTGGAGAATTCAAAAACCAATTGTTTGATGAATTTTGTGAAAATAATGGTATTGACCATAATTTATCTGCCCCTAGAACTCCTCAACAGAATGGAGTTGTTGAAAGGAAGAATAGGACAATAGTAGAAATTGCTAGGACAATGCTGAGTGAAAATAGGATTCCAAAGTATTTTTGGAGAGAAGCTGTTAATACAGCATGTTATATATTGAATAGGGCATTGGTAAGACCTATATTAAAGAAAATCCCTTATGAACTTTGGAAAGGACGAAAGCCCAATATTGGATACTTTCGTGCCTTTGGGTGTAAATGTTTTATACTCAACACTAAGGATAATCTGGCAAAGTTTGATGCCAAAGCTGACGAAGCGATCTTTTTGGGATACTCAACAAACAGTAAAGCATATAGAATTTATAATAAAAGGACCCAGGTAGTAGAAGAGTCAGTCCATGTAGATTTCGATGAAACTGACCCTGCAGGAAGAACAACTCAACACACAGAGGAAGAACCCAACTCAGCTCCTGCTGACCAGAATGGACATGCTGAGTCATCAGTACAAGAACTGACCAAAGGTAAAATCGAAACTGAAATTACCTTTGCTGACCAATCTGTCCCTGCAGAGATTGTAGAAACACCTGTTCCAAACAACTCAACATTACCCAAGGAGATAAAAATTCCAAGAGGACATTCAGAAAAGTCCATCCTTGATGATGCAAACAACAAAGTAATGACTATAGATCAGCTTAGGAAGTTCCTTAGCAATGTTGCTTTCATATCAGTTCATGAACCAAAGAACTTTGCTGATGCTGAGCATGATGAATATTGGATCAATGCCATGCAAGAGGAGCTTGACCAATTCACGAGAAATGAGGTATGGGATTTAGTACCTAAACCTAGGAATAAAAAATCCATAGGAACTAAGTGGGTTTTTAGAAACAAACTAGATGAACATGGAAATGTGATTAGGAACAAAGCTCGACTTGTAGCCCAAGGCTATAGTCAGCAAGAGGGCATTGATTATGGTGAAACCTTTGCACCAGTTGCTAGGTTAGAAGCTATACGTATATTATGTGCATATGCTAGTTTCATGAACTTTAAATTGTATCAAATGGATGTTAAAAGTGCATTTCTTAATGGTTTTATAAACGAGGAGGTATATGTTAATCAACCTCCCGGTTTTGAAGATCCAAAATTTCCAAACCACGTTTATAAACTCAAGAAGGCCTTATATGGCCTGAAGCAAGCTCCAAAAGCTTGGTATGAAAGGTTGACCAACTTCCTGCTGACCAGAAATTATGTCAGAGGAAAAGCTGACACAACCTTGTTCATTAAGAAAAAGGGTAAACATACCATACTTGCACAAATCTATGTAGATGACATAATATTTGGTGCTACTGATGAATCTTTGTGTCAAGAGTTTAGCAAACAGATGCAGACTGAGTTCGAAATGTCTATGATGGGAGAACTCAGCTTCTTCCTTGGACTTCAGATCAAGCAAGGTAAGAACGACATCTTCATTAGTCAGTCCAAGTACACCAAGGAAATGTTAAAGAAATTTGATATGGAAAACTGTAAGCCCATATCAACCCCTATGGGTACTGATACTGTCCTATGCAAAGATGAGAAAAGTAAGTCAATAGATAGTAAACTTTATCGAGGTATGATAGGCTCCTTACTTTATCTCACTGCTAGTAGACCTGATATACAGTACTCAGTATGTTATTGTGCAAGATATCAAGCTGACCCAAGGGAATCTCACTTAATTGCTGTAAAAAGAATTTTTAGATATTTGCAGAGCTCAGTTGATGCAGGTTTATGGTATCCAGCTTCAAATGACTTCACACTCATAGGATACACTGATGCTGACTATAGACAGGATAAGCTAGAACATAAGAGTACTTCAAGAGGATGCCATTTCCTTGAAAGCTGTCTAGTATCTTGGTTCAGTAAGAAACAGTCATCAGTTGCTCTGTCTACAACTGAAGCTGAGTACGTTGCTGCTGGAAGCTGTGTAGCTCAAGTCCTTTGGATAAAGCAACAACTTGACACAATATAGATCAAATGTGACAACAAAAGTGCCATTGATCTATCCAAGAATCCTATTCAACACAGCAGAATGAAGCTTGTCAGCATAAGGCATCACTTCATCAGGGATCACGTACTAAAGGGTGAGATCAAGCTAACTTATGTACCAACAAATGAACAGCTTGCAGATATCTTCACCAAGCCTTTGGCTCGTGAAAAATTTAACATACTAAGGGAAGCTATCGGTATGTCTAATCCTCTTCAATAATTCTAAGTATTTGAATAAATGTTGAGTGATTGCCATGCTGACTGATATCAATCTAGTAACTACTGCACATTGAGCTTAATAGTCTATGCTGAGTAGATACAAATATTGAGTAAATATTTTGTGCTGAGTAGATAAACATATTGAGTAATCACCTTATACTGAGTGAATGTACATGTTGTGTGATGAACGTATGTTGAGTTACTAAGAGATAGGAAATCCATCTACGTAGAATTAAATACTCAGTATCATAAACGATTCACATTCTGGCAAACTGAGTAAATGCCCAGTTGCACCGATAAACAATGACACGTGTAACAAATCATACCTAGGAAAACGCAAGTAATGATGAATACCCATGCGCCGAACCTGTCATAAATGGCAGAATCTTTGTCGATTAAAGTCCTAAGATGAAAACGGCTAGTTCATTAATGACTCAAAACTCTATACATAGTGGAAGGATCCCCACTCATTACTCTTTACGCTTACAATCTTCTGAAATCGAATTCTCCTCTCTCCCTAAATCTTAAAAACCTTCCTCGGTAACAGTGGCTTCCGGCAAGAACGAAATCCCTAACCTCACCACTCAGCCTGGCCAAACCTCTAGCAAACCCACTCAAGCTGACCCCGCTGCTTCTTCGAGGCAAATCGAAAGGAATATGATCAAGGTCCATAAAAAGGTCAATAACTTGGAAGTATTGAAATGTAGATGGTTCTCTCCAGGATTCGTCACTTCAGAGAAACCGTTCTGCGACTAGATCGAGAAGAACAAATGGACCGGTCTCTTCTCACTCGCCGGAAAAACGTACCCCAGGATGGTCAGAGAATTTTACTCTAACATGCTTGTTGATGAGGATGATGCTGACTACTTGGAGACTACAGTCAAAGGTCAGAAAATCACCATAACCCTGCATATCTAGCTACTTTGCTTGATTTACCAGACGAAGGAATAGAATTTAGGACAACAAAAGAGAAAGTACCAAAGGAAAAACTTGACAAGATCAAGGGGTTCTGCAAACCCAAAGATCATAAAGGGGAAATACCCAGCACGTGTATGGGGCAAGACCAGAAGATGGCTCACTACATGCTGACCAACTTCATCTTCCCCAAAATCAACTCAGCCTCATCTGCCTCCAATTTTGAACAGTGCTTCATATGGCACATGTTGACCTACACTCCACTCAACATGCCCGTCTTTCTGGTTGGGGCTCTTCAACGCTGTGGAAAGAAGCTCAGGCTGGGTTCTTTGATCACTAAGATCATTGAGGACAAACAGATTGAGACAATCAATGAAACTGACACTTTGGGAAATGAGATCACAGCAGCTCTGCTGGTTGGACTGTTGTACAATCAACCGTTGAAGGGATATGAAGAAGTTGTTGATGATGAAGCTGAGCTAGACATTGAGCCTGAAAATGAGCCTGAGAAAGAAGTGGAGGTTCCTGCTGAGTCACCTAAGGAAAAGAAGACGAAGAAGAGAAAGGCCATTGAAACATGCTCCAAAGACATCCATGCTGTCCCAAAGAAAGTGAGACTAGTGTCTCAAGAAAAGGTTAAAGCTGACAAAGCTAAGGAAAAAGCTGAGTCGGCAGAGAAGAGAAAAAGGCTAGAAGAGCCTGAGGATGAAGAATAGGGTACTCCAGAATCCCCCTTGATGAAAAGGAAGAAGGTTAATTCCTTAAAAATAGTTGAAGCTGATCCCATAGATTGGGTTGTATCGTCCAAAGGTCATGGAACTGACCTAGAAAAGGAAGATGAGAAAGAAACTGAGCAATAAGCTGAGAAAACAAATGTTGAAGTAGACAGGGAAGCTGAGAAAGAAACTCATATTGAGGAAAATGTCCATACTGAGCATGAAGAACATGCTGATATTGAGCAACCTCAGGGTGATATGGAGCAAAGAGCCGAGGAAGAAGAAAACGTTGCTGTTGAGGATCATGCTGAGCAGCATGAGCATCCAACTATGGTAGAGGAGACAGTTGATACTGATGAGGTAAACATTGATGCTGACCCTTCTCCTCCCAAGGAACAAAAGTTCAAGCGACTTAAGAAGAAAGCCCATAAAACTCAAGTCATTGATCTTCTTGCAGATTCTTCTCTTCCAAAACAATTCACTGGCATGTCTGAGCTACAGTTCGCATACTTTGCAAACGACCATGAGTCTCCCTCAAAGGAAAAACAAGCCTCTGATACTCAGGATAAGGAACAAGCCAAAACCCTTGAAGATCCAAATCCAACTATTCAAGAAGGAACAAATACTGCCTCAACTTCACCCACTCAGGATGAGCAGGTCAACATGACTAACCAAACTCCACCTCCAACTCAGCATGTTGACAACTCAGTTCCTGAAGGTAATCTGCACCAAAGTCCAGTCATCAATCAAGGTGATCATTCTGGCAAAGAGCAAACTCCTCCACCATTAAGCTCAATTCCAGCCTTTGAGACTAATGCGGCTCAATTTACCTACTTGAATGCCACTGAGTCAGGCCGACGCATCATTGCCTCTGCTCAGTCCTTGCTTCAAGAATTGAACCCTCCTCAAGCTGATGATGCTAGATCTTCTGATACTGAGTCCTGTCAACTGCCCGGAATCACTCAGCTTCTCAATGAAATAAAAGGACTCAAGGATCTAGTAAGTGTTATGACCACCATTCAAACTCAGCAACCGCGGCAAGACCAAATCACAAAGCTGACTGAATTGGTTCTCACAATGGTGAACCATCTGAATTCGCTTGAAGGTAAAATTCAACAACCATCAGAAGTCAATCCAGGGTATGCCACTTCTGCTGACCTTCAAGGATATTTTGCTAAGTTAACTACAGACCTGACCAAATCAAGCGCACCTGGCAATGTTGAGTTTGCCACCTCTGCTGAACTTCAAGAATGCTTTACCAAGCTTAATGCTGAGCTGACCAGTACGCGTGACTTAGTATCTTCCTCCTCTCAGTGTACAATTGACCAACTGAGTGAAGCAGTCAGCTTACTCAACCTCAACAAGGCACAGATGGATGTTGATCCAGTCTCCAATAGTGAACTCTTGAGCTTTTCCCAGGCGATTATGAAGTCAATGAGAATCAACAATGCCCAGCGCATATTTTATGACTCTGCCTTGCTCAAGATGTACCACCAATCTTTTGGTCAGCTCACCAGCTCACTCACCTGGCTTAGCAAATCTCATGAATGCCTACTCAGCATGATTAGCAGTTCTCTTCGGGTTCCTCGCCATGTCCAAGATGACAGTGTTCCTATAATTGATGGCTTGCGAGAAAGTACTAAGAGGCTCCAGCGTTACTCAACTCACCTCTCCGCTCATGCTCGCACTGACACATTCATTTATAAACCCGATGATGGCAAAACGGGGGAGACAAGTTAAGGAGGAACTCAGCCTGCAGGTAATGCCTCAGGAAGCAAAGACAAAGGCAAAGGAATAGCTAAAGCTAACCACCAAGCTCAGAAGAAGAAGAACTAGATATAGTCTAGTAAATGTTTAGAACTTAGCATAGAAATCTTCATATATGTGTTTTCTTTATTTTCTTGTTCAATCTATGCCAAGTACTATTTTCTCAATATAGTCGATAAAATTGAACAAACAAATTAAAAAGTAAAACATACTCAGTATATATTAACACTAAAACATTTAGGTAATAAACTGAGTAACAACATACTTCTAATATTTTTGAAAGCTGACTTAAAATTCAAAAAGTTCAGATCTTGAAAAATCCACATTAAACTAAGTCAGTATACACAAGTGTCTTAAGGATAATTCAATTAAATCTTGGAAGGATTAGAATTAAGTTAAGACAATATGTACAACCCTTACGGGGGAGTCATTTCAAAAATATATCAATCATGGGGTAACTTATAACTGAGTTCCATAACTATGTATTTTGCCAACATCAAAATGGGGGAGTTTGTTGAAACACCTTTCCACAAGATTTTGATTTGACAAAATCATCCATGATTAAGAGGCAATTAAATTTAAATGCTTTGATTTAATTGTACTAATATGTTTGTTCAATATTGAGTGCAAAAATATATATATAAAGTTAGACAGGTCAAAAGTCAGCACAAGCCAAAAACTGAGTGGAACGGGAACTCAGCATGAAAGAATGGAAGCTGAACGAAGCTTCCTTCAAAGTTGCCAGAACGAAGCTGACTAAATTAGAAGACTCCTTTAGAATTGTATAAACAGAACGGAGCTGACTAAGAAGGAACTCAGCATGGAAGTTGAACATTCGAAGATAACAAATGAAGCTGAGTGACAGCATGAAAGATCCGTTCACTAAAGGACAAAGTCTGCAATCTTCTGCACCAATAATTGAAGCCTCGAAAATACAAAGAAGACTAATTTCAAGAATCATGGGTCAATGGATTATTGGTAAAAGACAACTGGCATAAAAAGACAAGTCTGATGAAAAAAGACAAAACCTAACGCCTGAAGAAAACAGAGGAAGGGAATGGCGGAACAGACTGAAGCTGACCAGAAGCTGTCTGCTAAAAGAGCCGTTTTGGACTTAACAGCTAAATCATCTCAAATGATCCAATCTTCAGATTTTCATCTATAAAAGGACAATGGTAGTTCTTGGATCATTTGCTCAAGCATCAAAAGAAAAATACAAGAGAGAAAATTCTGAAAACACTCAAATACAAAAAGATCTTACACCAACTTTTCTATTCTCTGTGTAAATGCTAGATTGATTGTTTTGTAATCATCTAAAGTGTTCTTTAGTTGAAAAAGAACAAGTGTGTGATCAATAGGAATATTGAGAGTGTTGAGCTGAGTACTTGGTTGTAAGTATTCAGTGGTAGAAAAAATCTAAGTGCTGGGTTGTAGTACTTAGTAGGAGATGAGTACACGAATAGAGGACGTACTCTTGCATACTCACTGCCTTGTAAAGGGTTTGTGCTCTACCTTGAAAGAGCTCAGTATTGGATTGAAAATCCCAGGAGGAACTGGGGACTGGACGTAGGCAGAGAGGCCGAACCAGGATAAGTCGTGCTGAGTAACTTCTAAACTCTCTCTCTCTCAATATATATATATATATGTGCATGTGTTGCTTGTTGTATTTACTCAGCTTATAAATTGTTAAAACTGAAACTGAGTAAATCTGAGTGCTAAGTTGGAAGCTGACCTTTCAAGTGTCAATTCCCAACTCTCAAGTCAAGCAGTCTTAGTCAGCATAGAACTAAAACTGTTTGACTAATCAAACGCCCGTGCTGACCAACACGCTGAGTTATCAAACTCTTAAAACAACATTAAGTCAGCATAATTAAAAGCAAAAAAGTTACATTAGTTCCTAACCCCCCCTTGGAACTAATTACTAGGGGTCTAAAACCCCTATCTTTGCGTATGGTTTTTAGCGTAGTTTTTACGAATAAGCGAGCAATTCTCGCATTTATATGCTTTTGTGTGAGTTAGTTAGAAATTATATATGATCTATTTACTTTTCGTTATTTAGGCGCGTTTTCTGATCATTTTAGGCAAATATGGCCAAATTAGCATGTACGTTAAATTTCAATTATCTTTTATGGCTAATTGATCCGCCAAAAGTCGCACTAGACGAAGTGTTTACTCAAAACAAGCGATTGGCGGATCAATTTGGCCTCAGAACTAATGTTATTTGGAGTTTACGTGCATGTGCAGGTTAAAACAGGAATGAGCTTGGGCGAAAATTGCGTTTCGGGACATCCGACAGTCGTGCAAGGCGTTCTAGGCACTCCCGCTCGTCGAAATGGCCTTCTTGGGCCAGATCGGCGAGTTGGCATTGCCAGCCCCTAAGGGGCAACCTCGGGCGAGCTGCGCCTCGGGAATCAGTCTTTTGACTGATTCCTGACCCTACGATGCCACGACGAGCCCACGTCTTCCCACCTGCAAAAGGAAACGAATTAGGTAAGAAAGAGGGCCCGAACCGCGACTATAAATAGGACTTTCATATTGTAAATTAGATATCTTTCATTTTTGTAATTTTTCTTAGCTTTCACCCTTGAAGAATCCTCTCCACCTCCTCAATCTCCTTCAACGTCCATTGAAGAACTTCCGAAGCTCCATCCACCGAGGATTATTCAAGGTCCGTCCTTAAGTCCTAGGAAACCACCTGCAGGGTAGACAGGTTCCCTGAAAGGGATTTTCTCATCTCTTTCATCTAATTGTGTTTTTATCCCTTGATACAGTCTATGAATCCTAGGCTAATTGTATCTGCGTAACAATGTTCTTCACCTTTAATAATATTTTAGCTCTTATTTTGTTCAATGATTTATTTGTTTAATCTTTTTCTTACTCTTTATTTGATTGGTTTAACTCATTAAAAAGCTCAAAAATCTAGTTGGCACATATTGTGAGCTGAATCTGACCTAGTCAGAGCCTAGGAGATTGACGACCTCTTAGTTGATTAAGCCCAAATTGATGAGCTTTAGACCTAGTTTCGACCTTACAATGGAATCACACACTAGGGACTTCAGAAGGGTAAGTAGGATTAGTCGCCTTGAATACAAGCGACTTAAATTAGGTTTTTAATCAATTGACCTAATAATCTATCTTCATTATTATCGTTTCACACCATGTTTCCTCGGGTAATTGCATTAGTGAAAGATCACCTAGGAGTAGTTTAACTTAATTAGGAGTAGAATAACTTAGTTCGAATTAGCATAACTTAGCTAGGAGTAGAGTAATTCTAACTAGGAGTATATTAATTTAATCAAAACAAGCTCAAACCCCCATACAGCTTAGATAACACCTGAGACCCAGTAGTTCGGTACTTGCAGGAATAAATCCTGTGGATTCGATACCTGGACTTGTCTATATTATTACTTGATAACGACGGGGTACACTTATCCCTTAGTCAGCCTCAGCGGAGACGCCACCGCTGAGGTGCGTCAATACCTAATGGAAGAGTTAGTTTGTATGAAACTTGATTTGGTCGAAGAGTGTGTCAATGATGTTATTCAAAGAGAAAAAGTAATAGAACCCATAGTGGGAGAAGAATTAGAAGATAAGGCTCCAGAGCCTTTGATTCGAGAAGATGGAGCAGTTCCGCCTTCAATTATAGAACCCCCTAAGTTAGAACTTAAAGAGTTACCAAACCATTTGAGGTATGCTTTCCTAGGGAAAGGTGATACTTTACCCATAATTATCTCTAACAAATTAACAAAAGAACAAGAAGAAAACTTGAAAGAGATTGTTAGAAATAGAATAGGAAGTATGGGATGGCAAATTTCAGACTTAAAAGGAATTAATCCTAGTATTGTAATGTACAGAATTCACTTAGAAGAAGGTAAGCCACCTATAGCGGATAGGCAAAGACGCCTAAATCCGAACATGAAGGAAGTAGTCGAGAATGAGATTACTAAACTTTTAGACAATGGAATCATATATCTGATCTCGGATAGTGAATGAGTCAGTCCAATCCATTGTGTACCTAAAAAGGGAGGCATAACTGTAGTAAGGAATGATGAAGGTGAATTAATACTTACGCGAACCACCACAGGTTGGAGGGTTTGTATAGACTATAGGAACCTAAACAAGGCAACCAGGAAAGATCATTTTCCTCTACCTTTCATTGATCAAATGATCGAAAGGATACCCGGTCATGCGTTTTATTGTTTCCTAGATGGTTACTCTGGATTCTTTCAAATTTACATTTACCCGGATGATTAAGATAAAACAACCTTCACATCTCCTTATGGAACCTTTGCTTATAGGAGAATGTCATTTGGTCTATGTAATGCACCCGCAACGTTTCAACGTTGTATGACTGCAATATTTAACGATTTCATTGAAGATATCATGGAAGTTTTTATGGATGATTTTTCATTTATGCAGATTCTTTCGATGCATGTTCACAAAACTTAGATAAAGTATTGTCTAGATGTGAAGAAACGAACTTAGTATTAAATTGGGAAAAATGTCATTTCATGGTAGACGAAGGAATAGTTATAGGACATAAAATATCTGAAAAAGGATTAGAAGTGGATAGAGCAAAAACTTCAGTTATAGAGAAATTACCCCCACCAACTACTGTTAAGGTAGTAAGGTCATTTTTAGGACATGCAGGTTTTTACAGAAGGTTTATAAAAAACTTTTCCGTAATTTCCAAACCACTTACTAATTTGCTTATGAAGGATTGAACCTTTGATTTTAATGAGGATTGTTTACAAGCCTTTAATACATTGAAAACCGCCTTAGTCAGTGCACCCATAATTGCTAAACCCGATTGGGATTTACCTTTCGAAATTATGTGCGATGCAAGCGACTTAGCCGTAGGATGTGTATTAGGTCAAAGGAAGGATAAGAAACTTCATGTCATATATTATGCGAGTCACACATTGTCCGATGCACAGTTAAATTACACAACAACCGAAAAACAAATGTTAGCAGTAGTTTTTGCATGTGATAAGTTTAGGTCATACTTGTTGGGATCTAAAGTCATCATTTATACCAATCATGCAGCTTTAAGGTATATTTATTTGCTAAGAAATATGCAAAACCGCGTCTTATTAGATGGGTTTTACTATTGCAAGAATTTGATATAGAAATTAAAGATAAAAAAGGGAGTCGAAAACCTTGTCGTCCATCATCTATCAAGACTTGAAGATGAAAACGGTCCCATCGGTGAAATCGTCGACATACGAGATTATTTCCCCGATGAATATCTCATGCAAGTAAAAAGTGTCACAGCACCATGGTATGCAGATATAGCTAATTATCTTGCAGCTCATATTGTTCTAAACGGATTAAACTCCCAGCAAAAGAAGAAATTCTTTTCGGATGTAAAAAGATATTTTTGGGAAGATCTGTTCTTGTTCAAAACATATGGCGATGGTATGCTTAGGAGATGCGTTAGTGAGTATGAATATGACTTTATAATGTTAAAATGCCATTCAAGCTCTTATGGAGGTCATAACAGCGTAAGTAAAACAGTAACTAGGATATTATAATGTGGATTCTTTTGGCCTAAATTGTTTAAAGACGTTCGTTCGTTTATTATTCGATGTGATAAATGTCAAAGAACCGGGAATTTAGGAAGGAAAGACGAGATGCCTCTCACGAACATGTTGAAAGTTGAAGTCTTCGACGAATCGATTTCATGAGTCCTTTTCCTCATTCTTTTGTCAAAACTTATATATTAGTAGCCGTAGATTATGTTTCAAAGTAGGTTGAAGCAATTGCAACCCCGTCAAATGATTCTAAGGGAGTTGTTAAGTTTCTCAATGAAATATTTTATCGATTTGGAGTCCCTAGAGTTATGGTAAGCGATGGAGGTACTCATTTCGTAAGCAGAAGTTTTGAGTCGCTTATGAGGAAATACGGAGTACACCACCGTGTATCTATGTCATACCATCCTTAAACGAATGGTCAAGTGGAGATATCAAATAGAGAACTCAAATGGATATTAGAGAAAACAGTTTCGTCTTCTAGAAGAGACTGGGTACATAAACTTAATGATGCGTTATGGGCATACCGTACTGCATTTAAAAAACCTATAGGAATGACACCTTACCGACTAGTATATGGAAAAGCTTGTCATTTACCAGTAGAGTTAGAACATAAAGCATATTAGGCTAAAAACCCTTAATTATAATTTGCAAAGTGCGGGAAAGAAGCGTTTGTTCGACTTGAACGAGTTGGATGAATTACGCTATTTATCCTACGAAAATGCAAGGGTATATAAAGAAAAAGTGAATAAATGGCATGATGCCAGAATTAAGGTTAAAAGCTTTAATGTAGGGGATAAAGTTTTACTTTTTAATTCCCGATTAAAGTTATTTCCAGGTAAGCTTAAGTCTAGATGGAATAGACTGATCGTAGTTGTTAAAACATTTGATTATGGATCCTTAGAGTTAGAAAGTTCAAAAGGCAATCGATTTAAGGTTAACGGTAATCGATGCAAAATCTATTACGAAGGCACTCCGATTCAAGCAATTGAATCAGTGGACGAATTCTATGAAAATTAAATTAATTAGTTTTTATATTTTTAATTTTGTTTTTCTTATATTTTGTTCATAATTTTAATTTTTACTAATTTTTTTAATTTATTTTACTTTTATTTATTTTTATATAATTTGATTTTTATTTCTAGTTTTGTGTACAACTAAGTTTTATTAATTAAAAATTCATTAAAGTCATGTTTTGAAGTTTTTTAGAAAATTATTATGTGTTTATTGAAATTTCAAAATATCTCAGTAGAGATTCAGAAAATCTCAGTAGAGATTTTTAAGTATATAGATTAGAGAAGGTCATGCTCATACCGAGATTATAAAATCTCACTCGTGACGTGGGATAGGGCTACGACATGCCTTTGCCCAGGTTGGGCAAAGCCTGTCGCGACCGACATTCCAAGATCTCGGTCGCGACACGGGCATTATGTCGACCTGTCACCTTAGTTTTCTGCATCTTCCTCTATTCTTTGCTAAAATTCGAAAATTTTAGTCAGTTTTTACCCAAAAGGTACCTATTTGACACCATTTCGTTTTCAACAGACATAATTTTTCACTCTGTTAACCTATATATTTCTGTAAGAATCAGAAGTCTTCTATTTCACTTCATCTCTTTCATAATTTTGAAATTCTTACCACATCTCTAAAGGTTACAGACACACATTATTCTCCAACATGACTTCCTCAATTTAAAATTCTGAGAAGAATACATCTGCTCGCACCAAGCGTACTGATATTTCATCACGCTATAGAGCACCATTCCCCATCTACAATACTGATGAAGGCATACGCCATTATCGGTTCAGATATGCAATGTTCTACGGAATGATGTATATGGACGAGTTCTTGAATGATGAACTCAAGCGAAGATATGGATCGCTATTTGAGAAATTTAGGATGGTCTAAATTTGCATTTATGAAGTTTCCGATAATAGGAGACTGGGTACTAGAATTCCTCTGTACTATTTGTTTCGTTAATAAGCGACGTGTTCGTCTGAGTTATCATCGTGATGGCAAAGCATATACATTCAGGTATCTAGAACTTCATGCATGGTTTGGTTTCCCACCAAGGGATACTGCCCAATACCATCCTAGAAGAGATATGACTTCTCAGGACATTTGGAGAATGCTGACAGGTTTTTGGAGATTCAATCTGAGTCTCGCATAGAACAAGTCTATCAACTCTAACTCCATGATGTACCTTCACAAATTTCTTTGCCATAGTTTGTTTGGACGAACCAGTAGTAGTGTCGTCCAAGACACAGACTTGTATGTGTTGGGAGACATATTTTAAGGCAACACCGTTAATTCCCCAAAGATTTTAATGGAGGGGTTAGTTGCCGCATCACGTTCAAAAGAAAGAAAAGTTAGATACGGAAACATTATCTGTGGAATTATCCTTGGAACCAAAGGAGTTGTTTCGATTCCTTGGACTGATAAAGAACCTTTTCCTGTCCTTGACTATGAATTCCTAAAAAGTGAGGGACTTGTCAAACGTGTTTTTAGAGTCGACCCACAATTTCTTTCTCCTGACGAAAGACAGATTTTCGTAAAAGCGAAAATAAATCGGGCTAATGCAATGCGTGTTCCAATTCACCGGGATACCATTTAATTTTATTTTGTTCTGTTTGATTGTACATAAATGTATATAGGTTTGTTTGTTTATTAATTCATGTACATATGTTTTTCTTTCATGATTTTTCATTTTATGAATATATGTTGATTGAATGTATATGTTGTTTCATGTAATTATTATCATTAATAAAGGTATTAATTCTACCATTTATGATTAATGAATATTCATGTTTCAATTAATTAACTAAATGCATTAATTGTTTCATTAATTCTCTATTTATTAAAGTAAAACCTTTGGTTTTCCCTTCATTTAATATTTTATTGTGTTTTTTAAGTTACGTGTATTAATGAAACATTAATAAGACTTAATTGCAAGAAGAGTTGTTTAAATTAGCGTCGAAATATTCGTTTTTCGGCTACCAGGTCAAGAATCTCGGTAGGGATTTTAAAATCTCTACACGAACAGCGAAGGACGAAGTTTTCAGGAGAAATACATCTCCTTACGAAGCTCCTATCGCGACCGAGATTCCTGAATCTCGGTCGCGACACGCTACTTCCTGGACGGGATTGAGCCTAAAAGTTGCCCTTTTGCTATTCCTACTCTAATTCAAAACCCTATTCTTCTACCTATATAATAGGTATCTCTTACACCTACATACATCACCTCCAATTTTCACCAATTAAACACACAATCCTCTTCCCAATACAAATATCTTTTACTCTTCCCAATATATTTTACAACTATTCATCATCTTCTTCATTCATTCAAACACATATTCTCACTCAAAACCTTTCCAATTTCTTTCATCTCTCAAATTCTCTCAATTTTCAAACCATTTTCAAACCAAACTCAAACACAATGCCTAGACAAAAGAGAGCCGCTAATAAGATCAAAGCAACCGAAGCGAATCGTCTTCGTGTTCAATATGGAGCCGTGTTCGATATTGAGTCCAAAGCGGAAGGCCGGCGTTATCTACACTTCAACGGAAGTAAAATGGAATTCATCGATATGCCGTTCTTACATTTTGATACGGTAAATGAACTATCTTTTTCCGAACGAATTGATGAATTTTTAGGCACTCTTGGTTGGACTAGATTTGCTAGTATGCGGTTTCCGTATAATGAGTCGTATATTATAGAGTTTTTGGTTACTCTCAAGTATGATAAGAAAAAGGGTATTATTTCTTTTAGAAATGATGGGGTTAGATTTGATGTTGATTATGAAGCAATGGGTGTAATGTTCGGTTTTCCTATTAGAAATTTTTATCAGAAATCGAAAACTTTTGATACACACACCGTTTGTAATTCTTTGGCTAACCAAGACGTTTTCTATCCCAAAAATACTTCGAGCAAATGGATTAGAGATAATTGTGTCTTCTATTTTCACAAGTATTTGTCTTTTTTGTTGTTTGGTCGGGTAGAAAGTTCAAAGGTTCAAAGTCGTGATTTGTTCGTGCTTGATAGCATATTTAAAGGTCTCACAATTGATAGTATTAGCATGATTGTCGAAAATTTACAACGTGCCGCTGCTTCCAATAATAGGCAAGTGCCTATGGGTAATTTAATTACCATGATTGTTTTGGGTGCATGTGGTGAATTAGCGGATTATCAAAACTTCCCTTATCATGGTAATTTACCTCTTTTGGATGTTGCGGCTCTTCAACAAGCCAATTTAATGCGTAAACTTGGTCCCCCCCGTGTTTATATAATATGAAGAACGTGTTAAGCATCTTGTTGCTCGCACAGGTGGAGGAGCTTCTAGTTCCCAAGGTTTAGGTACCGAAGAGGGTGATGATTGATAGCTCCCATTTGTATAGGGTTTTTAGGATCATTTTAGTTCGTTTTTTGCTTTATTTCCTTTTAATTTTAGTATCGTTTTGTTACCTTTTAGTTAAAATTAGTAATTACCGTTATTTATGGCATTTTCTGTGTTTTCATGTGTTTTTAGGCCTATTTGAGCATTTCTGAACCAGACCCAAGCCCATTGGAGCATTTCCGGACTATTCAGGAACCATCAGAGCACTTTTGGGATTCGTCAGGGACCATTAGAGAATCTTTCAGAAGCCCAGGGACCAAAATAGATAAAAGCCGGAGCCGCAGTTCCTCAAATGGACCTGTCTCGGCGGGACATTACCTGTCTTGTCGAGACAGGCCCTCGTCTCGTCGAGACATGCCCTGTTTCGACGAGACGAGACGGGGGAAGGCGCACCAGCGCCTTCCCCTTTGCTGAAATTCACGATATGGGCCCTAAAGCCCATTAAAAACACTTTGTAATTGCCATTTTTACCCTCGATGCATTAGGATTTCCTCCTTAACTCTATAAATAGGGAGCTAATCCTAATTTTGAGGCAGTCAGTTAGTCAATAATAAAGAGAGTCGCTAGGGCTTCCTCTTTCACATTGTAGAATTTTAGCTTTTTAGTTCAGTTTTATTTTTCTGCTTTCTAGATTAGGTTTATTTCAGTTTTGTCTTTTCTTTTATTGAAGAATAATTGATGGGAGAAGCTCCTCATCTTCTATTTCTGTAATCAGAATCGACAAAGCGGGTTTTGGATTTCTATCTCTCACTCTTGTCTTTTACTTTTATATTTAATTGAAGCCTTTTCCATTATTCCTATTGTCCTATTGCTATGATTGGTTTGTCTATGAACTAATCCCCATCCAATTTGGGATGGGGATGAGATTGATTGTATGAATATGTATGATTAGGGATCTAGGGCCTTTGATTGATCAGTTTACGCATGCTTAACGCCTAGAAATTGTCAAGAATAGGATTATTGCTAGAATGAGACTCGATGACGATCAACTAGCCTGCTTTTTATATATATTGTGCCTAATGCCTATAAACCTAACAAAGATAGGATTATAGATAGATAAGAACCTGACCATGGAATTATCTATGATGAACCTGTGTAAACCTGACCTTGCTAGAGACCACTAGGAGTGCGGCTTCGTGGCTGGGCTACGGCTTTAGTCTTAGTTGCCAAAGAACCTAATGCTTTGCATGCCCTAAGTTATATGCCTAATCAAGCCGTTAGCTGAATGCATGTGAATAGGTTAGATGAATCTTGATCACATTTGTCTTTCTTATTAGCGCAATTACCGTCAATCACTGGTAAAACATAAATCTGAACTCCCTAAATACATAGGATTTAATTAAAGGATTTCTCAGCCTAGATTATGCCATCCATTAATCCACCTTCTACTCTGTTAATTGTTCACTTTATTTTGTTATGTTATTGCTTTTAATTCAATTAGTTAATTAGACAAAACCCAAACTATCATTCAACCCTCTAAACAATTAGATCACTCTAGGTAGATTTACTAATTATAACAAATAGTCTTTGTGGTTCGATCTCGTGCTTAGCACAATATTACTTGTTGTGATAGGATACACTTGTCCTACTAATTACTATATATTTTAGGAGCTTCAATGATGAAGAAGAAGAAGGTGAGGAGGAGGAGCATGTTGATACACAAGCACAAGCACAAGAATAAGAGCAAGTTGAAGAAGAGCAAGTTGAAGTTGAAGAAGAGCCGAATGTTGATGATCAAGTTAGTTGACAACAAGTTTTGAACCAAGTGAATGCCTATAACCGTCAAATAAATTTGCAGTTGGATGACATTGTTGAAGACAATAGAGAAATGAGTTCAAGGATTACCACGGTGGATGCAAACATCCATAGTTTGAGAATGGAGCACACGTCAACCCGATATCGGTTATTTTCATTCTTCCTTCGTCAAGGAGTCGTGACTGTTGGTCCCGTGTAACATGACAATATTGGTTCCAAGGGGGGTTAGGAACTATTTAAAAAATTTGTCCGTTAAGGCTGACTTGTTTTTCTGAAAAGACTTTAACTTAGACTTTAAGCACAACAGTGCTGAGTAGTTTTATACACAAGCTTAGTCAACTAGTGACTAAGTCTGTTTCTATCCTTGAGTCAGGAGATAGCACTTAAGTCTATTCCTGAAGTCAGCTTCTTAGTTCACTCAACTCAGTGTGTGTTTGTTTTAGTGTTTTACTAGGCAGTATTTAAGCAAGCAATATATAAAGGAGTTAAGGGTTAGAAAGATATTACTCAGCAGACGTATCCTGGTTCGGCCTCTCCGCCTACGTCCAGTCCCCGGAATTCCGTCCGAGCTTTTCAGAATCCTCTACTGAGCTCTTTAAATGTAGAGAATAAACCTTTTACAATAGCAACTGAGTATACAAGAGTACCTTCCTCTATTCCTCTACTCAATCCTATTTCTACCGCTGAGTACTATGACCGAGTACTCATCTTCTCCTTTCTATACTTCTAGAAATGATAAGTGTTTGTTTGTCCTAAACAACAATTGCTAAGACACTTTAGATGAATAAGATCACTCTAGACTTTTAGACAAGATTGGAATTGGTGTAAGATTTGCTTTGCTTTTCTCATAGAACTTCGAATATCAATTTGGTCAGCGTTTCGACTTGATTGAAGATCTGCATCGAATGAAGCATTTGAGTGGCCTATTTATAGTGACACTTGATGCACCGGTAATTTCGAATTTCGAAATAACCGTTGGAGGGAAACGGCTTCCTATCGCTTTCACTCAGTACGTGCTCAGCATCCTCGGCCAATCAAATTCACTCAGTACAGTGGTCAACAGCTTTTTTTCAGGCTAGACAGAATGTTTCCACATTTATGGCAAAGTCTTCCAGACAGCTTCATGCGTCTTCTGAACTTTACCCAAAGTAGAAATACTTTGTCTTCAAGTTTGTTCAGGTCAGCCGCTGACCTGACTTCCTTGTCACACAACTCAACAGCTTCGTCTTGAAGCTTTTGGTCGAAGGCTTCTCGATCCTTCTCGTTGATGGGCTTGCGTTTCATTCAGCTTGAGCTGCGTTTTGATCTTCTTGGGCCGTGTGGCTTTCATCCGTTAACTTGGGCTTGACTTTCTCGTGTGGGCCTTTGGGCCTTACAACTTAATGTCTTTTAAATTGAATAACTCAACATTGAACAAACACATTAGTATAAATAAATCAAAGAATTTAAATTTAATGTGTTAGAATATTTTTATCATGGAGATTTAATTCTTGTTAAATAATTTTGTCAAATCAAAATCACGTGGAAAGAATATTTTTATCATGGAGATTTAATTCTTGTTAAATAATTTTGTCAAATCAAAATCACGTGGAAAGATGTTTCAACAGTGACTACACCATCTCCACCGGGTTCACCTTCGCAAGAATATGTTTTATCTTTTCTTTCTCAACTCATTTATCTTATTATGTTGTTTTATTAAGTTTGGTACAATATGTCACACCCGACCCAAATCGGCATCGGGTATGAACGGAAAATAGGATAACGAACGGCTATCGGCTGAAACACGAATCTATTTTCTAATAGATAAAAATTTATTTGGACTACCTAAAGTTTTATTAATTATTTGGCTTGGACTCGATAATTCTATCGAGCTTCCTACGTATCCCGAACATCTTTTAATCTTTTAAATCGGGAATCAAAGCCACGTAGTTCTACCCATTTCAGGTAGTTCTCTCACTTTATTAATAGACTTCACTTTATTGCTATATAGTTTCGTTCTATCGCTACTCTTATTCACCATATTTTTAGTATCTCGATCTACGATTTCGACTCGTCAATTTTTAACCCGTTAAAAATTTAATTTAATTTCCTAATAGCTTAATTTAATTTCGGAATAGACCAAAAACGCTTATTCAGACCGTCTAAACTTTATTTATTATTTATTTAATATACGCGAATACTTTATCAATTCGACAATATAAAACTTAAACTTAAAAACCTTAAAATCGCGTTATCAAATCAACTCAAATCACAGATAATTATCGATATCGTTATAGCGGCATTTTATCAAAACAACTCGTATCCAATCAAATGTTTTATCAAACCAATTCGTAATCAATCAAACGTTTTATCAAACCAAATTCACAGATCAAAGAAACGCTTTATCAAATCAAACTCGTAATTAATCAAAATCGTGATTAATCGAACGTAAAACCTTATATCAAAATCAATTCATAACCGCAGACATAAAACCTTATATCAAAATGAGCTAAAAACCGAAAACATAAAACTTTATATCCAAATCAGCTCATATCCGAAAACATAAAACCTTATATCCATTCTAGAGTTTCTCCCCTTATGTATCAATCCATAACCACATATATCACATAACCGAGACGTCTCTTTTACCTTGCCTAATCCCGTATTGGTCTTACCCCACACTTCGCTACCAATACCCGACTAGGTCTTTACACTGTGTACACAGGCCATGTTCCTCACTGAACATAGTCTTCAAATATCAAAACCACCAATCCGGATCACTCTAAATGGATATAAAAATTATGAAATCACAATATGCTCAAGTCTCTTTTTACAATCAAACATTCTATTTATTCCACATCATAAAACTGTTTGACTTCAAATAACTATTTGCGCAAAAATAATCACAATCGTTTAAATCAAATAATCTTTTAATATAACTAAAATGGTTAAAATTCATATAAAATCATCGATTCATAATTTAATCGAATTTCAAGAATTAAATAGCTCAAAATATTGTATCGATAAAATTTAATATCGTTAAAAGTAGAATATCGGACTACTTTCGATTACCGAAAAAATTCTAAATTGAATAATTAATTAGAACTATTAGACTCGTTAAACCACGTTAAACTATTAAGAGTATATTCACCCTAATTTTATATTTGAACTTTTAAATTCAAATTAATATAGACTCTATTAAACAAATATCGGTAGCAGTCCTTCTAATTTATAACTTTAACTCTATAATTTAAAATCACTTAATTATTATATAAAACTAAACTTTAAACCGAACACTTTTATCGGACTACTGTTGTTTGTCACGGAATATTAACGTATAACACTGAACCAATATAGTTAATTTGGACCGATTATACTTTTACACTCGTTATGCTTCTAAAGTCTATCAATACTGAATTTCACTTTATTAAATCTAAAAGACAATCTAATCTAAAAGTTATACTATTTATTAAAATTTGACGAAACTAGCGGAATCAAACTTAATCAAAATCATACCTATAATATTTTAAAAAAAATTAGAGTCTAGAATACAATTACCGAATGTCGTCATCGATCACCAAAATATCGTCACTGAAATATCGTCGTCATAAAAAAATTCACCGGTATGTGACGTCGAACCGTCGAACCGAACACTTTCAAATAATGGATTTTATTTTTTCCATTTATATTTGTAATCAACTTCTCCCTCTTTAATTTGTTCCCTCCCTTTTATATATATATATATATATATATATATATATATATATATATAACTAAAACTCCCTCTCTTTTCATCCTTCCAAATTCGCCTCCCTCTTCCCCAAGAATTCCATTTTCATTTCATATATCCCCAACATCATTTTTTTTATTATTATTATTCCCTTTCCTTCTCTAAGTTCATCATTTGGTTATATATTAAACCACAATTGTCTAAATAATTAACACCTCTCCATAAAGGTGTCATCCTTTTATTCAATTTGAATTACTTACTTAACAAGTGTCTTTGTTATACTTTCAACAATTGCCACGTTTTTCCTTATATATATATATATATATATATATATATATATATTTATTTATTTTAAATATAATAACATGATATTTAATTGGAACATATAGGAATATATTGTTATAGTTTTGTACTTTGAACAAGAATATTGATTTTGATCCCTTAATTAATAATTTTTATAAAACTTATCCAAAACTTTTAATTTACATATAAAAATATTGAATTAAAACACAATAATATATTTATAATACCTAATTAGTTAATACCCTAAAATATATATTATAATCTATATCAGAATATTGAAACTTTTGGACATGGTTGTAACACAATATTTTTCTTATTTAAGTTTGGTACAATTTTTCATTATATGTTGAATGTTTTACTTCAATATTTTTATATCTTATTTCGTACAATTTTTCGTGTTTTATCAATTTTTGCACCATTGAGGACATGGTCCAAATTAAGTGTGGGAAGAGATATTTCATATATCATTTCTATTTTTAATACGAATGAATGCAATGAATGAGGATGAATGCCATTTATTTTAGTATAAATGCATGATAATTATAAGTAATATACTAATGCAACATTTGTTTTATGCAAATGCAACACATTTAATGCAACATTTTTTTTTCAAAAATGTGATTTTTAATGCAAAACATTATTTTTTATAAACTATAAATTTTCATATGCTTAAAATATTTAACTTATGATTATTTTTAGGTTATATTTATCATTAGAAATAATATTTCTATACGGGCAATATTTTCAAATTTTTTGCAAATCTCCGAAACGATTTTATCAAAAAAACGTGTCGAGTGAATGTATTTAAGTAAAAATTCTTTATTTCAAATTCTATTTTATATCATGCAAATTCATGATACAATAAGGGGGTGTTTGTTTACCTACTTTTCACCTCCTGTTTGCCTTTTCATTTTAAAAGGCAGAGTTTTAGGTGTTTGGTTAGACTTCTCCTGTTTGCCTTTTCCAGTTGAAAAGCAGCATTAAGTGTTTGGTTAGTGACCTCCTGTTTGCCTTTTACACCCGAAAAGCGGCCTTTTACAAAAGCAGAGAATCTCTGGTTTTTGGAAAAGCAGCTTTTTTCCAACAGCAACCAGTAAACAGCAAACAGCAACAGCAAACAGTAGGTAAAACAAACGGGCTCTAAATCTTATTTTCAATTTTCAATTTTCAATTTTCAATTTTCAATTTTCAATTTTCAATTTTCAATTAGGTTTATAGGCATTAAATTGAACTAACAATTTTTAGCTCGGTTTGATTTCGTCTTACATTAACACCAATTGAAGTTTTTAAGGAAACTTTAGTCATAATACATGTTGAATTTGAAGTCAATATATGATGAATGTGCTATTTTTCTTTCCCATTTTAAAATTTTCATTTTATAACTCGTGTTAATTAAATCAAGTAGTCGTATTCTTAACTTTTGGCCACGATTGAGACCAAACTTATCACAATCGAGGTATGAAAGGGAAGAAAAAATAGGTAAGTGGTATTTTTGGCCACGATTGCGACCATCCTTATCACAATCGAGGTATGGAAGGAACGTTAAAAAAAATTAAAGCAAAAATTAAACGTGTTTAAAGTACTTTTACGTCCAAAATTAAAGCAAAAAATTCAATGTCCGTTGTTAAGCCCAAAATATACCTAAAATATCATTCATATTTACGTTAGTTTTTTCATGAAATCGTACTAATTATATCTATTTAGAGTACTTTTATGTCTATATATGTTTCTTTGATGCAAGGTACTTAATTATTTGGTTAAATCCAAATAGGAGCTAAAATAGATCAAAAACGAAGGAAAAACCCTAAGTTACGAGCCAAAAGTACGAGAATATCAGCGCACCGATACGAGGAGACGGGAACGGAGCGAGTCCAGGAGGAACAACCCGTGTCGCGACCGAGATTCCCATATCTAAATCGAGGCACGAAATCAGAAGTCGTTCTGAGGGAAAAATTACTCCCCAGGTCGTGAGTGAGATTCTAGAATCTCGGTACGACTAGCAGCCTTTGAATCACTGATTTCATATGTCGAAAGTCCAAGAAATGCGTCTGTTCAGGTGGATCAAAACGACTCTTCACAGCGGACACGACCCTTCAAACACGACTCTTCAACATCTATAAATAGAGAGTTGATCCCAGTGTTCAATGTTAGTTGGTTAATTAAGATTTTAGAGAGCAGATATAATGTTGAGGTTTTGAGTTAGAAAAGACTCAGAGATTAGTTTTCAATTCTGTAAAGCAAACTTGATGTACACAAGATTGTTCTTAGATTATTACAAACACAGTAGCGATTAAGTTTAGATTAAGAGTTGTTCGAAGACAAGTTCTCATTCTGGTAGTAGATCGGACAATCTTTATTCCGAAGATTCAACGAGAAGAACTAACGGCTGAAGCGCCTGAGGGTCTAACAAACCTACGAAGTTTGAGGAAAGGATTGACAATCCGGAACTCAAATTAGTTAAAATGCTATCCATGTTTATTTTTCTCTGTTAAATTGTGAAGATTCACAATTCTATAATAAAACGTTTACTTTATTCAATAAATATTTCTGTTGTTACTTTGATGTTACCTTTGAAGTAACGTTCTGGTGTTTTCATTAAAACGTATTTAATTTCATATAATTACAAGGAAACTTAGTTGAACACTTGAAAGAATTAGTTTTTATGGAAGATATGATCATTAAGTCGGCTTATCGGAAATAAATGCCAATTTGATTAAGGTAGAAATCTGCTCCGATCTAGAGAGATTTCTACGGTTCAAAGCCTGTTAATTGAACGAATTTACGATTTATTACATGCCCATAATCTTTCCAAAGTTAAATTTTTTTTCTTTGCTTAATGCGAATGAGTTTTATACTTTTCTTACTTTAAACACAAAAGTTTCTGTCTCGTAATCAAATCTCGAGACAAAATTGTATTCTAATTTTCAACATATATTTCTCATCTGATTCTGATTAATTCAATTCAATCCAATCCAATTTAATTAAACGATTTTCTATAATATAAACCTAAAGACGCAATTTAAACTGTATTAAAATAAGTTTTCGTGAAAAAACGTTCCCTGTGGGATCGATATCTTTTTATTACTACAAGCGAAACTGTGCACTTGCGGAAATCGCTCAACATCCCTAACGCACATAATGTAGTTATCCTCGGTACAGGCCCGCCGGTTCTGCAAACATGTTCTCAACGGCAACAATTTCTCCCCAAGCTTCCAAGCGAATAATTTGATTTTAGGCGGAACACTAATCTCCCACAACCTCCTCCAACCCTCACGTGCCTCTTCTGCCCTTCGCTCCTCAGACTGGAGTCGATATGCTGATTTTACTAAGAACATCCCGTCTCTGCTGAAGTGCCAAAGAATATGATCCTCCTGTTGCGTAAACGGGACAACCATATTAAGAATTATCTCCGCATCAGGTTGGAGATAACCATTCTCGGATACGAATCGTGTTCTAGACCCGTGAACCAGGGATAAATAATTCCGCAACTCGAGCTTCCTGGTTATGAGTTGTAGCCTGCGACGATGGTATTCTCGACAGATCAGAATTTAGCCACGGATCAGACCAGATTTTCAGCGTTGTCCCGTCCCCTATTCTCCAACGCACACCCTTCCGCAGTAAATTGACTGAACTCCATATGCTCCTCCAGATATAACTAGGATTATTGCCTAATCTGGAGGAAAGGAAAGAAACATTAGCGAAATATTTAGCCTTGAAGATTCGACTAACCAACGTATGAGGACTTTCTATAAACTTCCATCCTTGCTTTCCCAACAAAGCAAGATTAAATTCTCTGAGATCCCTGAACCCCAACCCTCCATTCTCCATTCTCCTACTCAATTTCTCCCAGCTTCACCAGTGATTGTTCTTTTTACCATTCTCCTTCGTTCCCAACAAAAGGAATTCATCATTTTCTGTAGCTCATCGGTGGTTGAATGTGGAAGCAGGAAAATGCTCATACAGAACATAGGCAAAGCCTGAGCCACAGAACGAAGCAGGACATCTTTACATGCAGCCGACAAAAATCGGAACGACCAGCTACTGAATTTTTTAGTCAATCGTTCTTTGAGAAATTTGAAGATCTATTTTTTGCTTCGTCCGATCAGTGAGGGAAGTCCGAGATAATGTCCAGTGTCGAGCGGACTAGTAACCCCCAGTATATTCTAAATCGAAGCCGTGAGCTCCAATTTCACAATTGAGCTAAAGAAAATTCCTAATTTTGCAAAATTTACCGCCTGTCCTGAAGCAATTTCGTATTGGTGCAAAATTTCAGCGACCCTTCAGCTTTCCTATTCAGAAGCCGCAAAAAACAGGAAGCTGTCATCTGCAAAAAAATAAATGTGAGATACTAGGAGCTCCTGGACACACCTTGCAACCTAAGATCAACCCTTCCTCCTCTACTATAGTAATTAGCCTGGATAACACCTCCGAACACAAAATGAACAAGTATGGTGATAACGGATCACCCTGCCTTAATCCTCTTTGCAGAGTGATTGGCCCTATCAACTCAGAATTCAACATCACAGAGTAGCTTACTGAGCTAACACACAACATTATCCACTCCACCCACTTCTCATGGAAACCCATCTTCACCATAACTTCCTTGAGGAATCCCCAATCAACTCTGTCATAGGCTTTGCTTATATCAATCTTTAAAGCCACATGCGCCTTTTCCCCTCTCTGCTTCCTTTTCATATAGTGAAGTGTCTCAAACGCAATCTGCACACTGTCAATTAAGGACCGACCTGGCACAAAAGTTGACTGACTTTCAGAAACCACCTTCGGTAGTATTGATTTTAACCAATTGGCAAGTACCTTAGCAATGATCTTGTAGAGAACATTGCAGAGAGAAATGGGCCTTAGTTCAGTCATACGCCTCATATTATCACACTTAGGAATTAAGGTTATAATCGTGTCGTTTAGGTTAGCAGGGAACTCCCTACGATCAAGCTAACCCACATAGGCCTTCACAATATCCGGCCAGAACAATTGAAAAAAACCCGATCCATTATTATTAGTTTTAATAATTCAATTTAGTTATTTCATTATATTCACTCATATTTACTAAAATTCAAATGCAATATGAAGCTTCCATACACTTAAATGGGAAGCCCAATTGACGCCCTCGACCATCTACTCATTTCTTTATAAATGAGATGTTTGGACCCATACTTAGACAAATGAATAGCCCATTTATATTTTTCTGTTTTAAATTTGCCCTAACTAAAACTACGTCGTTTTAGTTAGGGAAAATTTTAAAAAAATAATAGAAGATGGGGGCTCAACCCCCTTCTTCTTCGAAGCTTCAAATCTGCCATGGCTAGAGGGGCTCCCAGCCATGGCAGACCAGGGGCGGAATCACGCCGGCCAACCTCTACTTGAGGTTTGCTGGCGGTCGAGGGGTCGGCCGAACCTCCCCGCCCCCCCTATGGCTCCGCCTTTGATCACTGGCAATGTCATTAAAATCTCCCTCTCCCTCATTAGAACACAATTTAAGTTTATCACCAAATAATTAGCCGACAATTTAACAGTAGTACACTAAATAAAGATTAGATTTAGAAAAAGATGAAAATTCAATTAATTTTAAAAATAGAAATTAACAAAGAAGGGAAAGAAATGAGAGAGAAAAAAAAAAGAAATTAAAGAAAGATGGAGAAAATGTTGTATTTGATTTTTATTTTTTATTTTGAAGTTTATTTGTGATAATTAGATGATAAGGGGGTTAATTTATAAAATAAATAAATATAAGTATCAAACTAATTTTTTTTCCTTTGACTTCTAACACTGTTAATCAATTCGGTATGTGTTTGCTAACAGAATGAACCTCAAAGTACCATTTTGTAAATTTTTAAACTACAAGGGTGCAATCGAAAACAGGTATAACCACAATGTTTATTTTTGTATTTTTTCCTTAAATAAATATTAAGATTTTTTTTTAATTTATCCGCTTTCTCTCAGTTCGAGACTCGTTGGTACCTTTTGAGTGTCAAACACCCTTTAAATTAATCCTATTAAGAATTTTATTAATTGATTTGATTTGATTTAAAATTATAATTATTAACTTACCAAGAAAATAAATATATCAAAAAAAGAAAAGAAAAAAGTAATATCATCAGTGCCAGCATAAAGTGAAAAGTATAATAAGTTGAGCAAATTTAGCAGAGGTGAGCTAACATGGAGTAAAAAAAACATTGACCATTGATGGCAATCTTAAAAAATGAATAGTAATTTTTCCTCCACTTTACTAGTTGGACGTGGAAAGTTACGGATTGATCCTTTTATCTTACAACTAAAGATACTCTTACCGTGTTTCATTTTAACAAGGGTAAATAATTTATTAATCCCCAGTTTTTACTTAACACACTGTTTAGTCCTCCTATTTTGAAAAACACATTTTAAGGTCCCTATCTTTTGCCAATATTAATCCTTTAGTCCTTTTATCTAGTTTTTTTAGACTTGTAACCGTTATATTTTAGCATCAATAGACATTTATAAAATAACAGAGTAACATGGTCAACTTGTATTGTACTGTGGTTGTCCTAAAAGCTAAGATATGTTCGGTTAAAAATAGATAAAAGGACCACATGGTTAATATTGGTAAAAGATAGGGACCTTAAAATGTGTTTTTCAAAATAGGAGGACTAAATAGTATGTTAAGTAAAAACTAGGAGACTAATAAATTATTTACCCTTTTAACAAACCATTTAATATAACTCTACTTAATCCAATAAATTAAAACTCTCTTTTTTATCTTTTTTCTCTAGAAATCTCCCTATATCACCTCAGCAAAAACCATATTCCATTTAATAATTTTTATTATGTAGAGCATTTTCAAAAACATTTTAGTTTGGATTTTAAGTTAAAATTTGAGAAAGAAGAATTAAAAATGAGCTTCAACAGCCTCTTAGTGGCTCTTCAAATCACTAAGAGCATCTTCATCTTCTCTATTATCAGTGAGTCTCTCTCCATCTCTTAATGCCTCTTAACTTCATTCTTTATTAATAATTTATTATTAAAAAATCTATCTCCTTTCACTATTGGTAAATATAACAATCATTAATAATTTTAATTATAAAATTATAATAAAGAGTAAATATAAGGAGTGTTGTTGGAGATGATACATCTTAGTCACTCTTAAATCACTAACAGTCAATTATTTATATTATTTTTAGAGAATGCACTAAGAATCTCTTGGAGATGCTTTTAAATCATCATCCATATTCATAGGGATTTGATTACCAGTATTTTCAATTTCCCATTAAATAATACACAATTTTGCTTTTGTTACCTATTAAATGGAACTCTATTTATAGTACTCCTACTTCCTTTATGTTCCTGATACTACTTTTCTCATCAGTCAAATTTTCTTCTTCCGATCATTGTTGACGTTTTCTCTTTCAATCAAAATTTCATCTTCCGATTCGAATCATTGTCGTTTTTTCCGATCAATTTTTCGGTCTCTTCCAATATCTTTCTCTTTGCAATTTCAGTCCCTACTGTTTCCAACTCCACCTAGTCAAAACCAATAGGACTTTAACCGTTATTACGGCAGAGGTGTGATTGACAGAACTTAGAATTCATGGAAGATGGAAATTATGTGACATTAAACTCAAGCAACGAGACAGAATCAATAGAGGTATTTAGAAGATAATATTTATATATTTTACATTATAATTTTACATGCTCCTCTAATTCTCGTTGATCTTTCTAATATAATATATATTCACTCTATTCCTGAACTTCTTATTCTCCATATCCTCATTGTTGTCTTCATTGGGATGATTCGAATGGATTCTTTGGTTCTGACATTCCTATAAATAAATAAAAAAACTTTAGTTAATTGGTTAATGACTAAATCATTAATATATAAAAGAATTTTACTTTTTCATAATTCTTCGATTTCGGGAATGTTGAAATTCAAATATATCTTGGTTGATGTAGTCGAAAATACTGTATATTGACCTACAATTAAAAAAATATTTTATTTATTACATACATATCTATATTTGTATTTATTTAGTAATTGTGCTTATCCAAATACTTCTTCACGGTCATTGATGTCAAAATAATAATCAATGGTTGATCTTTTATGGAAATTGACCTTCCATCAAAATCTATGGCTACTTTCCCCACAATGTGGCTCCAATAATTTTCCCTCTATAATTAAGCAACCAAGTATAAATATATATTTATTTTTATAAAAATAAGGGAAATTAAATTGCATAAAAAATAATTACAGATCGTACTCATAATTCATCGGCTCCAGATCTACTTTCTTTTGTTTCTTTTCACTAACATCAATTTCATTGATCGGGTTTATTGTTGTGATTCTTCCAACAATATCTGCAAAATTAACATCATAAAATCAATTGAAATTAATATTTAATTTGAAACTGAATTAAATCATAAAACTATATTTCAAATATCTCACCAGTTAGAACAAAATGGTTTTCACATCTATCAATAAGCTTGTTAAAAGTAACAAAGTCAAACTTTTGAAGCAGGGGCGAATCCAGGATTTCTCCCCCATGGGGGCAAACAATACGACTAAAATAATTTTTATCCAAAAAATAATTATTATAGAAAACCAGAGATCAAAGCTCAAGTTCAAGTAAAATAGTAGCAGAAATATCAAATCAAAATTCAAGTAGGAGCAAACAAATACCAAAGTAGAGAGGCAAATATCGGAGATGGAGTGCCGGACCAACAATCCAACTACGGAGGGATTGGCTGCCGATTTTGATTTAATCTTAGTTAGGATTAACGATTTCAAATTAGGCTTAAGAAGACAGAGGAATTGAGGAAGAAGAACTAAAGAGAGTAAGAAAGACTGATGGTTTGTTTTAGGATCTATTTAATTTTACATTTAAATATTTACTTTTTTTGTTGTAACCAAAACGACGTAGTTCTAATTAAATAAAACGACGTCGTTTTGCTTTAAAATAGAATTAAAAAAAAATAAAAAGAAAATATTAAATTTAAAACCATCCTTCATCCTCAATTATAGAACCAGTAAACCCTAAATCTCCATTGATGAAGGGGGGCAAAGCTCTAAAACTTCCAAATTAATACCTGGGTTTTTAAAAAAATACAAATATCAGTGGGGGCAACTGCACCCAGTGCCCCCATGCTGGATTCCCCCCTGTTTTGAAGAGCAATAATCTCATCAACTTGTGTTACTTTAGTTGTTAGAAGAAACACAATCTTATGCTCATTAGGAATAGGGTTGTAGCTTTGTGAAGCTGGTATAATTTTGAAGTTCTCAATAATATGAATTTTACCTTCATGTAATTTGCTTCGAAATTTATCAGTTTGAGCTTTACAGATACTTCCATGAATAGTGCTACCCTGTTTTGCAACAAAAAAAATTATATCAATGGATTTTCAGTTTTAATGAAGATATAAAAATATTAAATAAATACCTCTTCATCTAGCAATATCATATCCAAACTCATTATGGAATTGTTATCTTTTGTGTGAAGTGTTTCCCATAACCTAATAACTCTGACTCTTATTCTCAACGTGTCTTTTTTGGCAGAGAGGTAATTAATTTGGTTGAAGCGAGCCTTCATTTGCAACATTGTCATACTGCATGAAAATAAATTCATTAAAAACAATTCACAAAAAACAATCATATAACTCTAACAAAATTCATCATAACCATATCTGAAGATTTAAGTTTGTGGGGACGTAAATTTATGAAAAAAAAAATCACAAACTCCTTACATTATACAGTACAATAAATTGAAACAGTTGTTGTGATAATAATAATAATACTTAATAAATATAAATTATAATTTGCTTCATTAATAATTTGTTATTATACCATTAATTAATACAATATCTCTTCAATATCTCTTCACCTACCCTGAATTATTATATGATTAAATTTACTATTATTATTTAATTGATTAAATATTTTTTATTATGTTCAATTTTTTAAACTATCGATTAGAGTATTATTACTTATTCTTTTATTATATTTAACTTTATAAAAATGATTTCAATTAGTATATGGTGATATCATAAAACATCTACCACAAATTAAATATATATATATATATATATATATATTCAACAATCGTGAATATTCTATCAAAAAAAAAACAATCATGAATATAGGTCTACACGTTCAAATATATGCATCTAGGAATGGCCACGGGTACTGTACCCGCGAGTACCTGCACTATCCGAACCTAATGGGATTATCCGTATCCTGTATAAAAGGGTATAGGATGCGTATGGGATCAAAATCATTACCCGTTAGGTTAATGGGAAGGGTATGAGAATACCCCCCAGGGTACCTGGTACCGGTTACCCGTCATAAATCTTTTATATATGAAAAAATATTATTATTTCTTGTATGTAAAATGTGAGATTTGAACCACAACCTTTTGTTGTTCAACCATTGAGTGATAGAACTAAGTTACTTTATTCTTATTTATCAAGGTTTAATTTATTCAATCTTTAGATCTATGATTTATTAAATTTGTAATATTTTTTATTTTATTTATTGATTCTTAACGGGTAAGGGTACCCGTGAATTAAATGGGACGGGTATGAGATGCAAAAAGTATACTCGTTAGGGCAGGGGCGAATCCAGGATTTCTCCCCCATGGGGGCAAACAATACGACTAAAATAATTTTTATCCAAAAAATAATAATTATAGAAAACCAGAGATCAAAGCTCAAGTTCAAGTAAAATAGTAGCAGAAATATCAAATCAAAATTCAAGTAGGAGCAAAAAAATACCAAAGTAGAGAGTCAAATATCGGAGATGGAGTGCCGGACCAACGATCCAACTACGGAGGGATTGGCTGCCGATTTTGATTTAATCTTAGTTAGGATTAACGATTTCAAATTAGGCTTAAGAAGATAGAGGAATTGAGGAAGAATAACTAAAGAGAGTAAGAAAGACTGATGGTTTGTTTTAGGATCTATTTAATTTTACATTTAAATATTTAATTTTTTTGTTGTAACCAAAACGACGTAGTTCTAATTAAATAAAACGACGTCGTTTTGCTTTAAAATAGAATTAAAAAAAATAAAAAGAAAATATTAAATTTAAAACCATTCTTCATCCTCAATTATAAAACCAGTAAACTCTAAATCTCCATTGATGAAGGGGTCAAAGCTCTAAAAGTTTCAAATTAATACCTGGGTTTTTAAAAAAATACAAATGTCAGTGGGGGCAACTGCCCCCAGTGCCCCCATGCTGGATTCCCCCTGCGTTAGGATAATGGGACAGGTACGAATAATTAAAAAATAAAATGGTAAGGGTTTGAGATTGACACTACCCGCGGGTGCCCTATCTGTTGTCATCCTATATGCATCCACTCACTTTTCATCACCTCTGCAAATTCTCACATTCATTATTGTAGAGAATAAAATATGTTTTATTATTAATTAATAGGGTAAATTCCAAAAAAAACCCTTGTGGTTTGATGTTGTTCCAAATAAACCCTTGTGGTTTGGTTTTATAAAAAAAAAAGGACCGTGGTTTCGCCGTTACCCGAAAAACGGAAATTGACTTAACACCGTTAAAAATGCTGACGTGGCAAGGGGCAGAGTTGGAAATTCGATTTTTTTTTTTAATTTTTTTTTTCTTTTTCTTTTTCTTTTCCTTTTTCTTTTTCTTTTTCTTTCCCCTCTCCCTTCTTCTTCCTTCTCTCCTCCTCCTTCTTCCTTCTCTCTTCTTCTTCTTCTTCTTCTTCTTCTTCTTTTTTTTAAATTTCTGAAATTTAATTTTTTTTAATTTTTCTTTTTCTTTTTCTTTTCCTTTTCCTCCTTCTTCTTCTTCTTCTCCTCCTCCTCCTCCTCCTCCTTCTCCTCCTCTTTCTTCCCTTCTTCTTCTTCTTCTTCTTCTTCTTCTTCTTCTTCTTCCTTTTTCTCCCCTCCTCCATTCTTCTTCTTCTTCATCCCTCTTCTTCTTCCTTTATTTTGTTTTTTTTATGTTTCGGAAATTTCCAGATTTCCGAAAATTTCCAGATTTCTTCGGAAATCTGGAAATTTCCAGAAATCTGGAAAATTTCAGATTTCCGTCGGAAATCTGGAAAATTTCCAGATTTCTGGAAATTTTCCAAAAATCTGGAATTTTCCCGAAATCTGGAAATTCTAGATTTCGGGAAAATTTCAAATTTCTTCGAGTAAGGGAATTTTAAAAAAAAAAAAAGAAGAAAAAGGAGGAAGAAGAAAAAGGAAGAAGAAGGAAGAAGAAGAAGAAGGAGGAGGAGAGAAGGAAGAAGAAGGGAAAGGGAAAGAAAAAGAAAAAAGAAAAAGAAAAATTAAAAAAAATAAAATTTCAGAAATTTAAAAAAAGAAGAAGAAGAAGAAGAAGAAGAAGAGAAGGAAGAAGGAGGAGGAGAGAAGGAAGAAGAAGGGAGAGGAAAAGAAAAAGGAAAAGAAAAAGGAAAAGAAAAAGAAAAAGAAAAAAAAATAAAAAAAAAATCGAATTTCCAACTCTGCCCCTTGCCACGTCAGCATTTTTAACGGTGTTAAGTCAATTTCCGTTTTTCGGGTAACGGCGAAACCACGGTCCTTTTTTTTGTAAAACCAAACCACAAGGGTTTATTTGGAACAACATCAAACCACAAGAGTTTTTTTTGGAATTTACCCTAATTAATATACATCCACTTATTCACTCACTTGAATTTTTATTTATTAGATGGATTAACTCTAACTCACTCGAATTTTCATCAAGTTAATTAATTAGATTATTTTATTAACTCACTCGAATTTAAATTAATTAAATCATTTTTAGTTTTGATTATTAAGTATTTGACAACTCATGAAATAAGCCTCTAAAACACTTCTCTAATTTTCTCTCTGCTTCCACTATTATATATAGTATAGATTTAGACTTGTTGCACTTTCAACCCATAGACTCCCTTAGTATTAATGTGGAGTAGCAATCTTCAAATTAGGCATAAATCTTTAATAAGCAAGCTAAGATAATGAGATTAAATACACAGACCAATTTCATTATAACTAGGATTATTTTTATTAAAAAGATAATTTTTTAAAATGAAAATACAAGTTAATCTAGTTAGTTATTGAAGTAATATCAGCTTACTTCTATGCAAAATAAATAAACATAAATATTCATTTAGCTTTCCATGACCAAATAATAATTTATTTTTTTTATTTGAACTATAGGTTTTTTTTTTTTGGAATAATTTGAACTATAGGTTGATATTATGTAACCTTCAAACGTTGAAGCTAAAACAAAGATTTGTACTTTTGAATGTCTAACACATTGATTTTATATTTTTTGAATGAGGTTGCAAGCAGCGGCGGAGCCAGCCCAGGGCTTGGAGGGGCTAGATCCCTCCCGACCACCAGCTTCATCCTTGAGTACTTGTTTTTTTGTCTCCTATATACATCCACTCATTCACTCACTTGAATTTTTATTTATTAGATGGATTAACTCTAACTCACTCGAATTTTCATCAAGTTAATTAATTAGATTATTTTATTAACTCACTCGAATTTTAATTAATTAAATCCTTTTTAGTTTTGATTATTAAGTGTTTGACAACCCATGAAATAAACCTCTAAAACACTTCTCTCTGCTTCCACTATTATATATAGTATAGATTTGGACTTGTTGCACTTTCAACCCATAGACTCCTTTAGTATTAATGTGGAGTAGCAATCTTCAAATTAGGTATAAATCTTTAATAAGCAAGCTAAGATAATGAGATTAAATACAAAGACCAATTTCATTATAACTAGGATTATTTTTATTAAAAAAAATAATTTTTTTAAAGTGAAAATACAAGTTAATCTTGTTAGTTATTGAAGTAATATCAGCTTACTTCTATGCAAAATAAATAAACATAAATATTCATTTAGCTTTCCATGACCAAATAATAATTTATTTTTTTATTTTAATTATAGGTTTTTTTTTTAATAATTTGAACCATATGTTGATATTATGTAACCTTTAAAAGTTGAAGCTAAAACAAAGATTTGTACTTTTGAATGTTTAACACATTGATTTTATATTTTTTTAATGAGGTTGCAAGCAGGGGCGGAGCCAGCTCAGGGCTCGGGGGGATGGATCCCTCCCGGCCACCAGCTCTATCCTTGAGTACTTGTCGTTTTGTCCCATGTAACCCCCCCCCCCCCCCCTAAATTAGTATACATTGATTCTATGTAGTATTATTTCAATGTTTAAATGTGGATGAGATGGTTAATGATGCATGCTCTAATTCAAGAGGTCTAGGTTCAGCTCCCTTATCCTCACTTTATTTTAGAAAGTTTTTATTTAATTTATTTTTCAATAATTATAAAAAATGTTACTATTATTAATTAATTTAAATGGACTCTTTATTTTAATAACACTTTTGAATTCATTTTTGTTAGGTCTTTACCATTAAAAAAATTAATTTCTTATTTTTGAGATTCAAATAACTTGATTTTTAAATTAAATTTTAATTTATGAAAAATATAAAAAAAATAAAATAAAAACTGTAAAAATGTTATAATTTTTTAGAAACTAGCATTGAACTAATAGACAATTAAATATGTTTACTATTTTCATGTTGGACACCTTTAATGCTTTAACGAACACACGACGGTGTGTTTGCTAAAACATTAAAAGTGTCCACGTGAAAAGAGTAAACATATTTAATTTTCTATTAGTTCAATGCTAGTTTCTAAAATATTATAACATTTTTATAGCTTTAACGCGTCGACGGTGTGTTTGCTAAAACATTAAAAGTGTCCAATGTAAAAAGAGTAAACATATTTAATTTTCTATTAGTTCAATACTAGTTTCTAAAAAATAATAACATTTTTACCGTTATAACGCATTGGAGGCTAACAAAAATTTGCCCAAGCCTAACGGGCTGGATTTTAAAAATTTACCCTTAACCACCACGGCTAAAATTAGCCCCCTAAATCTAAATTCCTGGCTCCGTCACTGGTTGAAAGTACAAATATTAATGATGATGTAATATCTAGCAAAATGAATTATGAATGTAGTGAACAAGAATCGAATAACGACAATGGATTGGAAGTTGCTGATTCTATTCATTCAAGAATGCATTAAGAATTGATCCATGTTGTTGGTATGGAGTGTGAAACGGAAAAAAAATATGTTGGTCCCTTATGAAGTTAAATTAGTTCTAAAAAGAGGTGAATGGAACTATTAGTTAATTTTAACCTTTTATAGATTTTTCTCACTTAAAATTCAATAGCACAAGACAAAGGCAATATTTCAGAATAAGAGGCAAGTTCTGTTTACTAAGTTAATCAGTCAATAGAGCTTGATTTTTCTTCTGATTTTTGCACGCAGAAGACAGTTCACTCAGAGAAGCTTCTGTATAGACTTAAGGCTAACAATCTATTGATGCACAATAGTCGGAGCTTATGTATGAGATTATTAGTTGAAAGCATGCAATATCAGAAGTAAGTAAAGGTAAGAGTTAGAAGAGAGTTACACATTAATTTATACTAGTTCGGCCTCCTGCCTACATCCAGTCCTCATAATATATTCTTCTGAGTTTTAATCCACTACTAAACTCTTTACCGGTAAAGAACAAACATTTAGAATATATACAAAGGTTCTGTAAAGTACCTTTCTTTATAATCCACACTCAGCTATCTATCTCTCTAGATGTTTACTTATAACGAAGCAAACAGAAGAGCTTCTGATCTTTTTACAATAGATGATTTTGTTCTAATCTAAAACACAGATGAAGAACTATCTTGAATTACACAAGTATGAACTATATATGTGTATTTTACTTTTGCTCTTTTTCACTTGAATGTTTGAATCTCTTTTTTCGTTGATGATCAAGAAGGAAAAAGGAGCATTTGACTTGACTTTTGCAGTGGATGCTTGAGGCAGAGACGTTTGAATTTCTAGTTGCTTGTTGGAGGGAAATCTTCATTCTACTTCTGTCTTCTATTTTCGCTTCTTACCTTCTTGCCAATACGCCAAAATGAGGAAAGGGTCGTTGATGAAATTAGTCTTCTGTTTGGTTGACCAGTGCGTCAATGGCAGCTTCTAATTTTTTGGCGTAGCAGACTGTCTTCTTTCTTTCCCTAAATGGTGGTGTGTGAGAGATGTTTGGCTGACAGTTGCTTCCGACTTATGTCTTCTAAATGGTGGTTTGTGGAGGAAAATAGACAAGCCTAGGCGCAACGGAATAATAAAATTTTATCTATTTTATCTATTTCCCTTTTCCAAGATCTGTTAATTGTTATTTCATATAAAGAGGGATAGAATGAAATACCTTTTCTGAAGAACTATCTACAGTTGCAAACGAAGTGCCCACAAATATTAATCAGTGTATCACGAACATCAAAAGAAAACAACACAGAAAAGAATAACTAATCAGTAATCAACCTTAATAATAGCAATCGCAATGATTGCCTATAACAGAAATCGATACGAGATCAAAGAGAGAGTAAGAAAGATTGTAATTAACCGAGACAGTTTCGGAACGGTTCCTCTTCCTCTTCAATTGTGTGTTGGTCGAAATATTGGGGTTAGGGAGTCTATTTATAGACTTCTCAAAACCCTAATCCCAGTTGTGTTAGGTAATTAATTAATTAGAATCTTATTCGGAATAGGATTACTAATTAGATAATTAAAATAAACACTTTATTATTATCTAAATAATAACTAATTATATCTAGATAATATTAGTAATCAAATTAATAGTTTAATTATTGTTAGGGATAATTAATTAGAGTTTCAATCACATAAAAACTTCTAATTAATATTATCAGATAATCCTTTAATTTAATTCACAACCATAATCAAATTATAATTATTAATCAAATTAATTTATCCCTAATTAATCTATAAATTTCAGCCCATATATACAGTGTCTCACTAATTACATTTTCGTCCTCCGATTCCAAGTCACATATGCGACCCATTAGGTTCTTTATTGCCACTAGCCGTATATATCCTTTGAAATTATTCATCACGATTAATTCCAACATATATATAACGGAATACCGTCGCGAGCTGTTACTAGCAGAACCTATGATATTCCCCCAGAGTAATTAAGAAGTCATGTTGATAACTGACGTTAACCTTTCTGCATTAGGTACAGTATAATACGATCCTTCATCAACTATATCCTGTTGGTCAATTCCTTATAACCATGGAACGTGTCAAGGTTACATATAACGAAGAGTCTGTTTTACTTGTACAGGTTGAATTCACTCTGAAAGATAAGTTAAGTGAAATATCCATTTCTACTCTTAACTCTATCACCTTGCAAGGATTTCAGTTAATTCACCACAAGCGGCCATTTGGATATATCTCCCACTTATCGGCAGTGACGAATGCTCAATCTGACATTAACTATTCTGCAATTACTTTGTGTGATACCCAACCCTGCTCTCACACACCCCAGGCTCTCACCTGTTGGATTGTGCTCGCACAAAATCAAAGTACCAGACTCCATAATCCAGAATCACTAATTAAAGAATGTTTGACTCTGAGGATTAGTTATACCTACTAATACCAATGAGATGAACAGTTGACACATTAGATAAATCAATCCATACTGTTATCTCAAGTCGGGTCCCAATCCTAATGAACTCCTTCACCGGATCCATGTAACTGTCTAGATATCTGAATATGTAAAGCTTGTGAGATCAGCTTTCTGTCTCGACAGAAAACACTGTTACATGCAAGTCTCAACAGTAATATGCCAACCCCTATAACATATTACTTGACTTGGGTTAACTTTAAGTTTATTAATCTTGTTATAAAGTATAGTCTCACTTCATGATTGTATGAACACTCTATAACTGTGTAAACAAACTTAGGATTACTTTCTTTATGAAAGATTTGTGCCTTTATATATATAGTTACATTTTAATGCTATATATCTGATTAAACAAATGACTAAATAAACAATTTATTCATTAATATATATATCCTAAAACAATTGTCATTAGGACACTAAACTCCAACATTCTCCCACTTGGACTAAAGCTAATTGTTTCTGAAAACATTCCCATAAGCATTCGCATAACGATACCTTTTAGGGTAAGGCATTCTTTAAATGGATCTATAAGATTGTGCCTTAGTGGGCACTCTTTTAATTCTCACCTCTACTCTTGTTGTTATCTCTCGGAAGAGATAGTAACGACTGAGGTAGTGTTTGGACGTATTATCAGACTGCGGGTCCTTCAAGCAAGAGCAACAGCTCTATTGTTAATCTCATTAACAATGTCAGGTACCACGCCTAGTTCATTAATGAACTTGCATTCCAAACTTCCTTTTAGCTGCTTCCAAAGATGCTACACACACACACACACACACACACACATATATATATATATATATATACTCTGATTTAATTTACTGGATCGGTCACGATTTCTTGCTCGGAACTATTCCAGCTAACCGTACCTGTTTCAGAATAAACTTGTATTCTGTAAGATCATCTTTATCTGTTTGATGACTTGTATCTGAAAGTCTCTAACTTTCAAATTTCATCTCCATATACCCGGAACATATCTTCAGTCATTTTAAGTACTTAAGAATGTTCTTGACAACAATCCAGTGACCATCACTCGGATTGACCTATAATCGACTTTGTCATGCTTAAAGCAAAAGTGATGTTAGGTCTAGTACAAAATGCTTTGAGCACTTTTGACAACGTATTTAGATTGGGAGGGGTCAAGCAGTCTTCTCAATCTATCTCCATAGATCTTAATCCTTAAGATGTAAGCTGCTTCTCCTAAGTCTATTACGGAGAATTTTATCCGATATCCAAAATTTTCACCGATTGCAGTATAGCTACATCGTTCCCATTAGTAGAATATCGTCGACGTATAATACTAAGTAAACGACCAAACTCCCACTAGTTTACATGTAAAGGCTCATACGAGCTCCTACTAGCTTACATGTATAGGTTTACAAGAGCCTTCCCATAAGTCGTAGGTTCATCGTCTAACACGTGAACCTCTTCGTCGTCTCCCACTAGAAATCCAAATCTCTTTGGGATTTCATCGTCTCCCACTAGAAATCCACTAGAAATCCAACTCTCTTTGGGATTTGATGAACTCGACCAGACCTATGAGTTAGTAGTGTCACCAGTGTCTCATCTTGTGAGATAGATTCGGGTTCCACCATCGCTTCCGCTATTTCAGCCAATCCTTCTTCTTGATCTTCTTCAAGTTCAATCACGCATTCTACTTGTGTTTCTAGAAGAAACTCTTTCTCTAGAAATACAGTGTTTGGATACTATTACTTTCGACCATCCGAATGATAGAAGTAATATCCTACTGTTTCTTTTAGAATTCCAATGAAGAAATATTTACCAGATTTAGGGTCTAACTTAATCTGATGCGATGTCTTTAACATGTGTTGAACACCCCTAAATTCTCATGAAAGAGAAACTGGGTTTCTTTTCCAATGAACAATTCAAATGGAATAGAACTTGGCGGTTTTGTGGATACTTGGTTCAAGGTAAATAAGGCAGTTTCTAGGGCGTAGCCTTAGAACATCTTTGGAAGAGAGGTTGTGTTCATCATGGATCGTACTATATCTAATAGAGTACGATTTCTCCTTTCAGATACATCACGGTGTATACGGAGGAGTCCATTATGAGCGAATCCTATATTCAATTTAGATAATTCAAAAAATCATTAGAAAGATATTCTCCACGACGATCTAATCGAAGCACTATAATATTCTTTCTTGTTTGTTTTTCTTACTTCATTCGTGAAGCATTTGAACTTTCTCAAAACCTTCTGACTTTATGCTTCATCAAGCAGACATATGCATATCTGATATGATCATCTTATGAAGCTAATAAAGTAACTGAACTTTTCTCTTGCTTGTGTTGACATATGATTACATACATCTGAATGTATTAGTCATAGAGTGTCTGATACACGTTCTCCTTTATTGCTAAATGGTGTCTTTGTCATCTTTCCTTTAAACAAGACTTTCATGTGCCCATTGATTCAAAATCAACCGAGTCTATAAGCCCATCTTGATGCAGCTTAGACATGTGTTTCTTGCTTACATGGCCTAGGTGACTATCACAAGTAAGTTGAATTATCTATTCTTTAGTTCTAAAAGTAAAAGCACCATCATGACCCTTCTTCTAGAGAGAGTCTAAGTACTTCTTACAGTTCCTCTTTCAATTCCCTTCTTTACCATATTAGTGGCATTCCCTTCTTGCTTTTATATTGACTTCGGTTTAATGCATTTTTTCTTCTTGGAATCTTTAGAATTGGGAAACTTCCTTTTCTCTCGTGAGATCCCTCAATAACAAGCACTGACATCACTTTCTTAAGATTTGGGCTCAACTAACTTGAGCATATTCAAGAGCTCTTCTAGATAAGTCTCTGAGTTTATTCATCAGACAGTTCGAAATGAACTTATGAATAAATCTATGGGAGGGATTATAGAACTAAGTCGACACTTAATTCATTTATCCATCACAAATCCAATACTAGAAAGCTTTGGTGATGTAGCCAATCATCTTGACACAAAGTGCCATAGCTGCAAGTATGATACATCCTGTACGTTTGTCATCTGATTAGTGCTTCTGGTAAACATCAATCTTCTTGACAGGAGTATCATTAACAAGGACATTGGGTATCAGCGTATCTTAATACATACCCAATCTTTTCGAACTTCAAAACAATTTTGACGATGGGTATCAATGTATCTTAATACATACCCAATCATTTCGAATCTTCAAAACAATTTTGAGTTTGCCAAAAACAGTTGGTGAATTTTGAACTATTCAATTTGTTATCGGTTAAAATATTACGTAGATCCATTTTAGATATGATGATTCAGATTATTTACTTTAACTTGAGAGTGAGATAGAGTGACGGATGTTATTCATTTGCTTTAATATATTTCAATTTAAAACATAGGACTTTAATTTATTTTAAATTGCTCCCACTATTTTACCAAATTAATAACCCTCAATATTAATTCAAAGAATTTCACAAATCCCTTAGTGAGCTAGAATCCTAACTCTTGAAATTTCACCTTGAGTTTGCTCAACAAGCTAGTTTCATTCATTAGGTAGATTCATGCAATCAATCACATCAACCATGTGATTCCTAGGTTATTGGGTTACTAACCACATTAGTAACTAATATGCATTCATATTAATCCCAACCATATTGCCCATTAGTTTATAACAACATGAGTTTGCTCATCCAATTATCATAATCTAATTTAAGTATTACCCCATATTCGTGAAAACGATTTTCGATAATTCAGGTGTTACCATAAGACCCCGAGCTTGAGTTTGCTCAACAACCCAAAGGCCCCCAGTACTGTCGGCTGAATTATAATATTAGGGAGGGGTAACCGATTTTAATAACTTGCTCCTTTACTTAACTTTTAATTAGTGAGGGATTTTATTTTAAGTCTCATAATCTAACCTAGTCTTGATTTGCTTTAGCATACATCAGACACATACAATTTACATTGGTAGCTATGGACATATCATCTAAATTATTCCGTTGAGCCAGAAACGGAATAAATGGTCAATCCTAGGAAAATACTAACTATTACATATTTCTCTTTAAGTCCTTCGTCTTCTCCTTGGTGCCTTGAAATTACATCAATATTAATTTCTATACTACTAAAGAATACTTCAACTAATTTGAAGGGAATTAGATGAGAAGAGAAATTACAATAGAGAGTAGATAAGGTAGGTGTTAAGCCCAAAATATACCTAAAATATCATATATAAATACATTAAATTTACATTGAAATCGTGCTAATTATATTAATTTAGAGTACTTTTACGTCTTTATATACTTCTTTGATGCAATGTACTTAATTATTTGGTTAAATCCAAATAGGAGCTAAAACGGAGCAAAAACGAGGGAAAAACCTAAGTTACCTGCCAAAAATTCATGTTAATCAGAAGACCGATTCAAGGAGACGAGAAGCAGCCGAGAGACGGGGGAAAACATCCCTGTCGCGACTAAGATTCTCAAAATCTCAATCGTGACACGATAATCTCAGTCACCGAAATTCGACTTTTATCAGCCTTCTCTAATGCCCCGTGTCGCGACTGAGATTCTCAAAATCTCATTTGAGACAGCGAAGAATTCTGCACAGCTTTCACATGTCAAAAATCCAAAAAACGCGTCTGTTCGTTTGGATAAAAGCGACCATTGACCAGCAGACACGACCCTTCAATTACAACCATTCACCAACTATAAATAAGTGATTCATTTCAGAATTCAAGACTTGGTTGAGTTGTTTGTTATGGAAAGAGAGTAGATATTATGTTGAAGAAACTCTGACTCAGAAAAGAGTCAGATTAGCTTTCAATTCTGTAAAAGCAAACTTGTTGTACACAAGTTGTTCTTAGATTAGTTATAAACACAGTAGTGATTAGTTTAGTTTTAAAGATTGTTCAAAGACAAGTTCTCATTCTGGTAGTGGACCTAGCGGTCTCTATTCCGAAGATTCAGCGAGAAGAACTAACGGCTGAAGCGCAAAAGGGTCTGACAAACCTACGGAGTTTGAGGGAAAGATTGACAACCCGGATCTCAAAGTTTTCGTCAAAATGCTATCCATGTTTCTTCCTCTCTGTTAAATTGTGAAGATTCACAATTCATTAATAATACATTTATCTTATTCAATATATTCTTTCTGTTGTTATTTTGATGTTATTCTGACAAAATGATTTTCAAAGTAATAAACTGGTGTTTTCATTAAAACGTTTGACACAATTATATTTACAAGGAAACTTTGTTGAACACTTGAAAGAATTAGTTTTTATGGATGATATGATCGTTAGCGCGGCTTATCGGATATAAAATACTAATTTGATTAAGGTAGAAATCTGCTCCGATCCAGAGAGATTTCTACGGTTAAAAGCCCATTAATTGTGTAAATTCATGAATTGTTACATGTTTATAATCTTACCAAAGTTATAATTGCTTTCTTTGCTTAATGCAAATAAGTTTTATACACTTTTTATTCTAAACACGAAAGTTTCTGTCTTGTAATCATATCTCAAGATAGAATTGTTCTCTAAAGTTCAACATATATAATTCTCATCTAATCCTAACCAATACAATTAATTAAACGATTTCCTTAAGTTAAACCTAAAGTCGAGAATAAAACTGAATTAAAATAAGTTTTAGTTAAAAAGTGTTCCCTGTGGGTTCGATATCTTTTATTACTACAAGCGTATACCGTGCACTTGCGGAAATCGCTCAATAAGTTTTTGGCGCCGTTGCCGGGGAACGCCAAATTTTTAACAAAAATTTATATTTTTCGTGTTTTATTCCGAACCTTAGTTTATAGTATATGTATTTATTTATTTTATAGTTTTTTTTTATTTTTTTTTTTTTGAGGATGGTCACTAGGACTAAATCCTTATTGTTATTTAACGTTTGCATTTAGATGTTTGCATATTAACAGAAAAAAAATCCAAGTTTCTCAAAGAAGATAAACTGGAGATTTGATTATAAATGAAATTCATAGAAGAAGTCTACAGAAAAGAAATTCGGCTAGTAGATACATCAGAAGGGAAAGAAAATTTTTGAAAAAGCTTGTCAAACGTCACAGATGGTTTTTCTAGAAAAATTTACCTCTTCCAAAACACATCTAACTCTTTTCTATAAACTTAACCCTTCACCAAAACATCATATCTCTTTGTAAATTTTTTTTTTCAAATCCTACATTAAAACTAAATAATTTCTTTTTCTTTATTCATATCCTTTCCTTAAAACACCTACATTTATCTCTCTAAGAAACAGCTGATCAACTCTTCTCAGATAGATATATCAGAAAGTAGGAATGGGGAATATAGTCAATGAAATTATCTTATCCGTCAGGGAGGAATTGTCTACTTTTAGTATAGTTTTGAAAGTTTCGGTTCATGTGCGTAGTTTTTGTTCGTGCACAGAACTAGAAATTCGGGAATTCAACCGAAATCACTAGATCCTTAATTTGAGAAAATGCTAAAAAAACATATATATATATATATATATATATATATATTCAAAGTTGGGGATACAGTTCTATTGTTTCCAGGTAAGCTCAGGTCTAGATGGAATGGAGCGTATGTGGTTATTAAAACATTTGATTATGGAGCTTTAGAGTTAGAAAATTCCAAAGGCGATCGATTTAAGGTTAACGGTAATCGATGCAAAATTTATCACGAAGGAGCTCCAATTCAAGCAATTGAATTCGTGGACGAATTCTATGAAAATTAATTTATTTAGTTTTCATATTTTTAATTTTTAGTTTTTCTTATCTTTTGTTCATAATTTTTATTTTTATTTCTTTTTAAATTAATCTATTTTTATTTTCAATTTTAGTTTAATTTATTTTTTATTTTTGAATTTGTGTACAAATAAGTATTTGTAAAATAAAATTCTAATCTAGTCATGTTTTGAAATATTTCATAAAGTATTAAGTGATTTTGAAAAAATATATATTTAGAAATCTCTGTGGAGATTCTAGAAATCTCAGTTGAGATTCTCCTTGTTTTAGAATTAGGGAATTCTCAATAGAGATTCTAGAAATCTCAGTTGAGATTTTCAGTATTTTTACACTTCGAAATAAATGTAGAGATTCCAAAAATCTCAGTTGAGATTTTCAGTCAGTTTTGTCCAAAAGGTATCAGTTAGACATAACTTTTAATTTTCAATAGACACAATTTTTCACTTGAGTAACCTATATATTCCTGTAGATTCAGAATTCTTTTATTTCACTTCATCTCTTTCAGAATTCTAAATTTCTTTCTTCATTTCTAAAAGTTACAAACACAATTTTATTCACAAACATGACTACCTCTCTGAAAAATGCTAGGAAAAATACTTCTGCTCGTAGCAAGCGTGTTGATATCTCTTCACGCTATGGAGCATGGTTTCCCATTGTTGTCCTAAGATTAGACTCTAGCAAGTGCACTAGATACAAGTAATAAAGTGATAAGTTAAGTATCGTCTCCACAGGGATTGAGTTTCAAATGCATATCAGAAATTGTTGCTAAACAGCGTGTGTGTGTCAAACAAGCTTTCTTCTTTTAAGTTGATTGTGTGATGTTGGTTTAGTAAGATGTAAGAGGGCTGATGCAGTAAGAAATGAGATAGCTTTGTAATGATTTAGAGAATAGAACAGGCTCGACACGGCCGAACAGGTTGTGCTTCATCTTACAACATTCACATGAAATAGAAGATAATGCCAATGAAGCCAAAGTATCAGTTTTGAAGTGAGTTTGATTCAACTATCGTGTGTTCTCAAACTCCTAAGACTTACTAGCACCTTTAGCGTCCTAAAGATACGTTCTTTCTAGCATTAAGAACAAAACTGCATTTCTGGTTAAGAAAACCCTTGACACAACCATCTAACTTGTCAGCTTCGAGGTTGGGAGATTAATAGAGATATCAGTGAAGATGAAAGCAGTGTCCTATCATCCATCTAACACATAAATAAATGCCTAGGCATGAAAGTTAAATCCTCATTAATCACAACATTGGCGAAATACTAACTATTCATTAAAAATGATTGTAAAACTTACATAACCGGGTCGGCCTGGCCGTGCCCATTCAAAATGGACTACTCACTCATATCGAGCAGTGAGCAGTCGGTAGTTCTTGATACAGCTCGAGACTCCATGGGAGCTCTTCCTTTCTTTCTTTCTACAACTAGTCTACTTGTCTAAAAATTACTAAAAATCCGAACTCTCTATCTTTCCTTTGCTTAACCTACTTAAAGAGAAAGACAAGGGCAAAATCGGTACAACTTTCGTACCCTTCCATCAAAATAAGTCAACTAAACACTACAACCGAAATAAAAATGAAATGATTAAAATCCATTGACCCTTGAACACTCAAGGGGTTGATACTTCATGTCATCTTGCTACTTTTAGAAATCCCATCGCAACACACTTTCACCTGCCGCTCTGCCTCTGCCTCTGCCACCACTGATCTGTCACTGTCCGTCATTGGATAATCCGGTGTTTGACCGCTGGATACAAGAAAGGTTCCACTCCTCTTTGGCATTAGCGAAACAAGCTGTTTCCAGCGAGTTTAGCATTTCTCTTTGCTTATCTGTATAAGGACAATAATTAGCCCTCATTCTTCACCAAATGATATAAAAATACCAAAATTCCCTTATAAATACTATGTTAAACTTAGTCAATTTCATGCCTAACACCCATCTACAATGAAGATGAGGGAATACGATATTTGAAGTTTAGATATGCACAGTTTTGTGGAATGTTGTATATGGACGAGTTCCTGAATGAAGAACTCGGGATCAGCAATGATATGAATCGCTATCTGACAAACTTAGGATGGACCAAGTTTGCATCAATGAAGTTTCCTATTATTGGAAATTGGATACTAGAGTTTCTGTCTACTGTTCGTTTCGTCAACAAGAGGCGTGTTCATCTCAGTTTTCATTGTGAGGGTAAGATATTCACTTTTGGATATCCTGAACTTTATGCTTGGTTTGGTTTTCCACCACGGGACACTACTCAACACCATCCTGGTAGAGATATGACTTCTACAGATATATGGAGAATGTTGACGGGAGTTTGGAGATTCAATCCAAGTCTTGCCTACAACAAATCAATAAATTCTAACTCCATGATGTATCTTCACAAATTTCTCTGTCATAGTTTGTTTGGTCAAGTCAGAAGCAGTGTCGTCCAAGATACAGATTTGTATGTGTTAGGAGATATTTTCCAAGGCAACATAGTTAATTCCTCAAAGATTTTAATGGAGGGATTAGTTGCCGCTTCACATTCGAAGAACCAGAAAATAGGGTTTGGGAATATCATATGTGGAATAATTCTGGGTACCAAAGGATCAGTTTCTGTTCCTTGGACTAATAAAGAGCCTTTTCCCATACTTGATTACGAGTTCTGGGAAAGTGAGGGAATCGTAAAACGAGTTTTTCGTGTCGGTCCATAGTTTCTTTCTCTCAAAGAAAGAGAAGTTTTTGTTCAAGAACAATTAAAAAGGGCCAGAATAAGACGTATTCCAATTCACAGTGATACTGTTTAAATTTATAATGTTTGATTGTAAATTCTGTACATATGATTGATAAGTAATTAACAGGTCATTATGATTAATAAAGTGCATTAATTCTTTCATTAATTTCTTATTTATTAAGGCAAAACCTTTGGTTTTCCTTCAATTTAATGTTTCAGTTTTGTTTCAGGAATTAAAACTTAACATTAATGTTATTTAATTACAAAAGGAGTTGAATTAATCATGTTGATATTGTAAAAAATATCCAATTTTAGCCAGCAGTTTCGGAATCTCGGTTGAGATTCTGAAATCTCAGTTGCACCAGCAAAAGAACCAAATTTTCAGGAGCAATCAGTCTCCTATCAGGCTTGCTGTCGCGGCTGAGATTTTGAGAATCTCAGTCGCGACACGCGACCTGTATGACGGGATTGGGGCTGATTTTTGCATTATTTCCCATTCCTACTCCAATTAAATACCTATTCATCTATCCTAATCAATACCTATTACTTACACCTATATACATCACCTCTATTTTACACCAATCAATCATCTTTTACTCTTCCCAAAACCAAGATTCACTCACCTTCCCAATATATCTTTACCATATTCATCTCCTTCTTCCCTAAACCACAAACATTATCTTACTCCACCATTACCTAATTTCTTTCATCTCTTTCAAATCACACAAAAATGCCTAGACAAAAGAGAGTTGCTAACAAAACCAAAGCAACTGAAGCCAATAGCTTACGAGTTCATTATGGAGCACCGTTCGATATTGAGACTTTTATAAATACAATAAATTTACATTGAAATCATGCTAATTATATTCATTTAGAGTACTTTTACGTCTTTATATACTTCTTTGATGCAAGGTACTTAATTATTTGGTTAAATCCAAATAGGAGCTAAAACGGGGCAAAAACGAGGGAAAAACCTAAGTTACGTGCCAAAAATTCATGTTAATCAGAAGACCGATTCAAGGAGATGAGAAGCAGCCGAGAGACGGGGGAAAACATCCCTATCGCGACTGAGATTCTCAAAATCTCAGTCGCGACACGCTAATCTCAGTCACCGAAATTCGACTTTTGTCAGCCTTCTCCAATGCCCCGTGTCGCGACTGAGATTCTCAAAATCTCAGTTGAGACAGCGAAGAATTCTGCACAGCTTTCATATGTCAAAAATCCAAAAAACACATCTGTTCGTTTGGATAAAAGCGACCCTTCACCAACGGACACGACCCTTCAATTACAACCATTCACCAACTATAAATAAGTGATTCATTTCAGAATTCAAGAGTTGGTTGAGTTGTTTGTTATGGAAAGAGAGTAGATATTATGTTGAAGAAACTCTGACTCAGAAAAGAGTCAAATTAGTTTTCAATTCTGTAAAAGCAAACTTGTTGTACACAAGTTGTTCTTAGATTAGTTATAAACACAGTAGTGATTAGTTTAGTTTTAAAGATTGTTCAAAGACAAAATCTCATTCTGGTAGTGGACCTAGCGGTCTCTATTCCGAAGATTCAGCGAGAAGAACTAACGGCTGAAGCGCAAAAGGGTCAGACAAACCTACGGAGTTTGAGGGAAAGATTGACAACCCGGATCTCAAAGTTTTCGTCAAAATGATATCCATGTTTCTTCCTCTCTGTTAACTTGTGAAGATTCACAATTCATTAATAATACATTTATCTTATTCAATATATTCTTTCTGTTGTTATTTTGATGTTATTCTGACAAAATGATTTTCAAAGTAATAAACTGGTGTTTTCATTAAAACGTTTGACACAATTATATTTATAAGGAAACTTTGTTGAACACTTGAAAGAATTAGTTTTTATGGATGATATAATCGTTAGCGCGGCTTATTGGATATAAAATACTAATTTGATTAAGGTAGAAATCTGCTCCGATCCAGAGAGATTTCTACGGTTCAAAGCACATTAATTGCGTAAATTCATGAATTGTTACATGTTTATAGACTTACCAAAGTTATATTTGCTTTCTTTGCTTAATGCGAATAAGTTTTATACACTTTTTATTCTAAACACGAAAGTTTCTGTCTTGTAATCATATCTCAAGACAGAATTGTTCTCTAAAGTTCAACATATAACTCTCATCTAATCCTAACCAATACAAACCAATACAATTAATTAAACGATTTCCTTAAGTTAAACCTAAAGTCGAGAATAAAACTGAATTAAAATAAGTTTTAGTTAAAAAGCGTTCCCTGTGGGTTCGATATCTTTTATTACTACAAGCGTATACCATGCACTTGCGGAAATCGCTCAACAGTAGGACACGCAGGTCCTATTTTCAAAAAATACCAAAAGACTAAATAGAGGGTCCAAATATGTCCATAACTCCAAACATGCAAAGACTCAATTAAATAAACTTAATTGGTTGATTACATAAACTGTTTATGTAATATTTTAGTTAATCAAATTAACCCTTAAATTAATTTTACTATCAATTTAGTCCTCTAATTAACTTTACTATCAAATTAACCTTTAATTAAATTTTGTATCATTTATATTTTATTCTAATTAAAATATATCAAATATAAACTTAATTAGATACTCAAAATATAACTGTACAAAACATTAATTATTTGTGTTCAATTATTTTGCCAAAATTATTTAACGTGTTTAATTCAACCGTATCACATACAAATAATTAAACATCAAATAACTTTGCAAAAGCAATTCCAAAACACAAAACTTTTAAGACGAGAGATTATAAATTATCGTGTTTAATCATTTTACCAAAACCGTTTAACGTGATTAACTAATACATCAAACATGATTATTAAGCACAAAGACCGGTTTGCAAAATCAAATTAAAACACACATAACTGCCATATCCTTTTATTAATTATAACAATTATGTATTAATAAACTTATATGGGCTGATTCGTTGTTCCTAAATTTTAATTTTGTATCAATGAAATAGTTCGTCTAATTAACCATATCAAACTATCTTTAATTAGACAACTCTATTCAGTCTATACAATTTTAAAATAGACAACAATTAAATTATGTGGATCAATTAATTCTATATATATATATAAAATTTAGTTTCTGGAAAAATAAAATATTTCTGAAAAATTAGAGAACCAAATAAACGTGACGGGGACGAAAACCAGGTTCGTCCCCGTCGCGGATCGCATCCGCGACGAAGGGTGGTGTTGCTGCCAAAAGGCAGCAACATCAGGCAACCTCCATACATGTGAGGTTGCGCAAACAGTAGTATCACATACCTTTTTAAAAAAAAATTAAAACTAATTTTGATTATGAATATATATATATATATATATATATATATATATATATATAACTATTTTATATTTATATATAATCTTTTCTAAATATACATCAATAATTAATCGATTCTAACCGTTTCGCTTAAATCGTTAACTAAATCAAATTTTCAAAGATTAATAACTCTTTTAACGATTCAAACGGTTAAACCCTTAATCCACAAAACACATATATCTCATATACAACCATCGTTTTAATCAACCGTTTAATTCTACAAACCCTTTGTTAATTAACCGAATCATAAAACATATTAATCTCGTCTTAACCGTTTAATATTTTCAATCAAATTAAAAACTCCATTTATCTTTAGATTAATTAACTAAATCAAGTTTATTAATTAACCTAACAATAATCTATTCAATCTGATTGAAAACCCTTTTATTTACATATATGAAATAACAGATTAACATAGGCTCTGATACCAATGAAAGAAAATAGACAAGCCTAGGCGCAGCGGAATAATAAAATTTTATCTATTTTATCTATTTCCCTTTTCCAAGATCTATTAATTGTTATTTCATATAAAGAGGGATAGAATGAAATACGTTTTCTGAAGAACTATCTACAGTTGCAAACGAAGTGCCCACAAATCTTAATCCGTGTATCACGAACATCAAAAGAAAACAACACAGAAAAGAATAACTAATCAGTAATCAACCTTAATAATAGCAATCGCAATGATTGCCTCTAACAGAAATCGATACGAGATCAAAGAGAGAGTAAGAAAGATTGTAATTAGCCGAGACGGTTTCGGAACGGTTCCTCTTCCTCTTCAATTGTGTGTTGGTCGAAATATTGGGGTTAGGGAGTCTATTTATAGACTTCTCAAAACCCTAATCTCAGTTGTGTTAGGTGATTAATTAATTAGAATCTTATTCAGAATAGGATTACTAATTAGATAATTAAATAAACACTTTAATATTATCTAGATATAATTAGTTATTATTTAGATTTCTTATCTAAATAATAACTAATTATATCTAGATAATATTATTAATCAAATTAATAATTTAATTATTGTTAGGGATAATTAATTAGAGTTTCAATCACATAAAAACTTCTAATTAATATTATCAGATAATCCTTTAATTTAATTCACAACCATAATCAAATTATAATTATTAATCAAATTAATTTATCCCTAATTAATCTATAAATTTCGGCCCATATATACAGTGTCTCACTAATTACATTTTCTTCATCCGATTCCAAGTCCCATATGCGACCCATTAGGTTCTTTATTGCCACTAGCCGTATATATCCTTTGAAATTATTCATCACGATTAATTCCAACATATATATAACGGAATACCGTCGCGAGTTGTTACTAGCAGAACCTATGATATTCCCCCAGAGCAATTAAGAAGTCAGGTTGATAACTGATGCTAACCTTTCTGCATTAGGTACAGTATAATACGATCCTTCATCAACTATATCCTGTTGGTCAATTCCTTATAACCATGGAACGTGTCAATGTTACATATAACGAAGAGTCTGTTTTACTTGTACAGGTTGAATTCACTCTGAAAAATAAGTTAAGTGAAATATCCATTTCTACTCTTAACTCTATCACCTTGCAAGGATTTCAGTTAATTCACCACAAGCGGCCATTTGGATATATCTCCCACTTATCGGCAGTGACGAATGCTCAATCTGACATTAACTATTCTGCAATTACTTTGTGTGATACCCAACCCTGCTCTCACACACCCCAGGCTCTCACCTATTGGATCGTGCTCGCACAGAATCAAAGTACCAGACTCCATAATCCAGAATCACTAATTAACGAATGTTTGAGTCTGAGGATTAGTTATACCTACTAATACCAATGAGATGAACAATTGACACATTAGATAAATCAATCCATATTGTTATCTCAAGTCGAGTCCCAATCCTAATGAACTCCTTCACCAGATCCATGTAACTGTCTAGATATCTGAATATCTAAAGCTTGTGAGATCAGCTTTCTGTCTCGACAGAAAACACTGTTACATGCAAGTCTCAACAGCAATATGCCAACCCCTATAACATATTACTTGACTTGGGTTAACTTTAAGTTTATTGATCTTATTATAAAGTATAGTGTCACTTCATGCTTGTATGAACACTCTATAACTGTTTAAACAAGCTTAGGATTACTTTCTTTATGAAAGATTTGTGCCTTTATATATATAGTTACATTTTAATGCTATATATCTGATTAAACAAATGACTAAATAAAAAATTTATTCATTAATATTTATATCCTAAAACAATTGTCTTTAGGACACTAAACTCCAACACCTTGGTGTTGACTTTTTTTATTCTCTTGGGCTTGACTTTGATACGTCCCGAATATATAGTGTTTTCAACATAGTTTAACCCCATTTTATATGCTTGTTTAGCCTCTATTTCTTAGTTTATGGTATGTTTTATCTATTTATCGTCTAACGAGTGTTTTGAGCTGTTTCAGGGGTAAATGCACGAGAAACGGAGCAATACGGAGCAAAAAATGATCTTCCACCACCTGCTCGGCGAGCAAGCTATGGTTGCTCAGCGAGCACCATGGGGCAGTCGACATCTCCACCTCATCAGGCACTCAGCACATTGACCAAATGAATTTGGGACTCCTGCTCGGCGAGCAAGGGCATTTGTGCTCGGCGAGCAACGACTAGAGATGAATTTGGCCCAGAATTCGTGGGCTGGAATCCCTACCCGAATCAATTTGTAACACTCAAAATTCGACGGGAATACCTAAACTGACTAGGAGGCCACCTCGTGCACTATAAATAGGGGTGAAAAACTATATTGAAGGGCACTTATTATTCACCATGTAGTCAATTACATTAGCTTGTTTTTAGATTAGGTTTAATGTTATTTCTAGCTTTTTAGATTAGTTTGAATTCTGTAATTTCATTTTATCACAGTTGACGGTAGAAGAACTTCATCTTCTATTATATAATCGGAATCGACAGAATGGGTTTTAGATTTCTCTCTTTCCCTCTCATCTTTTACTTTATAATTAATTGAAGATGTATGCCATTATTCCTATTATCCTATTGCTATGATTAGTTTGTCTATAAACTGACCCCCATCCAATTTGGGATGAGGATGAAATTGATTATATGAATATGTATGATTAGGGAACTAGGGCCTTTGATTGATCAGTTTATGCATGCTTAAGTCTTGAAATTGTCAAGAATAGGATTATTGCTAGAATGAGACTCGATGACGATCAACTAGCCTGCTTTGTATATATGATTGTGCCTAATGCCTATAAACCTGACAAAGATAGGATTATAGATAGATAAGAACCTAACCACGAAATTATCTATGCTGAACCTGTGTAAACCCGACCTCGCTAGTGACCACTAAGAGTGCGGCTTCTTGGCTGGGCTACGGCTTTAGCCTTAGTTGCCAAAGAACCTAATGCTTTGCATGACCTAGGGTATATGCCTAATCAAGCCGTCACCCGAATGCATGTGAATAGGTTAGATAAATCTTGATCACATTTGTCTTTCTCATTAGGGTAATTACCGTCAATCACTGGTAAAACATAAATCTGAACTCTCTAAACCCATACATAGGATTTAATCAAAGGATTCCTCATCCTAGATTGTTCCATCCGTTAATTCACCTTCTATCATGTTAATTGTTCGCTTTATTTTGTTATGTTATCGCTTTCAATTCATTTATTTAGTTATCAAAAACCCAAATCTTTATTCAACCCTCTAAATAGTTAGACCAGCATAGGTAGATTTACTAATTATAATAAATAGTCTTTGTGGTTCGATCTCGTGCTTAGCACAATATTACTTGTTGCGATAGGATACACTTGTCCTATTAACTGCTATATATTTTACGAGCATCAAGTTTTTGGCACCGTTGCCGGGGACTATGCACGAGTGTACGTACTAGTGTTGGGAAGACTGAAGAGTTTCCTATTACGATTGGAGTGCATCAAGGTTCCGCACTAAGTCCATTTCTTTTTGCCATCGTTATGGATGAACTAACAAGTTCACTTCAAGATGGTATACCATGGTGCATGCTGTTTGCAGATGATATTGTGTTGGTTGATGAGACGAAAGAAGGAGTGGAGAGGAAGTTGGAACTATGGAGACAAACTCTAGAATCTAGAGGCTTTAAGTTGAGTCGAAGTAAGACAGAATATTTGGAGTGTAAGTTTAGCGGCCATAGGAGTAGGGAGGCAGGGACAATCACCCTAGATGGGAGAGTTGTTCAGGCCTCGGATTGCTTCCGGTATTTAGGATCTATTATTCAAACGGATGGAGATGTAGATGGAGATGTTGCTCATAGGATTAAAGCTGGTTGGTCGAAGTGGAAGAGTGCTGCGTGTTTCCTTTGTGATCCCGGAATGCCTAATAGATTGAAGGGAAAATTCTACCGGACGGCAATTAGACCAGCATTGTTATATGGTACGGAGTGTTGGGCAGTGAAACACTGCCACATCCATAAGATGTCGGTGGCGGAGATGCGTATGTTGAGATGGATGTGTGGTCATACGAGAAAGGATCGGGTGCGTAATGAAATAATTAGGACAAAAGTAGGGGTCACATCTATTGAGAATAAAATGAGAGAAAACCGACTAAGGTGGTTTGGCCATGTGAGACGTAGAGCGCTTGATGCGCCGGTTAGGAGAACCGAAGAGTGACAAAGGGATGTAGTGGTGAGGGGTAGGGGAAGACCTAAGCAAACTTGGAGGAGGGTGATCTAGAGTGATATGAGTTTATTGGGAATTGAGGAAAATATGGTAGTGGATAGGACGGAGTGGAGGGAGCGAATTTGTGTCTCTGACACGACTTAATTTCACGGTTTTATAGGATGGTTCATGTTAGCCGACCCCGAATCATTTCGGGACTAAGGCTTTGTTGTTGTTGTTGTTGCCGGGGACTATTTCGATTATAATCTATGTAAATTGAATAGGTTGAAATAATTATTTAGATTTGTATATATTTTTCGTATTTTAATCGTTTGATTTTGTTGCTTCTCCCATCGTATTTCAGGATATAAAGGCTCCCGACGCACAAAGGTCATAAAGGTGCAACAATACACCTACTCATCGAGTACATTTTCCCTTGCTCATCGAGTAGCTCTCCTAGTTCGATGCCCAATAGCGAAACGACAGCGTTGTCGAAATGCCCAGCCGAAAGTAACATGTTGCTCAGCAAGCAATCCTATTTCTGCTCGTCGAGCACTATCAGTTAAAAAGGCGAAATTAACAAATTCAGCAGATTCAGTCAGTCGAACTTTCAAGCTTCCAAACCTCCTAAAAACCCTTCCCCTTCAAATTCCACTGTAAAAATCATCCTTTCCCCTACAAATACACTTTGATTCATCCTCACTCCTCCATTGCCACATCAATTCGAAGTTCTAGGGTTAGGTTTTTCCAAAATCCCCAAATCCACTAACTTAGGAAAACCTAGATCATCATGTCCGAGGGAGACGATTACGCACAGCCAGCGGCAAGGGGAGGAAGGAGGAAGCATGCTTCGGTCGTGAATCCCATGAGGCGTGCATAAAGGGGAGCTCCACCTGTGTACCTCACGACACATCCGTGTGCCTTATCAGTTGAGTATCACTTCCCTTTCCTCCTAGAATCGGAGGCAGAAGGTAAGAGGTTCCAATTGCCATCTGGTAAGACAGTATCTACAACACGATACTTTGATTTTTCTTTGTTGGAGAAATTAGGCTTGCATGATAGTATTCAAGAAATTACTGAAACTGTTGGCTGGTTTGATTTGCTGAATTTAGAACTAGACACCTACTCGTCTCTAGTCCGAGAATTCTTTACTTCTTTCACTTACAATGTTGATGAGGGAGTTAGTTCCATTAAATTCCGTTTGTTTAACAATTCACACACTGTCGCTGAAGCTTTATTTTGTGAATTGTTCGGGCTTGACACTGAGGGAATTAGTGATTGGTTGGAAGATGTGTCTGCTAAGTCTTTCTGGTTTGAAATGTCTAGTAGCGTTGAGGCAGAGTCTAAAAGTCTCAAAAATAAATTCATCAAAGACCCTGTCCTCCGTCTGATGCATAAATTCATCTGCTATTCTATTGCTGGCAAAGATGACAGTGATAAAATAACAAATGTTGAGCTGTTACTTCTTTATTGCTTGTATGAAGGAATTTATGTAAACTTGCCTAGGGTCATGTTTTCCACCATGAATGAGGTGGTGGCTAAACAAAGATCGAAGTTAGGATTTGGTCACTTTATCACTCGATTTGCCCAACATTTTGGTTATTCATCTAGGCTAACCGATCTTATCTCCAATGGTTCTCTAACTATGGATTTTAATTTTATGATTAAATCTAACATTATGAGCAAAGATTGGATTCTTTATACAGAAAGCGACGATCCTCCAGAAGTCAATAGACAAAAGGCAGCAGCAAGAAGAGGAGAGTCAGACACCAGTCCTTCATCCTCAACCGCACCACAAGGAATAAGCATGGCTCAGTTTGAGGCACTAATGGCCTCCAATGCCCGAATTGAGGCATCAAATGCTAGGATTGAGGAGCAGAATGCACGAATAGAAACCAGACTTACTCATGCCACCTCTCACCACCAGCGAAACAGTGAACAGATAGCAAGTCTTTCTCGTGACTTGCAAGGTATGCGTGTAGAGGCCTTAGAGCAGAAACAAAAGGTGGATCGCTTTATTGACTATTCCGCCCATACACACGGGTGGGATTGGCACGATTGAGGGAGTTCTTCTATCCTTATCTCTTGTCATTTATTTTACACTTTACTTTCATGCATTTTTGGAAGTAAATACATGCTCAAAGTGTGGGGAGGGATACGGATAGAAACAAGCTTTTATATCCTGCAATTTTAATTTTCTAGTTTAGTTTTTTTTAATTTACTGTTTTCTAGTCTAGCTTTTCTTGCTTTCTAGTATAAACTTGTTTGTTTGTTTTTAGTCTTGAGTTACAACAACTTGCCTCCGCTTTTGAACTTATAGCTTCGTCTCTGAAATTGTTGAAAGATTGAAGTGATTTTGAATTGATGTTTTGAGTTACATGTGATAGTTGATAGGGTGAAATTTCATAAATTGACAGTCTATTATCTGAATAAGTGCTTAGCAAACAAAAGGTCGAACATTTAGGAACTTTGAACATGGACTTATTGGATTTAAGAAGTATAAATTGTATGCATTGTCAATATTGATCAATTTGATTGTTGGGAATCACTTATGAACAAAATGCCATATTTTGCGAGATTTTTGAGCCTTACATTAGAGCACCAAAAACAGAAAATACTTGCTCAATTTGTTCTTTCTGAGAGTCATACTTGCATTGTGATATTAATTGTCTTGTTCCACACTTGAATCAAAGCCACAAGCGTCTAATTAGGAGATAAAATGATAAAAGGCACCTAGGCCTAGCCCCTTGTGTTACATACCATTTCTTTGTTTTGGCCAAAAACCCTATTTACATTGCATTTAGTATAGCCCCTTTGAAGCCCATCATTCATCTGTTTCTTTCATATAGCCACATTACAAGCCCCGAGCCTTCGTAAATACCCTTGACACCTATGGAATTATTCTACCCTATGTACATAAAAATACCCTAGTGTGTAATCATCCAATTGTTGTTTGTACTCAAAACCAAAAATAGACCCAATCTGCCCAGAAAGTACAGAAAATCTGTTGATACAGCAGCTACTCGTCGAGCAGCTACTGGTGTGCTCTTCAAGCACTATCAGCCAACAGAAAATAAGAGTTAGTAATCCAAAAGAAAAAAATCAGAGTTAGTAAGCTAAAAGAAAAAGAAAAGTGATAACTCTGTACCCGAATCAAAGCTCACATGAGCCATTTGCCGAAAAAAAAAGCAAAAGAATCAGAAAATATCAATTCTTTTCACCATCACTCGAAACACACTAGTTATCCCAAAGATTGTGCATAGGATTAGAATAAATTCCATTCTAGCCCATTACTCCCCATCCATACCTTTCCTCAACCTACATTACAACCCTTGTAAAGACCTTTTTTATTAAATCCTCGATTAGATTAGCAAGTGGTGGCGATTTACGGAACTAAATGACATCTCTCAATTTTATTGCAATGTTTGTATGTGTGTGTAAACACTTTAACCTTGAGTGAAAAAAGATAATGGCTATACAAAAATAGAAAATCCAAAAGCCTTGAGAGATCACCTTGTGAGGTTCTACAGTGGTTCACACTTTCAATATTAGGATTTATTGTACAGTGTAATACTCTTTGAGAAAATTGGAGCGTAAAGACCAAGTTCGACCACGTCCTAAATTGTCTATCATTTTTTTGCTTTGCACGAATAAGGATGGTAGAATGTCAAGTGAAATTAATCCTTTCATTTAATCACAGTAGCTTAATTGTCTGATATTTGATTTTGTCTTGATCCGGAGACTTGCTTGAGGACAAGCAAGGTTTAAAGTGGGGGGAGTTGATACGTCCCGAATATATAGTGTTTTCAATATAGTTTAACACCATTTTATATGCTTGTTTAGCCTCTATTGCTTAGTTTATGGTATGTTTTATCTATTTATCGTCTAATGAGTGTTTTGAGCTATTTCAGGGGTAAATGCACGAGAAACGGAGCAATACGGAGCAAAAAGGGATCTTCCACCACCTGCTCGGCAAGCAAGCTATGGTGTGCTCGGCGAGCACCATGGGGCAGTCGACAGCTCCACCTCATCAGGCACTCAGCGCATTGACCAAACGAATTTGGGACTCCTGCTCGGCGAGCAACGACTAGAGATGAATTTGGGCCGGAATTCGTGGGCCGGAATCCCTACCCGAATCAATTTTTAACACTCAAAATTCGACGGGAATACCTAAACTGACTAGGAGGCGACCTCGTGCACTATAAATAGGGGCGAAAAACTATATTGAAGGGACTTATTATTCACCATGTAGTCAATTACAGTAGCTCCTTTTTAGATTAGGTTTAATGTTATTTCCAGCTTTTTAGATTAGTTTGAATTCTGTAATTTCATTTTATCACAGTTGACGGTAGAAGAACTTCATCTTCTATTATATAATCAGATTCGACGGAATGGGTTTTAGATTTCTCTTTTTCCCTCTCATCTTTTACTTTTATAATTAATTGAAGATGTATGCCATTATTCCTATTGTCCTATTGCTATGATTAGTTTTTCTATGAACTGATCCCCATCCAATTTGGGATGGGGATGAAATTGATTATATGAATATGTATGGTTAGGGAACTATGGCCTTTGATTGATCAGTTTATGCATGCTTAATGCCTTGAAATTGTGAGGAATAAGATTATTGCTAGAATGAGACTCGATGACGATAAACTAGCCTGCTTTGTATATATGATTGTGCATAATGCCTATAAACCTGACAAAGATAGGATTATAGATAGATAAGAACCTGACCACGGAATTATCTATGCTGAACCTGTGTAAACCCGACCGTGCTAGAGACCACTAGGAGTGCGGCTTCGTGGCTGGGCTACGACTTTAGCCTTAGTTACCAAAGAACCTAATGCTTTGCATGACCTAGGGTATATGCCTAATCAAGCCGTCACCCGAATGCATGTGAATAAGTTAGATAAATCTTGATCACATTTGTCTTTCTCATTAAGGTAATTACCGTCAATCACTGGTAAAACATAAATCTGAACTCCCTAAACCCATACATAGGATTTAATCAAAGGATTCCTCATCCTAGATTGTGTCATCCGTTAATTCACCTTATACCCTGTTAATTGTTCGCTTTATTTTGTTATGTTATCGCTTTCAATTCGTTTATTCGTTTAGTTAATTATCAAAAACCCAAATCTTTATTCAACCCTCTAAATAGTTAGACCAGCCTAGGTAGATTTACTAATTATAACAAATACTATTTATGGTTCGATCTCGTGCTCAGCACAATATTACTTGTTGCGGTAGGATACACTTGTCCTATTAACTGCGATATATTTTACGAGCATCAGACTTCTGGTTCCAAACCAGAAATAATGGTATTGGGCATTTATCATTTTTTAGGGTCTTCTAAGTATCATTTATACTTTGAGTTTATAATTCATCAATAACCAAACATATTAGTATAAAGTAAAACTTAATTTAATTCTTCAAATTAAATATTATGGGAATCTAATTCCTTAATTGTGATTACAATCCATTTATAGTGTGCTTGTGGTGCACTAAATGCTGTTAAAGGTCTAGATTCTTTAATAAGCTTAATTTGTCAGAATCCACTTTTACAATTCTTTCTTGATAATCTATTAAGTAAATTTCTCTTATATGGTACAAAATATCCATAAAAATCGTTTTCTTATTTAGTTCTCTATAGTTTATTACCATTCTAGTTTTTCTCTCTTTTGTTTGCTATGTTTTCTTACTAAGAAGGTTGGGCTAGCTTTTACTTTCTTGGATTAATTTTAATTTTAATAACCCTTATTTGTATTTCAAATATATTATTGGTCTAATTCTAACAACATCGTTAGGATTTATGAGTTCTATCTTAGCATATACATTTTCTTTTTCCGGGGTCTTCTCCAAAGTTTATCTTTAGACGTTCTAAATATTTTTGTTTTAAAATTTCTAACATCGAATTCTTTTCGCTTCCAATTTCATTCATGTGGGGGATTGTTGGAAATTTGTATTAAAATAACAACTTTCATTGTTATTTTTTGTCAATTTGGGGCTTAAATATATTACGGTTCAATGGAGTTTAGCACAACTTGAAATATGTCAATGTATTCTATACCGTGAGATCTTTTTAAAGTATATTACAAGCTCAAAACAGACAAGTTATGAATGAGAAATTAATGCTTAAAGCGAACCACATAAAATGGTTTTGAAAAAGATAAAGGAAATTAAGCTTCTTCATCCCATATTGGAAAATTTTGAGAGTTTCCACTAGTTTACAACTAAAGAGCTTTTACAAGTCTTTAACTAATTACTAGAGGAAAGACTCTCTCACACGTATGAAAATGCAATCGAAGCACCACCGGGTTAGGTAATGGGAAAACCTATATGTATAAAGTGTTTAAATTTTATCATTTTCGTTAAAGTTGAAGGTAATACCATTAAAAAATCATTACGATCCAAAATCCTTAACTCCAAGCTAGAAGCTGGGATCGAATATGTTTTGTATCCTTCAGTTTAACTTGAATTGTAAACATTTTACAGCTGTCAAAAATATCAGACTAAATGAGAATACATTGATTGATTAACATTAACTAGCTTAGCAAATCCTCAATCCCAGAACATCCCTACACTTACAGCAATCAGCAAGCAAATAATCGTCAGCCTAACTAAATTAATTTAGAAAACTCATTTGTCAATGGAACAATCCTAATAAGAAATTGTTTCACAGTCAAATGCCAACAGGAAAACATATATATAGTACAAACATTTCCTAATTACGGTCAAGATAATGCTACATCAGTTTGTTAAAACTCTTTTATGTTTCTCATAGGTAAAACTACCTCCACAACAAGCATCCTTCAAAATTTCTATTGCCGGGAAATTGGTGCCATTGGCATGGATGACTGCTGAGTATACAAATTACCATCTGAACCTTGATAACTTTGGTATGAATTCGACCCAGCTACTGTAAAAGGAGAAATACCAGTCATTTGCGTCCCTACTCCTGGATAGACAGTCAAGGAAGGCAGTTGTTGCTGGGACATGCTGTACCCGTATTGTATTGATCCAGCAGTTTGCAGGTACTGGGGAATTGAATATGCTGGCATAGGTGGTAGAGGTGGCAGTGGTGGAGGTGATGATGGAGGAGGTGGTGGGTCATTTGATGTTAACTGTTGACCAGTGGTTGCTATTTGATAGGATTCAGGATGTTGGAACATAGAAAGAGGTGGTTGTGCTGGATTCTGGGTTGGTATGTAAGGCTGGTCATTGTCAAGCTTAGCCCTTTTTTCGGGTTGGTATTCACCAGATGATTCTTTTACTGAATTGCCAATGACACCTTCAGATGCCAGAGATGAGAGGACATATGAAAGCATCTGAGCCGATGATGTCGATGCAGTTAATTTTGCTGCCACTGCAGCAGCTGCAGATTTCCGAGGATCTTCCTCTACATGGTTACTTTTTTCAGGGAATGATGCCTGCCGTCTGTACATTGCTGGAGCTGACTGATCCCTGTCTCCAGGTATAAAACTTTTGTTTGCAATGGAAGTGCTAACTTCCTTTGAACTTTCCTCAGCTACTAACTTAACATTGCTTGAATGCACCAACTGTTGGCATACTTTATTAGCATGTTCCAATTGAGACTGTGCCATCTGCAAGCAAGGGGAAGAGAAATATGCTTAACCAAAGTTATCATACAATAGTCAAAGCTCATAGTAAGGAAGCAATGCAAATCCATGTCAATGAATTCCTCATGTAACAAAACATCAGCAGACATCATAATATCACGTCTACTATAAAATGTTACAAAAGATATAGATAGCATGATCTAATAGCTGGTGCAGGACCCTTTTTTTTTTTCTTTTTCTAAAGAACGAAAAAACATGCATCACAATACTTTTCTGAGACATTCAATTAAGTAATAGCTGAGGGGATAAAATCCTGCTTCTAATCATATATCTACCAGCAGCTTATAACCAAACACACACACATGATTTCTTCCTATTTCCATGGAAATTCAAGCTATTCCTGCATTCACTAATCAGACATTTATAACAAGAGACAATTCCCAAGTACATAACATCTAACAGAGAGATAATAAATAAATATTAATAGACAAAGCAGCCAGTATACAAACCTGAAGTTGGTTGCGAACTTGTTCCAGCTTGGACTCCTATTAAAAAATTATTTCTACATTAATTTACTATCAGATTGAACTTTTTGAATCATGTTAACTAAAAAGAAAAAAAAAATGTTTCTACAAGGTGGTTTGAGTAACCAACCTCCTCTTGGAGAGCGTCTCTCAGTTGAGAGACCAGGCCTGCCCTTGATAGTTCAATAGCTGTCAGTTGGTTAATGCTGTCCGTCAAAATAGCATGCTTGCCTTGCAGCTCCACTGCAAATGCAGGTCTACAAAATTGTCCTGTTAAAAAAAACAAGTGTTGAGAATTCGCAGACCATAAGGATACTTTTAATGATGTGTTATCTAAGAATCTAGATCAGAGAAATCAACAATATCCACATAAACTAACCCAACACATGCTTCCTTCAAAAATTTCAATTCAGGATCAAAATTTCCAATGCATGATGATGTCGATTGTCTCCATCTAACAAGACATCCAACTAACAAATTGACATACTGCATCCTCAACTTTCATGTTTAAATCCCAATCGATCAGATAATTCTGTTTTCCACTCTAGGCTCTATTACCTTAAATAAAGCCAATGGAACTGAAGGCACAGTTAGAGTTAATGCCATCAATGCAAATGTATTAACAAGAGTATATATATATATATATATTACCAAGAGAACATGCAAATGTCACTATCCATAACGAAAAATCATTGGATAGAAATGCAAGTATGATAATGAGCAAATAACCAACAATTACCAGTAATATAAATTTACACAAAATTAACAACCAAAGCTTAATCCCAACTAGTTGGAGTCAGCAATATGGATTCACCTTTCCAACTTAGTCCTTTTAAAAATATAAAATTAATGAAAAATTAAAGTAAATGCATGACAGCAAGGTGGCCACCATGTCAATTATAAAGCAAACCAGAAATAAAAAAAAAAAAAAAAAAAGCATGTTACTCGAAGACAAGCCAAAAAGACAATACAGATTGGGAAGAATATAGACAAGGTAGAAATATCGAAGGCGATTATCGACCTGAATTAATATTGCTATCAACTTCCTTTTCTGTTTTCTCAAAACAAGTAATTGCACTCCTGCATTTGTTTATAATAACATCTTCATCCACCTGACCACTATGAACAACCTGATAACCTGAAATTATCTTATCCAAAGTGCTTCCAGCAGGCTGCTTCTGTTGGGAGAAAGAAAATAAGATATGATTATAGTCCTCAATATGGATAGCAACTACCTAGGAAAATAACAATTGGAACAGTGCAATTTACCAGTTTTAAGTCTACATGCTTCCCGTTTCTATTACTACTTTCCGAGTGCTTTCCCATAATCTCATCCTTTAGTGTTTGCACACGCGAACCAAAAACTTTTCTTTCTTCCCAAATGTTAATCTGCACATAAAAATATTAAAAATCAATCAAGCTATTGCCACTATCCTTGATTCAAGTAGTTCATATTTATAGCTGAGCATAAGCTTATTTGTGTGCAAGTGTCAATAGCAATCCTTGTATAAAGAGTGTCTGCGGACTGGTCTTAAGCTAATAAACTACAAAACAGAGCATCATAGTTGTTAAAGGTATGCCTCAGGCAAGGCTCATGGTCAGGTGAGGCCAAAAGGCCCTCACCTTGTGCGCCTTGCCAGGCCTTCGCAGGCGCACGTCTTCTACGCTTTGATTAATGATTAGGTTTTTATTTTTATTTTACTGCTCTCATTAAAATAGGTTGATTAATCTCAACCACTTATCCTATTTAGTAAACTTAAATCTAAATAAAAGAATAATAAGAGACGTAAAAATAGAAGGAAAGAAGAGTAAGAGATGTAAAGGAGAGGAGCTCAAGAGACATAAAGGAGAGGAGCTCAAGAGACATAAAGGAGAGGAGCTCAGCAGAGGTCTGCTACAATTCTAGTTTCTTAGTCTCTGTTGTCAACACTTAACTTAGTGTTTGACGTTTAATATTATGTTTTTATGTGGTGTTGTCTTGTTTGTATGGTTATAAGTGTGTTTTTTAGTTCATCATGACTTGTGCCTTAACTACCAATAGAGTATTAGTGACACTAGTACACATTCTTTTCATTTTCTGCACCTTCTGTTCATTAGGCGGCCCCCTGAGCCTTAGTGCGCCTAGCGCCTTTAACAACTATGGAAAGCATTACAGAACCAATAGCAGAAGCATAAGACATGCCAAGATATTATACTGTTAACAGACAAAGACACACGATTGAAACCAAGTTGAATTGCTTAACACTATCAAACTACATAATGGGCTAGATATTACCCTTCGTAGCCAGTAAGTAGGAATGTAGGATAGAATATATTTAGAAGAAAATATTATGTAAGTGGTCTCTTTCTATGGCATTAGAGGCTGACTTGGATATCTACGCATCACATTACTCAACTTGGAAGATCAGGAAGAGAGAAAGCATGTAACAGTCAGAAATAGGTTGGGGTTGAGAATCCCTGACAATTTGAAATAGGCTTAATACATACCCAGCCCCCTAAAGTTGTCCATTTTATTCATTTAACCCCTTCAACTTAAGGGACATCCTTTTAACCCCCTAAACTCCAAAAAAACGCTACTTTTAACCCCCTATCATCCGACGTGGCATTGACCTAGTCAACGTTTGTGTCTCAAACACAGGAGGCGCGTGGGAGGATTTTGTTCTTGCCTCCAACGGTAAAAAAAATGCATACAACCCCCTAAAGTTGTCCATTTTGTTCATTTAACCCCCTCACCTCACGGGACAACCCTTTAACCCCCTAAACTCCAAAAAAATCCTAGTTCCAACTCAAGTACGGGCATTGGAGATAAAGAAGATTTAATTGGTGTCTTTCTAATTTTTAATTGGTGCTTTTTTTGGTCTCAATCCACGTTGGGATTATAAAAAATGCTTTAACTTTGTATGAATTATGACCACAGTGTATATAGATACAGTGGAAGGCAATACAAAGGAAGAGTTAAAATCTGATTTGATATGAAGTATAGAATACAGTGGAAGAGAAGTGATGACTAAATGATATTTATAGCAATTTTTCAATATTAAGGGGGTTAAAGGGTTAAAAGTAGCGTTTTTTTGGAGTTTAGGGGGTTAAAGGGGCGGCCCGTGAGGTGAGGGGGTTAAATGAACAAAATGGACAACTTTAGGGGGCTGGGTAATTCAGGATACACACGTGTCACGCGCGTGATACACACGGACAACATTATATCTCGGCATTCTAAAATAGGGGGTTAAAAGTAGCGTTTTTTTGGAGTTTAGGGGGTTAAAAGGATGTCCCTTAAGTTGAAGGGGTTAAATGAATAAGATGGACAACTTTAGGGGGCTGGGTATGTATTAATCCTTTGAAATAATGTAGCATACATATGCAAATCCACTTGAAATGGAAACATCATATGAGTTTTGTAGAATCTGATATTTCCCAATTGCAAAACATATATGATCGAAAAATCAAGGCACATACACAAGTAATTAAAGATCTAAAACCCTAGCCAGAATCAATATTATTAACACACAGAATCTGAATCACCCATGGTTTCATCCGATGGCAGATCTTGAGTGGGCCGCAACGAGGCCCACCGCCGCCTCCCAAAAACCACCAACCAGGACGTATAAGCCCAAAGGTGTCGTCAATGTATTTTATTTAAAAAAGGGATAAGGTCCAAAAATACCCTAACATTGACAGCTAGGAGCAATTTTACCCTGTGAGGGTCATTTGGTGGCCTTTACAGCCGGTCCCAAGCCCGGACAAAGGAGGAGGGTTGCGGTAGGTTTGTGGCGGCCAGCGTAAAACTTAGCCACATCTTATGACATGAACCATAATATAAATATCGTTGGGGCGTTCCCTACTCAGGGACGCGCTGCACTTCCTAGACCCGGGTGTAGTGATAAATGTGCAAGGGTTGCTAGGTCGTCGCCCCGAAGCGGCGCGCCACCCCAGGACCCGGGGGTGGTGTCAAATATGCAAGGGTTGCGGGTAAATAAGCTAGTCCACGGTAATGGTAGGGGTAGGGGTAAGGGTAGGAGGTTACGCTTTGGGACATGGAACATATAATGTGCCTACAAGAAACCAAGTGGGTTGGAGCCAAGGCTAGAGAGATAGCTGCTTGGGGTTATAAGCTTTGGTACTCAGGAAAGGATAAGGGTAGAAATGGAGTAGGTATTCTTATTGATAGGGAGTATATTGATGATGTAGTAGCGGTGTCTAGGAAGAGCGATAGAATTATGAGTGTTAAGCTAGTGATAGGGGATGAGGTTGTGAATATCATTAGTGCATATGCGCCACAAATAGGATTAGATGTCTCTATAAGACAAGCTTTTTGGGAGGACTTAGAGGAAGTGGTGCAACAGGTTCCTAGGGATGAAAAAATGGTACTGGGGTGATCTCAATGGACACGTGGGTTCTAGGCGAGATGGGTTTGAGAATGTTCATGGAGGGTATGGTTTTGGAGATAAGAATGAAGCAGGAAATGATATTTTGGAATTCACATCAGCCTATGACTTGAGTATCATGAACACATGGTTTATGAAGAGAACATCCCACTTAGTGACTTATCAGAGTGGCGGTAATGCGAGCCAAATTGACTTCTTCTTAGTAAGGAGTCTTGGAGAAAGAGTTATATTGATTGTAAGGTGATCCCTGGTGAGAGTACGACAACCCAACATAGAGTAGTGGTGCTTGATTTTCGAAGTAGGAAATGTATAAGAAAACAAACACCACAAGTAGAGACTAAGATTAAGTGGTGGAAATTGCAAGGGGAGAATCAACAAAAATTTGTGGATGAGATGACCAAAAAAGATATTTGGACTTGTAATATGGATTTAGATATAGATTCGATATGGACTAAGATGGAGCATAGTATAAGGGAAGTAGCGAAGGAAGTTCTAGGGGAATCTAAAGGTAGCATGCCACCGGGTAAGGAAACATCTTGGTGGACGGAAGAAGTACGACAAGCAGTAAAGAGTAAGCGAGAATCCTATAAAATATTGAGGAAATGTAGGAGTGACGAGAACTACGAAAAATACAAAGAGGCTAAAAGGGAAGTAAAGAAGGTCATACGAGATGCTAGAGCAAAGGTGAAAAGGGATCTGTATACAAGATTGGATACGAAAGAAGGGGAAAGAGACAAATATAGAATTGCTCGGATGAGAGATAGGAAGACGCGAGATCTCGGAAAAGTTAAATGTGTGAAGGATGTGGACCAAAACGTCCTAGTTGGAGATAAGGATATCAAGGAACGATGGAGGTCCTATTTTGATGACTTATTTAATGGAGATCGCAGACAAGATGTTGGAGATATAAGTATCCATCATGATATGATAAATCATGAATGTCTGCGGAGAATTCAAAAGGGTGAAGTCAAAATGGCATTAAGCAAGATGAAGTTGAAGAAAGCAGTAGGACCTGATGGCATCCCTATTGAGATTTGGAGATGTTTGGGAGAAAGAGGAATCGAATGGTTGACGACGTTCTTCAACAAAATTTGGAGAAACAATAAGATGCCATCAGAATGGAGGAAAAGTATCTTAATCCCTTTGTATAAGAACAAAGGCGATGTCCAAGATTGTGCCAACTATCGGGGAATCAAATTAATGAGTCACACTATGAAACTTTGGGAGCGAGTGATCGAACAAAGGCTAAGGAGGACGGTGAAGATCTCGGAAAACCAGTTTGGCTTTATGCCGGGAAGATCAACTATGAAAGCCGTCCATCTAATGAGACAATTAATGGAGCACTATCGAAATAAGAAGAAAGACTTGCATATGGTTTTCATTGACTTGGAGAAAGCATATGATAAGGTACCAAGGGAAGTACTTTGATGGGCCTTGACAAGGAAAGGTATTTCGCGGAAATATATTGACATCATAAAGGACATCTATGAGGGAGCATGCACGAGTGTACGTACTAGTGTTGGGAAGACTGAAGAGTTTCCTATTACGATTGGAGTGCATCAAGGTTCCGCACTAAGCCCATTTCTTTTTGCCATCGTTATGGATGAACTAACAAGTTCACTTCAAGATGGTATACCATGGTGCATGCTGTTTGCAGATGATATTGTGTTGGTTGATGAGACGAAAGAAGGAGTGGAGAGGAAGTTGGAACTATGGAGACAAACTCTAGAATCTAGAGGCTTTAAGTTGAGCCGAAGTAAGACAGAATATTTGGAGTGTAAGTTTAGCGGCCATAGGAGTAGGGAGGCAGGGACAATCACCCTAGATGGGAGAGTTGTTCAGGCCTCGGATTGCTTCCGGTATTTAAGATCTATTATCCAAACGGATGGAGAAGTAGATGGAGATGTTGCTCATAGGATTAAAGCTGGTTGGTCGAAGTGGAAGAGTGCTACGGGTTTCCTTTGTGACCCCGGCATGCTTAATAGATTGAAGGGAAAATTCTACCGGACGGCAATTAGACCAGCATTGTTATATGGTACGGAGTGCTGGGCAGTGAAACACTGCCACATCCATAAGATGTCGGTGGCGGAGATGCGTATGTTGAGATGGATGTGTGGTCATACGAGAAAGGATCGGGTGAGTAATGAAATAATTAGGACAAAAGTAGGGGTCACATCTATTGAGAATAAAATGAGAGAAAACCGACTAAGGTGATTTGGCCATGTGAGACGTAGAGCGCTTGATGCGCCGGTTAGGAGAACCGAAGAGTGGCAAAGGGATGTAGTGGTGAGGGGTAGGGGAAGACCTAAGCAAACTTGGAGGAGGGTGATCGAGAGTGATATGAGTTTACTGGGAATTGAGGAAAATATGGTAGTGGATAGGACGGAGTGGAGGGAGCGAATTTGTGTCGCTGACACGACTTGATTTCACGGTTTTATATGATGGTTCATGTTAGCCGACCCCGAATCATTTCGGGACTAAGGCTTTGTTGTTGTTGTTGTTGTTGTTGTTGGCAGCCAAGAGCAATTTTACCTAAGTTGGGTCAATTTCATTACTGCACGAGTTGCATATCACTTAGGTGTTGTTTGATAAAACTGAAAATTAAGTGCTGAAAAAATAAGTACTGAATTTTAAGTGCTGAATATTATAAGTGTTAAAAAGATTGAATGATATAACTTTTATAAAAATATTAGTTGTTAATGTCTAACTTAAAATGTTAAGTTAAATATTTTGACTTGTCAAAATAAGTGATTTTTAGCTTAATTAACGAATTTAAGTGATTGTTATCAAACGCACTTAAATTAAATAAGTGCTTAATATTTTAATTTAAGTGATTAAGTGAGTTATCAAACAAGGCCTTAGTTCTAAAAAAATATTTCACAGTTTTTGCGGTTTAATAATAGAATTGGAGGTTAGTATTTTTAAATTCGACGAAATATTTGGATTTTTTTATCCAACTTGTACAAAATACAGTATAATTTTTTATTGTTAGAGCATAAGTCAATGTATTTAATGAATAGCATGCCTAAGGCTGTTGTAGGCTGCTAGAGCTGCTGTAGGCTGCTAGAGCTGCTAGTAGGGTCAGTTTGTCTCCTTGATTGAAGGAGAACCTTGTATATATATGTGTATTGCTCTTAAATAAAATATATTTATGTACGCTCTTAATATACATGGTATCCCATGGATTTCTCTGTATTTTCGTGGCCTATATATAACATTTATTTTTATTTTTTTTCACGTCAATTCATGTGTTTGTGATTTGTTACTAATGAGTGATAAAATGATGCACATATGAAGTGTGGCTTAATACATCCTGCGTCCCCTGAACTTTAAAAATATTCTACTATACTTGTTTAAAGCTATGTTGCACGGAAACTCTTCTTCATTAGCATTTCCGCGTTTCGTATCCGTTTCTGTTTCCATTACGGTTTCCTAGCTAATTTTTCTTAGAAATAACGTTCCCCGGTATCAGTTTCCGTTTTTGTTTCATTTCCCATTTCCGTGCAACATAGGTTTAAAGTGAACAGTTAAAACCCTAAAATCCATGTGGCAGAGTAAGGAGAGATTTTGGAAAAGTTGAAATATGTACACTTTAAGCAATTAAGGGGCGCTAATAGATCACTTTAAGAAAGTTCAGGGGGCTAAGTACCTTTTAGAGAGTCAATTGGTGACTTTAATCAAGTATAAGGGGTCAATAGAACATTTTTAAAGTTCAGGAGTCAGAGACAAGTTCAGGGGGTGCAGGATGTATTAAGCCTATGAAGTGTAGACGACAAGATTCGTGACTGAGAAGATAGTTTGATGAATTATTTCTCAAATTAAACCCTTAGGGGTAAAATTGCTCTTGGATGCCAATGTTAGGGGGTAAAATTGCACCATTTTAAACATTGGGGTAAACTTTCAACTAGCTGTCAATGTTAGGGGTATTTATGCACCTTATCCCTTTAAATAACTAAAGATATAATAGACCATTTGAGAAACATTTACTCCCAAACTCTTCAATACTGGCAAATAATTCTGTAAGTTTACTGTCTTTCAATATCAGTTTACAATTATGGTCATCTATTAGAAGATCTAGTTTATACAATGGTTACATCCTAATAATTTGTTTGATGAAAGAATGTCCAAAATTAGAAAGTTGAATGATCTTGTATACAATTGATCCCCTTATTTTCTTCCCAAAAATCTCAAGCAAATATAAGACATTGAACTTATTGATTTGCTTTATTATATGCATAAAGGCATTAAAAGTAGTTATAATGATCAGAGAAAATATAGTTAAATTGATCATTAAGTACCATACCAGTCTTAGTGCAGCACTTCTTCCAGCCTCATCCCCACTGTCAATTACATAACGAAGAGCTCCTGGAAGAACCTTCCAAAATTCACCAACAAACTCTGAACCTTTTCGACGACTATTCTGCAAAATGTCATTCGCGAGATAGAGAAAAGCCAATCTCTGCTCACATGGAGAACAATGGAACTGCCTGTCCCATGTTTCAACAACTTGCTTTGCTTTATTCATATGAAAAATGCACCAATGTGATAAAGCTTAGGTAGTCAAGGATACAAATTAGGAAAACAAGACACATAAAATCTAGTGAAAGTTTAAAGTTAAAATTGTAATTGGAAAGCAGTAGATAACACATTGTCACCAATCGGGCTTCAAATATAGATGGCTTCCCATCTTAATTAAAGCTGCCAATTAAGTTATTTTGAGAAACTGTTCACAACGTTGATACTAAATAGGAAGAGAGGCACATTGACCATTAATATAAAAAGGATACTCTCTATACTTGCTTGTGAAGGGTTGAGCTTGGCAAGCTTTTCCACTAAAATCTGTGGATTAAATGAACTGCCCATTGATTCTCCCAATAAATTATGCACAAAGCAGACCTTTGAAAACTAAAGCGCCCGTCAAAAGGAAAAGGAAAAGCAAAATAAATCAGTCACAGCATGAATCAAAATGAAATAACGAAGATAACTAAGCAGTTTACAAAAATAAAATAAAAAAAGACCATATTTTTTTAACCCCGAAAATAGTTAAATGCTTGGATACTGAGATCTCAAAAGAATCCTCACCCCTCGCATCACCATGGAGAAAAATAAAAAGACTATTTACTAGATCACATCAAGGGATGAATGCAACTAAGGTTGATCTTATTGTCCTAGGATAGGAGTGAGCAGACAATCACAACACAGCTGTTGCAGGAAGCATGAGAAATCTTGATCGTCGGATGGGACACTAAGGTTCCCAAATGCATAACCACCAAGCAATGGCTTGGTTTGATGGCTAGCAAGCTCCAAGGAGTTCAATCCCGACAACCTCCAAGAGTTGGTAAAATGTCGGGCATCAAAGGGCATGTAGGTAAACAAAGATGCAACCTTGTGCAACTACTTTAATGAGAAAGACTCAATTGCTGCATTAAGCATAATGCAAAAAGCATAAAACTTTCACAATATATGAAAGAAAGAACGACCCAAACGCATATTAACAAAAGCACTTACGATTTGCAGATGGCCTCTATTTCAATTTGATTTCATTTCATTAGTTTGAACTCCAAGAACATGCAATTCAAGTTGGGTAAGGAAAACACAGCAAGAGGAAGATTACATCAAGTTCAAAGCCTCATAATCTCTTCTTTTTCAGTTTTTCTAAGGAAAAGTACTATTCTTCAATTTGTTCAAGCATTTAATTTATTAGCAGATGTTGTTCCTATTTTTATTTTATTTATTAAAAAAGACGAAGATTACAAAAAGACCCATAACGACAAACACATAGGCTAAATAAATATGCAATTGAGCTATACAGACAGGCCTAAGAGCAAAGGCAACAATAATCAGAATTTTAAAGCTAAATTTTCGTTTCCTTCTCCCAGGGAAGAAAAAGAAGCAAGAAGAAGAAGAAGAAGAAGAAGAAGGGGAAAGAGAAACCTGGGTGAGTAAGAGTTGTGGCGAAGAATCAACGGCGAGCGAAGACAGCCCTGGTCGAATTTTCCATCGATTGAAAGAGTTGCAGAAAAGAAAAGGAAAATATCACAATTCTTGAAACTTTAGCTTGCTCGAATCGAACCTTAAGCTCAGGAAGAAGCAAAAGTAGAGATTCCAAATTGCAGAGACGAAGTGTTGCAGTTTAGAGTTTGGGCTTTGAGCTTTCGCAGTTTTTAGATTTTTAGATAGAGGGTATGGAAGGGGGGTGGTGTACTTTGCGTTAAACATGTGAACAAATTTCCATGTCTACCCTTTCCAACTATCATTCACCAAAATCTGCCACCCTGTCTTTTGCTGCTAAAATAAATTTGGGAAAAGTACCGAAATAAACATTATGGTTACATATGTATTCGATCGGTACCTTTATGGCTTAAAAGTTTACAAAATGATATTTTGAAGTTCATTCCGTTAGATGGCCCGTGCGATACACGGATTCGTCTTAACATATAAATATTAACAAAAATATAATCTAATAATTACAATTAATGATATAAAGGTGTTATATAAATTAAATATTATTATTTTATTTTCACATTTACTTTAAATAATCTTTTTATAGATAAATATAATAATATAATTAAAAACTAATATATTATATATTATATTATATTTTTAATCAATAAAAATGGAGGAAGTGACAGATCAGCTCCATCGTTACTGTTTTATATTATATATAGATATGCAGAGAATTAGATAGATTTTATGGATTAATTTAAATTCTGTAGAACTCTTAGATATAGTACGGATAAAATAATCTTTTTATAGATAAATATAATAATATAATTAAAATTAATATATTTTATATTATATATTATATATTTTATCAGTAAAAAAGGAGGAAGTAACACCATCGTTACTGTTTTATATTATATATAGATAGATATGCAGAGAATTAGAGAGATTTTAGGGATTTATTTAAATTCTGTAGAACTCTTAGATATAGTAATGATAAAATAATCTTTTTATAGATAAATACAATAATATAATTAAAATTAATATATTATATTTTTTATCAGTAAAAAAGTAGGAAGTGTTACTATTTTATAGGCCTAATGCATACCCAGCCCCTAAAGTTGTCTGTTTTATTCATCTAACCCCCTCACCTTACGAGACAACCCTTTAACCCCCTAAACTCCATAAAAATAGTATTTCTCACCCCCTTAACTTGTCCATTTATTCCCCAACTCATAGAATGTTCTATTTACCCCATTAACTCCATAAAAGTGGTATTTTTCACCCCTTACAATCCGTTATCGAAGCCTAAATTGATAACTTTTGTTAAACGTTAAACCTATATTTATGTTTTCCATAAAAGTGGAACCTAAATTGATACTTCCCCAAAAATCATAGGCCAATTTCGGTACATTATCCCTACATATAATGTATTTAACTTGTTTATATTAATGTTCTTGTTATTTGTATTTTTTATTCGTTCTTTCTCCATTCAACTTTTTTTACTACTATAAAGGGATAAGAAATGCCATTTTTATGAAATTAAGAGGGTAAATAGGATAATAAGTGGTGAGAAATACCACTTTTATGGAGTTAAGGGGGTAAATAGGATATTCGATGAGTTGAGAATGGGTAAAATGACAAATTTGGACAAGTTAAGGGGGTGAGAAATACCATTTTTATGGAGTTTAGGGGGTTAAAGGGTTGTCCCGGAAGGTGAGGGGGTTAAATGAATAAAACGGACAACTTTAGGGGGCTGGGTATGCATTAGGCCTATTTTATATTATATAATATATAGATAGATATGCAGAGAATTAGAGAGATTTTAGGGATTAATTTAAATTCTGTAGAACTCTTAAATATAGTACGGATAAAATAATCTTTTATAGATAAATATAATAATATAATTAAAATTAATATATTATATTTTTTATCAGTAAAAAAGGAGGAAGTGACACCTCAACTCCATCGTTACTGTTTTATATTATATATAGATATAGATATGCAGAGAATTAGAGAGATTTTAGAGATTAATTTAAATTTTGTAGAACTTTTAGATATAGTACGAATAAAATAATCTTTTTATAGATAAATACAATAATATAATTAAAATTAATATATTATATTATATTTTTTTATCAGTAAAAAAGTAAGAAGTGACACTTCAGTTTCATCGTTACTGTTTTATATTATATATAGATAGATATGCAGAGAATTAGAGAGATTTTAGGGATTTATTTAAATTCTGTAGAACTCTTAGATATAGTAATGATAAAATAATCTTTTTATAGATAAATACAATAATATAATTAAAATTAATATATTATATTTTTTATCAGTAAAAAAGTAGGAAGTGTTACTATTTTATATTATATAATATATAGATAGATATGCAGAGAATTAGAGAGATTTTAGGGATTAATTTAAATTATATAGAACTCTTAAATATAGTACGGATAAAATAATCTTTTATAAATAAATATAATAATATAGTTAAAATTAATATATTATATTTTTTATCAGTAAAAAAGGAGGAAGTGACACATCAGCTCCATCGTTACTGTTTTATATTATATATATTATATATAGATATAGATATGCAGAGAATTAGAGAGATTTTAGAGATTAATTTAAATTTTGTAGAACTCTTAGACATAGTACGAATAAAATAATCTTTTTATAGATAAATACAATAATATAATTAAAATTAATATATTATATTATATTTTTTATCAGTAAAAAAGTAAGAAGTGACACTTCAGCTTCATCGTTACTGTTTTATATTATATATAGATATGCAGAGAATTAGAGAGATTTTAGGGATTTATTTAAATTCTGTAGAACTCTTAGATATAGTAAGGATAAAATAATCTTTTTTATAGATAAATATAATAATATAATTAAAATTAATATATTATATTTTTTATCAGTAAAAAAGTAGGAAGTGTTACTATTTTATATTATATATAGATAGATATACAGAGAATTAGAGAGATTTTAGGGATTAATTTAAATTCTGTAGAACTCTTAGATATAGTACGGATAAAATAATCTATTTATAGATAAATACAATAATATAATTAAAATTAATATATTATATAACACCCATGTGGTTTAAAAGTTTGCAAAATGGTACCATGTACTTTATTCTGTTAGCAAACACATACCAAATTAACTAACGGTGTTAAAAGTCAAAGAAAAACGAGTAAATTTGGTCCTTATATTTATTTATTTTATAAATTAACCTCATTTATTATCTAATTATCATAAACAAACCCCAAAATAAAAAATAAAAATCAATTATACAATCTTCTTCGTCTCTTTTTAATTTTTAATTATATTTGTTCTTTCTCTCTCTTCTTTGTTAATTTTTCTCTCTCTAAAAGCTCTCTAAACCGTGAAAAACCCCCTATACTTTTCTCTTTGGCCTTCTTTTTCATGTCTTTGATAGCTTTTATTTTGCAGATTTCAGCTGTTCTTATTCTTGGTGAAGTAAACCCTGATTGTTTGCAGAAGTTTGGAGAGATAATTGAGAAATGCTTGGCGGAAAACGGTGTTTATCGGCCTTCAATGGGAGATATATTATGGAATTTAGAGTCTGCATTTCAGGTTCAGATGAGTGAAGAGAGATCTAGTTCAAATGGTAATCAATTCAACCGTGCGAATAACTTCAAGGCGAGTGTTTCTGCTGCACAAATCAGCATGGGAAGAATGGGAGAACTCTCAAATGTTTCAATGAGCAAAATTTTGCTCAAATGGTGAGAGAGGAAATGAGGTAGATTGAGAAAGTGAGGTTAGGAGTGTACATTGTAGAAAAAGTTGAATCCGAATTCATTTTCCAATGTGCTTACCATTCATTTTGTAGAGTTTAGCTTGATTTATATCTTGTGAAACATACAAAAAAAAAATGTCATATTTCATTAGTTTACCAGTTTGTTATCCTCAATTTGTAGATTTGTGTGCTTTTTTGTGTGATGTAGTATGGTCTATTCTTTATTGGTTCTAGAGGGAATTTCTTCCCTTGATGTAATAATCAAGATACCTTCATAAAAATTGGATGAGCTACCTTCATAAAAATTGGATGCCTCTTTTTCCAATATCTTTTCTAAGTTATTTTTGTTTATACACATTATAATTATCAGTTTGATTATGGTGTTTAGGTAGCTGCAAATCTTCAAAAACAAAATAAAAGTATATTGAAGACATGAAAAAAAGAAGGCTAAAGAGAAAAATATAGAAGGTTTTCATGGTTTAGAGAGTTTTTAGAGAAAGAAATTAACAAAAAGGAGAGAGAGAGGAGAGAAAGAAGAAAAAAAATAAAAACATTTAAAGTGAGCTGCTAAATACCGCCCCCAAATTACTATCACCGCCTCCATTTGGACTTTTTTGCCCTTCTCATAATTTTGATCAAAAACTAAAAATTCTCTCTCCAAAATCATAAACCCGAAAAACAATAATCGAAATTATGAAAATAATTGATGTGTAACAACCTGAACCACGAAAATGGACGATTACGAGTCGGAAACATTAAAATTTACGTTTTTTTTTATCAAAGAACTCATGAAAATAATACATATTTTTCATGACGATTTTGTATTTTTTGTCACAAAAAATTGGGGAATTTTGCAATTTTCGTCATAAAAAATTGAACGATTTAGTATTTTTCGTCACTAAAAATTTTACGATTTTGCACATTCAAAATTTGGCCTAAACGGATGCGGCATCCGTTCGGCCCATGGTGGGGGCGGACGCGGCACTCCGCCCCACCCATGGTGAGAACGGATGGCGCATCCGCCCGGCCCATGGTGGGGGCGGATGCGCCATCCGTTCTCGCCATGGGTCGGTCGGAGTGCCGCGTCCGCCCCCACCATGGGCCGAACGGATGCCGCATCCGTTTAGGCCAAATTTTGAAATTTTCTCTCAAAATTTTTTTCTCAAATTTTGACACAAAAATTATGCAAAGGGCAAAATTGTCAAAAGGAGGCGGTAGTAAGGAATTTAGGGGCGGTAAATAGCAATACCCAATTTAAAAGGAGGTGAAGAAAAGGGTATACTTGATTTTTATTTTTTATTTTGGAGTTTGTTTGTGATAATTAGATAATAAATGGAGTTAATTTATAAAATAAATATAAGGACCAAATTAACTCATTTCTCTTTGACTTTTAATACCGTTAGTCAATTTGGTATGTATTTGCTAACAGAATGAAGTATATAGTACCATTTTGCAAACTTTTAAACACATGAGTGTTGTTTGAAAACAGGTATAACCACAAGGTTTATTTTTATACTTTTTCCTTTTTTTTATGAGTAAAAAATAAGGAAGTGACACCTCATCTCCATCGTTACTGTTTTATGTTATATATAGATTTGCTAACAGAATGAAGTACATAGTATCATTTTGCAAACTTTTAAACCACATGGGTGTTGTTCGAAAACAGGTATAACCACAATGTTTATTTTTATACTTTTTCTTTTTTTTATCAGTAAAAAATGAGGAAGTGACACCTCAGCTCCATCATTACTGTTTTATGTTATATATAGAATATATAGATATGCAAAGAATTAGAGAGATTTTAGGGATTAATTAGAGATTATTTTACGGATAAAATAATTTTTTTATAGATAAATATAATAATATAATTAAAATTAATATATTATATATTATAAATTTTATCAGTAAAAAATGAGGAAGTGACACCTCATCTCCATCGTTACTATTTTATATTATATATATAGATATAGATTTCTTTTCTTTCTCTCTCTTCTCTCTCTCCTCTTTGTTAATTTCTCTCTCTAAAATCAATTGAATTTCCATCTCTTTCTAAATCTAATTTTTAATTAGTTTACTACTCTAAATCTATGACCAAATTAACTCTTTTACCTTTAATTGGTGACATAATAGAAACATCCTGTTGAAGTTTGGGCGACCGCTCCTAAAGGTAATTTTTCTCCCTCAAGCCATTTTTGATTCTCGATGCTCTCGGTTGCAACTTCAGACCGAGTTTTTCCTTAGCTTCTGATTGTTGGCTTGATCACCCTTACATATGAATTATTACCCTCGTCATCAGTTACTCCATTTTGCAGCTCTCTTAACTTAATTTCTTCTAATTATTAATTTTATCATTTTTCATTAATTTAATGCTCCCATTAGATGGGTATATATATTAAAATTTGAAAAGTGATAATCACATTTCCGTTGTTAATTTTCTTATTCCCAGCTGGATGTTATGTTTTATGTTTTAGGTGTTTAATTAGTTAATTTCTCCTCCATCTTCTTAAAGAAATACATTGATTTTAATGATTGCCTCACCATAAAAGCCAGTGCAAAAGGAACCCAAATGCCACAAAACCCTGAATTGACGTGTCTGCCATTGGAGCTGCTTTGGTAATATACGAAGGAAAAAAATCTTCTGTCCCCTATAACCTGTCCCCTTCCCTTTCCCTGTCTCCCAACTAACTAATTACATCTGTCAAAATTTATGCTCATCAGCTTTAATATTTATTAAACCTCTTAACTCTGATTAACTATAACCTATCTGGTTAAAAACTCTAATTCTAACTATTTCACACGACTCTTCTTCTTCCTCGACTCGTTACATCTGTTTGATCTCTCTTAAACACTGAACCATGATCTTTTAACCATGATTTTTACCGCTTCTGAATCGTTGGATTTTGGAGCAGAAAAGAATCAATTGATGTTGGATTTCAAGTCTTTATCTTCCGATTTCTTTCTCTTACTCTTCCAATTACTGATTTGGGAGCAGAAACGATTTTGGTTATTTTAAAAATTTAGAGTGACTTGAGTTGTTCTTTTTTTATTTCAATTTACTAAAATGATTTTTATGTGTTATATGCAGTTGAGATATCATGAGAACTACAATATACCGTGGTTGGCTTCTAGAAATTCTTGTCATGTTCGTAGGTTTGAATTACCAACTGATGACTAGAGGTAGAAAGAAAAAAGAAACTCGTCAACGCCATCAATGGAGCCAAATTGGTGCATAAATTTGCTGAGAGCTTTTGCAAGAAATGACATAATTTGCTGCTGTTTTCTCCCGTTCTTTGTAACTTATGCTCCATTGTATCAATTTGTTCTTTTGACTCTTTTTTTGTTAGGTTGATATTCACATGATTTAAGTAGGGGTTTATGTTTGTATTGATTATTAATGAGATTGATTGTATCAGTTTATTGAAGCTTCTTTTATGTGTTGTAGATTGATTTGAGCCATTGGATTTGGTATTTGTAATGGTAGGGAATTCAGGTTTCTAGCTGGGAGAACAGCTGAAGGGCTCATAATTAGTTAATAATTACTCCTTCCATTCTCAAATAAGTGTCATTTTAGAATTTTCACATAAATTAAGAAACACAATTAATATGCACTTAAATTAATAAATTTACATGGATTAACTAAATAAAAATTCTCTCTGCTATAATGGTTGGACAAGAAACTTTGAAAGCTTAAACAACACATGAATCAAGACAAAATTTAAATGCTTAGACCAAAAAACTATACTAAATTTTATTGAAAAACGAAAGCGACACTTAAAAAAGAATAAAAACAATTATCTAAAACGACACTTTGGAGGGAGTAGTAATTAGAATTCATTGTTACTTATATGCAACTGAGAGAGATGAATAATAATCAGTCGTACAATAGAAAAAGCATATAGATGCAATGTAAGTTCAAATCAATTTCTGAACATCAAAGTTTGAGAGCAAGATTACGATTTTAAATACTTCTTCATCCAAAGGTGAGGTCATCTTAATCTCATGGACATAAGCTTTATTCAGTTCCTGCTTAATATTAGACCCCATTGAGAAAATCCTTTGATTTTTCAATGGTGGCTTTGCTATGACATTCAAATTTATGGTATGACTGTAACGGATAAATGCAGAACAAGTATGGACAAATTTAAGCGAAATGCAGTTACTTTTTTCTTTTTTATTTAATTTGTGCCTCCATCACAGAATTTGTGCATTTTAGCTCTTAATATGAGATACCAAAGTTATACTAAATAGTAGCATTTATTCTCAGGAACTAAAAGATAATCAAAGAGATTTGCACACTTAACAATGGCTGGTGAAAAGGAGAAAGAAGGTGAGATTCAAGATGAACTTGCTGATTCATTCAATGATCTCTTCACCTGGATTAGCACCATCAGCAAACAGACAGGCAATAACTGCACTGAAGCTAGAAGCAAGGGATTCAAGACTTCAAATAGGAGACCGAGCTTCATTTTTAGTTGAGATTATGTTTTTGGTTGTAATTTGTTGATATCTTGAAGTTTTTTGTATTCCTATGCTATAAAAAGTGGATGACTGATGGATGTTTGTTAGGCAGAGGTTCATTTGTGTTAGTCCTCTAGTTTTAGTTTTAACATTTGGTATTAAGATTTTATTATGTTTTTAAATGAATGATTAAGGTTTATATATACAATCACATTATATATGATGTCTCATATTATTAAATTTTACTCTTCCATTAGAATGGAATGGGCTGGTACATGTTCTGTACAAGTAACTTCAGTATGCATAAATTGTGCAAATAATTACTCGGATTCACATATTTTTATTGGTCAAAATTATATTACCAACCTGAAAACCGTTGATGCTTCTACAAATAACCAGAGTTCGAATAGATATTATTTGTGTTCGAAAAGTTATGAATTGATTGCTAAGTTCAATCTTGTCATGGAACTAATTGAACTGAAAGTTACTAGACCATTTGGTTAAACTGGCTCTGATACCATTTCATGAAACCGTTTTAATCAAGAGCTCAATCTAATAGTTAAAGATCCACTTCATATTAATATTTAACAAATCTCAATAATATAATGTGGTATGACAAATTAATATTTTAAATACAGTTTGTTTGATATGATTATTATTTTTGGTATATTTAGATAACATCCATGTAATGATGTTACAATCCGCATTGACATTCATAAACACTAGAATCAGAATTGGCACTTAAAAGCAGTAATTGGATTAGGATGAATAAATACACGAGTATTGAACCAAACCAACTGAGATTATGAGTCCGAATTCTCTGATCTTTGTGCTTATTTTAGTTAATAATTAGTCTGGTATAAACAGTGTCTTCCTAACCTTTAGTTTCTTCAATATCCTACAAAAAAAAAGAAAAAAAAAATCAATTCAATTAAGTTGAATAGGAAAGAGGTGTAAAGACAACTCCCTCACAAAAAAGGTGTAAAGACTTACACCAGTATCTAAAAAAATGTAAAGACACTAAGTTGAAAAAGGTTAGAACAATAAAATAAATAAGTTGAATAGAAAAGAGATAAATGAATATGTAAGGGACTCCTAATGAGCATATTTGTTATTTATTGAACACATGGATGAAACCTTATCTGCACTTTGGCATCCTCTGCAAAAATGAGTATAGTCATTTTTGTTCTCTAAGATTTACAAAATCCTAGTATAAAAACTTTGAAATCATCCACATCAGGCTTGTAATTCCTACAGTAACTCGGAAACCTCCATTGCTCTATATAGCATTTGAAATTTACTGTGTTCATATGCAATTCCTTCAAATGTAAAGACATTGCAATAAAGGGCTAAGGACACTTAGTAGTGATAAACAGGAAATTGGTTTCAAACACAGCAAATATGGCTTTTCCAAAATTCATAGTAAATTGGTTTGTACGTCTATTGTATGACATTTGAATTCTGAAATAGCAGATTTCTGATGGCTCTTTCAAACCCTAAAATTTCCGATAGCTCCTTCAAGAAGAAGAGTTGAACTGAAGAGAGAGACGTGTATGTTAATCTAAACTCTTAAAGATGTTAACAATAATCTTATTCTAAACTCTGATTCTAATACTGAATATTCTATATACGAATGATACTTTGATCAAACAGATGTAACGAGTCGAGGAAGAAGAAGGGCCGTGTGAAATAGTTAATTAGAGTTTTTAACCAGATAGGTTATATTTAATCAGAGTTAAGAGGTTTAATAAATATTAAAGCTGATGAGGATAAATTTTGACAGATGTAATTAGTTAATTGGGAGATAGGGAAGGGGACAGGTTACAGGGGACAAAAGATTTTTTTCCACATACGAAAATCCAAGCTCCAAAGCCTAGTTGAACCAGACCCAAAACAGCTGTTAACCCAAAACAAACCCAAAACAAAGAGTTAATTTGGTTATAGATTTAGAATAGTAAACTAATTAAAGATTATATTTAGAAAGAGATGGAAATTCGATTGATTTTAGAGAGAGAAATTAACAAAGAGGAGAGAGAGAAGAGAGAGAAAGAAAAGAAATTAAAGAGAGATGTAGAAGATGGTGTATTTGATTTTTATTTTTTATTTTGAGATTTGTTTGTGATAATTAGATAATAAGGGGTTAATATAAGGACTAAATTAATTCTTTTCCCTTTGACTTTTAACACCATAAGTCAATTTGACATGTGTTTGCTAACAGAATGAATCTCAGGATACCATTTTGCAAACTTTTAAACCATAAGGGTGCCGATCAAAAATAGGTGTAACCACAATATTTATTTTTATACTTTTCCCAATAAATTATATAGTTTCAAACACGATAATAATGGTTAACTAAAAAATAAATATATAAAGTAAGCATTTTTGTGTATTTACTGTGAGCGCCTGGGGAACCTGGTTTTTTTTATTTAGGAGTTAATTCGGTAAAAGAGATTCTATGTTTCACATTACACCATCATTTAACGTTTTTAAGGACGACACGTGGTTAAATACATGCGTGTTTGTTTAATTGAACACATACAGTTAATGTGAAAAGGTGACGGATGATCTGTCAAGAGGTCATCGGTCGGCTACATTGGTTGTCGATCGGCTACCTTGGTTACTAGTCGGCTACAAGGGTCGTCGATCAGCTTATAAGTAGGTTATTGGGGTGTCATTTGTTGGTTACATTTCAAACCAACTCTTAGCATCCTTTCCCTCCTTTTTACAAAGAATACTCACCATATACAGTATTTAGGAAGTTGCTAAGAAACTCTGATGTACCACTAGACCTCGAGATGATAGTACGTCTCAAGTTGCTCCTGCTTGCTCTACTTTTCGAGATTCTGATTCGAGTTTGAGTGCTTTTATTGCTCATATGATGATTGATAGCAGCCTAGGGACCCTAATATTGTCCCTTCATTTGCTCATCTCGTGTCTACCCCTGTTGGTGCACTCAATAGGAGGAACGTAGTGGCGCTATACACTAATATTCTTCCCATAGAGGAACCGGTGCATGTAGTGATGTCCCCGGGAGACACTCTCCTCCAAGCTATTTGTAAGTAATCTTATCCATGCAACTTTGTTAGTTTATAAATTTTTGCATGAACTCGAGTTTTGGGACATTTCATGCAGGAACTAACGGGTAGAAACATGTTTAGAGCCCATTTTAGACCAAATGCCATGCTTCTAGATGCTCGGGATTAGCCCGTTTTCACAAACTTTGTATGGTCATCGGTCGACGACATCCTTGCCTCGGTGGTTACCGACCGACAATGCTGCTATTGTCAGTCGGCAACATCTCAACAAAGACAAATCTTTTGAAATACATAGCCGAGCAATTTTTATGCTATAGTCGGTGGGTTTGTCATCGGTGCCGGCCAGCAACATCCGTAGCCGACCGGCTACCGATGGCAGACTCAAACAACAAAAAAAACTTTAATTTCTAAGGCTTTTTGCTAAAACCCGATACCCGAGTTCATTCGAGACCCCAAGTAAATGCTAGTTTAGAATAATACGTATTTTGTACATATTTTTACCATTTTGGCAGATTCGTTCTTACAAATCTATAGGCAATATGATGATCTACGCATCATGGTGGTGGGCGATCCCCGATGCGGTTCAGGCTCAAATGATGGCGACTGGATTTGAGCCTTTTTTTGCTGTAGTTCCATCACATGAAGATTGACACTTCGTCATGGATCCTGATGGTGTTGATTGATTAGTGGATGGGCTTGACCCACACCTTCCATCTACCTATTGGCGAGATGACTATCACGCCTTTGGATTTTACTGCTATCATCGGGCTTCCATTTTTGGGCGCTTGAGTCATCATAAGAGTTATAGTGGATCTCTCCATTGCGGATCTCCACTAAAGGCTCACCAGCCTTCATGAGTTCGAGGGTTTGATCGTATGCCCAAAAATTGTGTTTGATCGACTTTAGAAGCTTCATGGCATTTTCTTCCACCGAGTTGAGAATCAAGCCCCTACTCGCTCATTCCTTAGGATTGTAGTTCCAAGATGTTGGAAATCCTAAGGATATGCCATCCTCCAACTTCATAAAGAAGAATTTGCACCCTTAGTTCTGGACGTTCGACATCTTGCTATGGAAAGGTGAATAGCCTTTCAATTAGGAGAAGGTTATGTGGTCCTCTACCCCATATTTAGTCATTGTGTAAGGAGAGCGAAAGACCCTTGGGCCAAGAACCACACCTAGATTCACCGCTAAGTACAAATTTAGCACAAGATCTAGCCACCCATTAGGATGCAACTGAAGGAAAATAGGCTAACGTTTGGCAGCGGAAATATAAAAATTTTAACCTATTTCCATTAACCCAAGATCCGTTAATCGTTATTTCATATAAATAGGGATAGAAGGAAATACCTTTTGGAGTTCTATCTACCGTTGCAATCGTAGTGCCCACAACTCTTACTCCGAGTTCCCGAGCACAAAACAAAACACAATTCAAAATCAAGTTAGAACTCAACCGTGTAAAACAACCAAAGTAGATTGTCTCTAATTAATCAACACAAGATCAAGGAAAAAGAGAAAAAGATGAAATCAATTGAATCGGTAGGAAGCGGTGGATTATTTCGTCCTCAACAAGGGGTGTCGAAATTCTCTCTCCCGGGATTGTCTGTGTTGGTCGAAATTTGTCAATAAGGGGGTTATAAATACTCTCTTGTATCTAAACCCTAGTTAGATAAAATTAGGTTACCGAATAAGAATTTAATTCAGAATATAATTCTTATTTATTATTTACCATTATATCTTAAATATAAAGATAATAATAATAACCTTATAGGATAATAATAGGAGTAATTTAATCTCATTAAACTTCCTAACTTATTTATCCTTTAATTAATTTAATTCACAATTATAATCTAATTAGAATTGTTTAAAATCAAATTAATTATTTATGTATTTTACTACATAAAAATCGCCCCCCCCTCATTTACTGGGCCTTAGTGGACTCAGTTGGGCTTCCATCAATTAATTAACATCTGTTTCTCTTTTGGGCTCTAAGTCTTATGTATGACCCATTAGGTTCTTATTGCTTCTAGCCGTATGCAACTATTAAATTAATTTTCTCAGATTATATTTAATCTTTGCATAACGGAATGAGTACGCGAAATGTGATTAGCAAATCCGAAACATTCCCCCAGAGCTATAAGAAGATATGTTGATTCTGTCGTTGACCTTTCCGTATTAGTTACAGTATAATTCGATCCTTTATCAACTACATCCTTGAACTGAATCTTATGACTATGGATAATGTCAAGTCACATATAGCGAGACGTTCGTTTTACTTGTACAGGCCGAGTCAACTCCAATTAGATAGGTTAAGTGAAATCTGTATTTCAAGTCTTAGGCTATCACCTTCCAAGGATTTAGAGTCAAGTCTTCCACAAGCGATCCTTGGACGTATCTCCCATTTATCGGGAGTGACAAATGCTCAATCCAATGTATAACTATCCTGCAATTACTTCCTGTGACACCCAACGTCTGCCGTTCACACCCCAGAGTCATCTCTGTTATGGATCGTGTTACAACAGGATCAAAGCATCACATTCCGTAATCCAGAATCACTAATTAACATTCCTTTGAGTCTTAGGATTACTTATACCTATTAATACCAATGAGATGAACATGTGACAAGGATGAATCTACCCATCCTGTTATCTCAAGTCGGGTCCCCAATCCTAATGAACTCCCTTTCATTGGATCCATACAACTGTCCAGATTATCTGTATATCCGAAGCTTGTGAGATCAGCTCTCTATCTTGACAGAAGACATTGTTACATGCAAGTCTCAATAGTGATTTGTCAATCCTAAACATATTACTTGACTTGGGTGGTTTTAAGTTTATTAGTTTATTATAAAGTTTCGTCTCACTTCATGCTTGTATGAACACTTTATAATCACTTTAAACAAACTTAGGGATTTCCTTTTATTAGACTTATTTAGTTCTTTAAAAGAGGTTGCCTTTATATAGTTATGAAACCATATCTTATTAAAACAAATGACATAAAGAACACTTCATTTATATTTAGTTCATATCTTAGAACAATTGTCTATAGGACACTAAACCCCAACATACTCCCACTTGGACTAAAGCCAATTGTTTCTACAACTTATCCCAGTAGAAGTTAGATGATGATCATGTACTTTCTGGGCTAAGGTCTTTGTCAACGGATCTGCAACGTTGTCCTCAGTAGGTACTCTTTCTATTCTCACATCTCCTCTTGCCACAATCTCTCTTACAATGTGGTATCGCTTTAGGTAATGCTTGGATGCATTATGAGACCGTGTTTCCTTTGCTTGTGCAATGACTCCATTGTTATCACAGTACAGTGTAATGGGATTTACAATGTCAGGCACCACACCAAGTTCAGTAATGAACTTCTTAATCCAAATCGCTTCCTTTGCTGCTTCCGCAGCAGCGATGTACTCTGACTCGGTCGTAGAGAAAGCTACGCTTCCCTGCTTGGAACTCTTCCAACTGACCGCGCCCCCATTCAAGATAAACAGGTATCCTGATTGGGATCTAAAATCGATCTCATCTGTGAGATGACTGGCATCTGAAAATCCTTCTATTTTCCGATCCCCTTCTCCGTACACTAGGAACATGTCTTTAGTCCTTCTCAAGTACTTAAGAATGTTCTTGACGGCATTCCAATGCTCATCTCCCGGATTACCTTGATAACGACTCGTTATACTTAACGCGAACGCTATGTCAGGTCTAGTGCATAACATAGCATACATAATCGAACCGATTTGCGATGGCGTATGGGATTACAGCCATGTGTTTCTTATCATCTTCGGTTTTAGGACATTGATGATTACTTAAATTTACTCCATGTACCATGGGTAAGTTACCTCGTTTCGATTCAAGCATGCTAAATCGCTTTAGCACCTTTTCATTGTATGTAGCCTGTGAAAGACCAAGCAGTCTTCTTGATCTATCTCTGTAGATCTTTATACCAAGTATATAAGCTGCTTCACCAAGGTCTTTCATAGAGAAGTTACCTGATAACCATACTTTCACCGACTGTATCAGAGCTATATCATTTCCCATTAATAATATATTGTCCACATATAATATTAGAAATGCAACTGAGCTCCCACTTGCTTTCTTGTAAATGCAAGCTTCTTCGCAATTTTGTTCGAAACCAAATTGTTTTATGGTTTCGTCAAAACGCTTGTTCCAGCTTCTAGATGCTTGCTTGAGTCCATAAATGGATCTCTGTAGTTTGCAAACCTTGTTTGCATCCTTTGATATGAAACCTTCAGGCTGCATTATATATACATCCTCAAGCAGGTTTCCATTTAAGAAATCTGTTTTCACATCCATTTGCCAAATCTCGTAATCGTAGTGAGCGGCAATAGCGAGCATTATTCTGATTTATTTGGACATAGCCACAGGAGAGAAAGTTTCGTCATAATCAATCCCTTGTTTCTGACGATATCCTTTCACTACTAACCTAGCTTTGTAGGTGCTAACCTTTCCATCCATGTCAGTCTTCTTTTTGAAGATCCACCTGCACCCAATGGGTTTTATCCCTTCGGGTGGATCAACCAAAGTCCACACTTGGTTGGTGTACATGGAATCCATTTCAGAATCCATAGCCTCGAGCCATGCTTTAGAATCTGGACTGCTAAGAGCCTCTTCGTAGTTTTCGGGTTCGTCGTCTAACACGGGAACCTCATCATCATCTCCTACTAGAAAACCATATCTAATTGGGAGTTCACGAACTCTTTGTGATCTACGAATGGGTGGCACTTAAGTCTCATCTAATGGGACTGCTTCGGGTTCCTCAATCGCCTCTGTTGTTTCAGTCGGTGTTTCTTTTTCTTGAACTTCATCAAGTTCAATCATGCTTCCCTTTTCTGTTTCTTCGAGAAACTCTTTCTACAAGAAGGTTGCGTGCTTGGATACTATTACTTTCTGATCATCTGGATGATAGAAGTAATATCCCACAGTTTCCTTAGGGTATCCAATGAAGAAACACTTATCAGATTTAGAATCTAGTTTGTCTGACGCTATGCATTTGAAAAATGCTGAACAACCCCATACTCTCATGAATGAGAATGTGGGTTTCCTACCAACGAACAATTCATATGGTGTGGAACTAGCGGATTTAGTTGGTACTCGATTTAGGGTGAAGAGGGCAGTTTCTAAGGCATCGCCCCAGAATGTCTTTGGAAGTAATGCTATGCTCATCATAGATCGTACCATATCTAGTAAGGTACGGTTCCTCCTTTCGGATACACCATTGTGTTGTGGTGTATAGGGAGGTGTCCATTGTGAGCATATCCCACATTCAGTTAGATAATTCAGAAAATCATCTGAAAGATATTCGCCACCTTGATCGGATCGAAGTATCTTTATTTTCTTTCCTAATTGATTTTCTACTTCATTCTTGAAGCATTTGAATTTCTCAAAAGCTTCGGACTTGTGCTTCATTAAGTAAACATAAACATATCTGGTATGGTCGTCTATGAAGCTTATGAAGTATCTGAATCCTCCTCTTGCTTGGACTGACATAGGACCGTATACATCTAAATGTATTAATCCTAGAGTGTCTGATACATGCTCACCTTTATTGCTAAAGGGTGTCTTTGTCATTTTACCTTTTAAACATGCTTCGCTTGTCTCCAATGATTCAGGATCAATTGAATCTATAAGCCCATCTTGATGTAGCTTAAGCATGCGTCTTTTGTTTATATGGCCTAAACGACAATGCCACAAGTAAGTCGAATTATCTAGCTTATGTCTTTTGGTATCAATTGCGAATACAGAAATTTTGTCATCTAGCACATAAATCCCATTTTGTGATATTCCTGAAAAATAGAAAATCCCATCTCTATAAAACTCGCAACGTTTGTCTTTTATTGAAATATGAAAACCGTCGTCAACAAGACGACTAATAGAAATAATGTTTCTGGACATTTCTGGAACATACAAACAGTTCCCTAATTCTATTACAAGCCCAGAGGGCAAACTTAAAGCATAATCTCCAACAGCGAGGGCGACAACTCTTGCTCTATTTCCTACTCGCAAGTTTATGCTTCCTTTCTTCAATTCCTTAGTCCGATTTAGTTCCTGCATATTTGTACAAATATGAGATCTGCATCCTGTATCAAGTACCCAAGATTCAGACTGTAAAATTGTATTTATTTCAATATAAAACATACCAGATGTTGAAGTCCCTGCTTTTCCCTTCTTGAGGGTGGCTAGGTACACTAAACAGTTTCTTTTCCAATGCCCGTCTTCACCACAAAAGTGGCACTCTCCTTTGGGCTTCTTCACTTCCTTTCCCTTTGTTTCGGCGAGCATGGCCCCCTTGCCTTTCTCAGGATGGATTGGATTGGGGAAGTTCCCTTTCCTCTTCTTTGATCCTTCAATAGCAAGGGTCGGTATTCCCTCGTTTTATTTCATATTGGGCTCGACTGTCTCGAGCATATTTGCAAGCTCTACAAGAGAGGTTTGCAAGCCATTCACCTGGTAGTTCATAATGAACTGTGAATAACTCTCGGGGAGGGATTGAAGAAGTAAGTTTACACTTAGTTCATGATCCATCGCATCTCCAATACTAGAAAACTTGGTAATAAGGCCAATCATCTTGACACAATGTGTCATTACAGATGTGCTCTCCTGCATCTTGCATCTATATAACTATTTCGTTATCTCGTAGCGCTCGCACCGAGTTTGATTCGCAAACAACTCTTTCAGGTGCGTGACCATTGAATAGGCATCCATATCCTCATGTTGCCTTTTCAATTCCGGTGTCATTGATGCAAGTATGATGTCTCCCGCGTGATCGTCATCAGCCTTATACTTCAGGTAAGCATAAAATTCTTGGTAGGGAGCACCATCCGTCGGGTAAGGGGGTATCGGTGTATCAAGTACATACCCTTTCTTATCGAACTTCAAAACGATTTTGAGGTTGCGATACCAGTCGGTGAAGTTTGAACCGTTCAACTTGTTATCGGTAAGTATATTTTGCAGATTGGTGTTAGTCATGATTTTAAGAGTGTTTTAATTTAAACCTGAGAGTGAGAAAGAGAAAACGTACGTTATTCATTTTCTTTAAAATACATCAATCTAAAATTATAGGTCTTTTAGTTCATTTTAGATTGCTTCCACTATTTTGCCAAATTAATAGCCCTCCATATTAATTCGAAGAATTTCACAAATCCTTTAGTGAGCTAGGATTCTAACTCCTGAGATTTCACCTTAAGTTTGCTCAACAAGCTAGTCTCATTTGTTAGGTAGATTCATGTAATCAATCACATCTTTGATGTGACTCCTAGGTTATTGGGTTACTAACCACATTAGTAACTAATATGCTATTCATATTAATCCCAACCATATTGCCCATTGGTTTATGATAACATGAGTTTGCTCATCCAATTATCATAATCTAATTTAAGTATTACCCCATATTCATGAAAATACGATTTTCAATAATTCAGGTGTTACCATAAGACCCCGAGCTTGAGTTTTCTCAACAACCCAAAGGCTCCCAGTACTGCCGGCTGAATTATAATATTAGGGAGGGGCAACCGATTTTAATAACTTGCTTATTTACTTAACTTTTAATTAGTGAGGGATTTTTATTTTAGGTCTCATAATCTAACTTAGTCTTGATTTGCTTTAGCATACATCAGACACATACATTGGTGTTATGGACATATTATCTAAATTATTCCGTCGAGCCAGAGACGGAATAAAAGGCCAAACCTAGGAAAATACAAACTATTACATATTTCTCTTTAGGTCCTCCGTCTTCTCTATGTCGCCTTGAAATTACATATTAATTTATATACTACTAAAGAAAACTTCAATTAATTTTGAAGGGAATTAGATGAGAGGAGAAATTACAATAGATAGTAGATAGGCAGGACTCGTAGGCCCTATTTCAAAAATACCAAAAGACTAAATAGAGGGTCCAAATATGTCCATAACTCCAAACATACATAGACTCAATTAAATAAATTTAATTGGTTGATTACATAATATACTTATGTAATATTTAGGTTAATCACATTAACACATCAAATTAACTTTCATCCAATTTTAATTCTATTAGTTTCGTATCTTATATATTAACCTTTTAGATTAATACAACTATACAAAACTATATTCATGCATATCCCAATTATTTTGATTTTAATTCATTTAATACTTTTGATTTACATATAGGTAAAACAAACTTTTAAATAAATTTTTCATTCAATAATCAAAACAGAAAACTATCAATTTCTGAAACATATATATATAAATATATTTAAAACTTAATTTTATTTTAAAAACAATTTTTAAAACAAATACCCAACGGGCCGGGCCCGTAGCCATGGCTGCTGCCGTTTGGCAGCAGCCAGTGTCTGGCCCGTCGATGCCTTGTGGCAGCAGCGGCCAGACGCAACCCGGTTGCTGCCGTGAGGCAGCAACCGCGGAACGGTTGTTCGGGTCGCACGGTGCGACCCGAACTGCTGTTCATCAATTTTTTTTATTTTAAATATAAATACATATATATGTATATATATATGTGTGTGTGTGTGTGTTTTAAAATGGTTTTAAAACGATTTTCAGAAAATAAGGAAAAAACTTATTAAAGATTTTTTTCCGTTTTATCTTTAGAATAATAAAACTAATTTTTATCAATCTAACTATAAAACTAATAGATTTTGTTATAATGATTATCAACCAAAATAATCAGGAACATATGCAGAATCTATTTTAATTAACAATTAATTAAAACTTATTTATCTTTAGAATTGATTAATCAAAATCAGTTTCGTTAATTAACCTAACTATAAATATTCATTCAACCTGATTGAAAAACTTCTAAATTTTCATATATGAAATAACGGATTCAACGCAGGCTCTGATACCACTGAAGGAAAATAGGCTAACGTTTGGCAGCGGAAATATAAAAATTTTAACTTATTTCCATTAACCCAAGATCCATTAATCGTTATTTCATATAAAGAGGGATAGAAGGAAATACCTTTTGGAGTTCTATCTACCGTTGCAATCGCAGTGCCCACAAATCTTACTCTGAGTTCCCGAGCACAAAACAAAACACAATTCAAAATCAAGTTAGAACTCAACCGTGTAAAACAACCAAAGTAGATTGTCTCTAATTAATCAACACAAGATCAAGGAAAAAGAGAAAAAGATGAAATTAATTGAATCGGTAGGAAGCGGTGGATTATTTCGTCCTCAACAAGGGGTGTCGAAATTCTCTCTCCCAGGATTGTCTGTGTTGGTCGAAATTTACCAATAGGGGGGTTATAAATACTCTCTTGTATCTAAATCCTAGTAAGATACAATTAGGTTACTGAATAAGAATTTAATTCGGAATATAGTTCTTATGTATTATTTACAATTATATCTTAAATATAAAGATAATAATAATAACCTTATAGGATAATAAGAGGAGTAATTTAATCTCATTAAACTTCCCAACTTATTTATCCTTTAATTAATTTAATTCACAATTATAATCTAATTAGAATTGTTTAAAATCAAATTAATTATTTATGTATTTTACTACATAAAAATCGCCCCCCTCATTTACTGGGCCTTAGTGGACTCAGTTGGGCTTCCATCAATTAATTAACATTTGTTTCTCTTTTGGGCTCCAAGTCTTATGTGTGACCCATTAGGTTCTTATTGCTTCTAGCCGTATGCAACTATTAAATTAATTTTCTCAGAATTATATTTAATCTTTGCATAACGGAATGAGTACGCAAAATGTGATTAGCAAATCCGAAACATTCCCCCAGAGCTATAAGAAGATAGGTTGATTCTGTCGTTGACCTTTCCGTATTAGTTACAATATAATTCGATCCTTTATCAACTACATCCTTGAACTGAATCTTATGACTATGGATAATGTCAAGTCACATATAGCGAGACGTTCGTTTTACTTGTACAGGCTGAGTCAACTCCAATTAGATAGGTTAAGTGAAATCTGTATTTCAAGTCTTAAGCTATCACCTTCCAAGGATTTAGAGTCAAGTCTTCCACAAGCGATCCTTGGACGTATCTCCCATTTATCGGGAGTGACAAATGCTCAATCCAACGTATAACTATCCTGCAATTACTTCATGTGACACCCAACGTCCGCCGTTCACACCCCAGAGTCATCTCTGTTATGGATCGTGTTACAACAGGATCAAAGCATCACATTCCGTAATCCAGAATCACTAATTAACATTCCATTGAGTCTCAGGATTACTTATACCTATTAATACCAATGAGATGAACAGGTGACAAGGATGAATCTACCCATCCTGTTATCTCAAGTCGGGTCCCCAATCCTAATGAACTCCCTTTCATTGGATCCATACAACTGTCCAGATTATCTGTATATCCGAAGCTTGTGAGATCAGCTCTCTATCTTGACAGAAGACATTGTTACATGCAAGTCTCAATAGTGATTTGTCAATCCTAAACATATTACTTGACTTGGGTGGTTTTAAGTTTATTAGTTTATTATAAAGTTTCGTCTCACTTCATGCTTGTATGAACACTTTATAATCACTTTAAACAAACTTAGGGATTTCCTTTTATTAGACTTATTTAGTTCTTTAAAAGAGGTTGCCTTTATATAGTTATGAAACCATATCTTATTAAAACAAATGACATAAAGAACACTTCATTTATATTTAGTTCATATCTTAGAACAATTGTCTATAGGACACTAAACCCCAACATACTCCCACTTGGACTAAAGCCAATTGTTTCTACAACTTATCCCAGTAGAAGTTAGATGATGATCATGTACTTTCTGGGCTAAGGTCTTTGTCAACGGATCTGCAACGTTGTCCTCAGTAGGTACTCTTTCTATTCTCACATCTCCTCTTGCCACAATCTCTCTTACAATGTGGTATCGCTTTAGGTAATGCTTGGATGCATTATGAGACCGTGTTTCCTTTGCTTGTGCAATGACTCCATTGTTATCACAGTACAGTGTAATGGGATTTACAATGTCAGGCACCACACCAAGTTCAGTAATGAACTTCTTAATCCAAATCGCTTCCTTTGCTGCTTCCGCAGCAGCGATGTACTCTGACTCGGTCGTAGAGAAAGCTACGCTTCCCTGCTTGGAACTCTTCCAACTGACCGCGCCCCCATTCAAGATAAACAGGTATCCTGATTGGGATCTAAAATCGATCTCATCTGTGAGATGACTGGCATCTGAAAATCCTTCTATTTTCCGATCCCCTTCTCCGTACACTAGGAACATGTCTTTAGTCCTTCTCAAGTACTTAAGAATGTTCTTGACGGCATTCCAATGCTCATCTCCCGGATTACCTTGATAACGACTCGTTATACTTAACGCGAACGCTATGTCAGGTCTAGTGCATAACATAGCATACATAATCGAACCGATTTGCGATGGCGTATGGGATTACAGCCATGTGTTTCTTATCATCTTCGGTTTTAGGACATTGATGATTACTTAAATTTACTCCATGTACCATGGGTAAGTTACCTCGTTTCGATTCAAGCATGCTAAATCGCTTTAGCACCTTTTCATTGTATGTAGCCTGTGAAAGACCAAGCAGTCTTCTTGATCTATCTCTGTAGATCTTTATACCAAGTATATAAGCTGCTTCACCAAGGTCTTTCATAGAGAAGTTACCTGATAACCATACTTTCACCGACTGTATCAGAGCTATATCATTTCCCATTAATAATATATTGTCCACATATAATATTAGAAATGCAACTGAGCTCCCACTTGCTTTCTTGTAAATGCAAGCTTCTTCGCAATTTTGTTCGAAACCAAATTGTTTTATGGTTTCGTCAAAACGCTTGTTCCAGCTTCTAGATGCTTGCTTGAGTCCATAAATGGATCTCTGTAGTTTGCAAACCTTGTTTGCATCCTTTGATATGAAACCTTCAGGCTGCATTATATATACATCCTCAAGCAGGTTTCCATTTAAGAAATCTGTTTTCACATCCATTTGCCAAATCTCGTAATCGTAGTGAGCGGCAATAGCGAGCATTATTCTGATTTATTTGGACATAGCCACAGGAGAGAAAGTTTCGTCATAATCAATCCCTTGTTTCTGACGATATCCTTTCACTACTAACCTAGCTTTGTAGGTGCTAACCTTTCCATCCATGTCAGTCTTCTTTTTGAAGATCCACCTGCACCCAATGGGTTTTATCCCTTCGGGTGGATCAACCAAAGTCCACACTTGGTTGGTGTACATGGAATCCATTTCAGAATCCATAGCCTCGAGCCATGCTTTAGAATCTGGACTGCTAAGAGCCTCTTCGTAGTTTTCGGGTTCGTCGTCTAACACGGGAACCTCATCATCATCTCCTACTAGAAAACCATATCTAATTGGGAGTTCACGAACTCTTTGTGATCTACGAATGGGTGGCACTTAAGTCTCATCTAATGGGACTGCTTCGGGTTCCTCAATCGCCTCTGTTGTTTCAGTCGGTGTTTCTTTTTCTTGAACTTCATCAAGTTCAATCATGCTTCCCTTTTCTGTTTCTTCGAGAAACTCTTTCTACAAGAAGGTTGCGTGCTTGGATACTATTACTTTCTGATCATCTGGATGATAGAAGTAATATCCCACAGTTTCCTTAGGGTATCCAATGAAGAAACACTTATCAGATTTAGAATCTAGTTTGTCTGACGCTATGCATTTGAAAAATGCTGAACAACCCCATACTCTCATGAATGAGAATGTGGGTTTCCTACCAACGAACAATTCATATGGTGTGGAACTAGCGGATTTAGTTGGTACTCGATTTAGGGTGAAGAGGGCAGTTTCTAAGGCATCGCCCCAGAATGTCTTTGGAAGTAATGCTATGCTCATCATAGATCGTACCATATCTAGTAAGGTACGGTTCCTCCTTTCGGATACACCATTGTGTTGTGGTGTATAGGGAGGTGTCCATTGTGAGCATATCCCACATTCAGTTAGATAATTCAGAAAATCATCTGAAAGATATTCGCCACCTTGATCGGATCGAAGTATCTTTATTTTCTTTCCTAATTGATTTTCTACTTCATTCTTGAAGCATTTGAATTTCTCAAAAGCTTCGGACTTGTGCTTCATTAAGTAAACATAAACATATCTGGTATGGTCGTCTATGAAGCTTATGAAGTATCTGAATCCTCCTCTTGCTTGGACTGACATAGGACCGTATACATCTAAATGTATTAATCCTAGAGTGTCTGATACATGCTCACCTTTATTGCTAAAGGGTGTCTTTGTCATTTTACCTTTTAAACATGCTTCGCTTGTCTCCAATGATTCAGGATCAATTGAATCTATAAGCCCATCTTGATGTAGCTTAAGCATGCGTCTTTTGTTTATATGGCCTAAACGACAATGCCACAAGTAAGTCGAATTATCTAGCTTATGTCTTTTGGTATCAATTGCGAATACAGAAATTTTGTCATCTAGCACATAAATCCCATTTTGTGATATTCCTGAAAAATAGAAAATCCCATCTCTATAAAACTCGCAACGTTTGTCTTTTATTGAAATATGAAAACCGTCGTCAACAAGACGACTAATAGAAATAATGTTTCTGGACATTTCTGGAACATACAAACAGTTCCCTAATTCTATTACAAGCCCAGAGGGCAAACTTAAAGCATAATCTCCAACAGCGAGGGCGACAACTCTTGCTCTATTTCCTACTCGCAAGTTTATGCTTCCTTTCTTCAATTCCTTAGTCCGATTTAGTTCCTGCATATTTGTACAAATATGAGATCTGCATCCTGTATCAAGTACCCAAGATTCAGACTGTAAAATTGTATTTATTTCAATATAAAACATACCAGATGTTGAAGTCCCTGCTTTTCCCTTCTTGAGGGTGGCTAGGTACACTAAACAGTTTCTTTTCCAATGCCCGTCTTCACCACAAAAGTGGCACTCTCCTTTGGGCTTCTTCACTTCCTTTCCCTTTGTTTCGGCGAGCATGGCCCCCTTGCCTTTCTCAGGATGGATTGGATTGGGGAAGTTCCCTTTCCTCTTCTTTGATCCTTCAATAGCAAGGGTCGGTATTCCCTCGTTTTATTTCATATTGGGCTCGACTGTCTCGAGCATATTTGCAAGCTCTACAAGAGAGGTTTGCAAGCCATTCACCTGGTAGTTCATAATGAACTGTGAATAACTCTCGGGGAGGGATTGAAGAAGTAAGTTTACACTTAGTTCATGATCCATCGCATCTCCAATACTAGAAAACTTGGTAATAAGGCCAATCATCTTGACACAATGTGTCATTACAGATGTGCTCTCCTGCATCTTGCATCTATATAACTATTTCGTTATCTCGTAGCGCTCGCACCGAGTTTGATTCGCAAACAACTCTTTCAGGTGCGTGACCATTGAATAGGCATCCATATCCTCATGTTGCCTTTTCAATTCCGGTGTCATTGATGCAAGTATGATGTCTCCCGCGTGATCGTCATCAGCCTTATACTTCAGGTAAGCATAAAATTCTTGGTAGGGAGCACCATCCGTCGGGTAAGGGGGTATCGGTGTATCAAGTACATACCCTTTCTTATCGAACTTCAAAACGATTTTGAGGTTGCGATACCAGTCGGTGAAGTTTGAACCGTTCAACTTGTTATCGGTAAGTATATTTTGCAGATTGGTGTTAGTCATGATTTTAAGAGTGTTTTAATTTAAACCTGAGAGTGAGAAAGAGAAAACGTACGTTATTCATTTTCTTTAAAATACATCAATCTAAAATTATAGGTCTTTTAGTTCATTTTAGATTGCTTCCACTATTTTGCCAAATTAATAGCCCTCCATATTAATTCGAAGAATTTCACAAATCCTTTAGTGAGCTAGGATTCTAACTCCTGAGATTTCACCTTAAGTTTGCTCAACAAGCTAGTCTCATTTGTTAGGTAGATTCATGTAATCAATCACATCTTTGATGTGACTCCTAGGTTATTGGGTTACTAACCACATTAGTAACTAATATGCTATTCATATTAATCCCAACCATATTGCCCATTGGTTTATGATAACATGAGTTTGCTCATCCAATTATCATAATCTAATTTAAGTATTACCCCATATTCATGAAAATACGATTTTCAATAATTCAGGTGTTACCATAAGACCCCGAGCTTGAGTTTTCTCAACAACCCAAAGGCTCCCAGTACTGCCGGCTGAATTATAATATTAGGGAGGGGCAACCGATTTTAATAACTTGCTTATTTACTTAACTTTTAATTAGTGAGGGATTTTTATTTTAGGTCTCATAATCTAACTTAGTCTTGATTTGCTTTAGCATACATCAGACACATACATTGGTGTTATGGACATATTATCTAAATTATTCCGTCGAGCCAGAGACGGAATAAAAGGCCAAACCTAGGAAAATACAAACTATTACATATTTCTCTTTAGGTCCTCCGTCTTCTCTATGTCGCCTTGAAATTACATATTAATTTATATACTACTAAAGAAAACTTCAATTAATTTTGAAGGGAATTAGATGAGAGGAGAAATTACAATAGATAGTAGATAGGCAGGACTCGTAGGCCCTATTTCAAAAATACCAAAAGACTAAATAGAGGGTCCAAATATGTCCATAACTCCAAACATACATAGACTCAATTAAATAAATTTAATTGGTTGATTACATAATATACTTATGTAATATTTAGGTTAATCACATTAACACATCAAATTAACTTTCATCCAATTTTAATTCTATTAGTTTCGTATCTTATATATTAACCTTTTAGATTAATACAACTATACAAAACTATATTCATGCATATCCCAATTATTTTGATTTTAATTCATTTAATACTTTTGATTTACATATAGGTAAAACAAACTTTTAAATAAATTTTTCATTCAATAATCAAAACAGAAAACTATCAATTTCTGAAACATATATATATAAATATATTTAAAACTTAATTTTATTTTAAAAACAATTTTTAAAACAAATACCCAACGGGCCGGGCCCGTAGCCATGGCTGCTGCCGTTTGGCAGCAGCCAGTGTCTGGCCCGTCGATGCCTTGTGGCAGCAGCGGCCAGACGCAACCCGGTTGCTGCCGTGAGGCAGCAACCGCGGAACGGTTGTTCGGGTCGCACGGTGCGACCCGAACTGCTGTTCATCAATTTTTTTTATTTTAAATATAAATACATATATATGTATATATATATGTGTGTGTGTGTGTGTTTTAAAATGGTTTTAAAACGATTTTCAGAAAATAAGGAAAAAACTTATTAAAGATTTTTTTCCGTTTTATCTTTAGAATAATAAAACTAATTTTTATCAATCTAACTATAAAACTAATAGATTTTGTTATAATGATTATCAACCAAAATAATCAGGAACATATGCAGAATCTATTTTAATTAACAATTAATTAAAACTTATTTATCTTTAGAATTGATTAATCAAAATCAGTTTCGTTAATTAACCTAACTATAAATATTCATTCAACCTGATTGAAAAACTTCTAAATTTTCATATATGAAATAACGGATTCAACGCAGGCTCTGATACCACTGAAGGAAAATAGGCTAACGTTTGGCAGCGGAAATATAAAAATTTTAACTTATTTCCATTAACCCAAGATCCATTAATCGTTATTTCATATAAAGAGGGATAGAAGGAAATACCTTTTGGAGTTCTATCTACCGTTGCAATCGCAGTGCCCACAAATCTTACTCTGAGTTCCCGAGCACAAAACAAAACACAATTCAAAATCAAGTTAGAACTCAACCGTGTAAAACAACCAAAGTAGATTGTCTCTAATTAATCAACACAAGATCAAGGAAAAAGAGAAAAAGATGAAATTAATTGAATCGGTAGGAAGCGGTGGATTATTTCGTCCTCAACAAGGGGTGTCGAAATTCTCTCTCCCAGGATTGTCTGTGTTGGTCGAAATTTACCAATAGGGGGGTTATAAATACTCTCTTGTATCTAAATCCTAGTAAGATACAATTAGGTTACTGAATAAGAATTTAATTCGGAATATAGTTCTTATGTATTATTTACAATTATATCTTAAATATAAAGATAATAATAATAACCTTATAGGATAATAAGAGGAGTAATTTAATCTCATTAAACTTCCCAACTTATTTATCCTTTAATTAATTTAATTCACAATTATAATCTAATTAGAATTGTTTAAAATCAAATTAATTATTTATGTATTTTACTACATAAAAATCGCCCCCCTCATTTACTGGGCCTTAGTGGACTCAGTTGGGCTTCCATCAATTAATTAACATTTGTTTCTCTTTTGGGCTCCAAGTCTTATGTGTGACCCATTAGGTTCTTATTGCTTCTAGCCGTATGCAACTATTAAATTAATTTTCTCAGAATTATATTTAATCTTTGCATAACGGAATGAGTACGCAAAATGTGATTAGCAAATCCGAAACATTCCCCCAGAGCTATAAGAAGATAGGTTGATTCTGTCGTTGACCTTTCCGTATTAGTTACAATATAATTCGATCCTTTATCAACTACATCCTTGAACTGAATCTTATGACTATGGATAATGTCAAGTCACATATAGCGAGACGTTCGTTTTACTTGTACAGGCTGAGTCAACTCCAATTAGATAGGTTAAGTGAAATCTGTATTTCAAGTCTTAAGCTATCACCTTCCAAGGATTTAGAGTCAAGTCTTCCACAAGCGATCCTTGGACGTATCTCCCATTTATCGGGAGTGACAAATGCTCAATCCAACGTATAACTATCCTGCAATTACTTCATGTGACACCCAACGTCCGCCGTTCACACCCCAGAGTCATCTCTGTTATGGATCGTGTTACAACAGGATCAAAGCATCACATTCCGTAATCCAGAATCACTAATTAACATTCCATTGAGTCTCAGGATTACTTATACCTATTAATACCAATGAGATGAACAGGTGACAAGGATGAATCAACCCATCCTGTTATCTCAAGTCGAGTCCCCAATCCTAATGAACTTCCTTTTATTGGATCCATACAACTGTCCAGATTATCTGTATATCTGAAGCTTGTGAGATCAGCTCTCTGTCTTGACAGAAGACATTGTTACATGCAAGTCTCAATAGTGATATGTCAATCCTAAACATATTACTTGACTTGGGGTGGTTTTAAGTTTATTAGTTTATTATAAAGTTTCGTCTCACTTCATGATTGTATGAACACTTTATAATCACTTTAAACAAACTTAAGGATTTCCTTTTATTAGACTTATTTAGTTCTTTAAAAGAGGTTGCCTTTATATTGTTATGAAACCATATCTTATTAAAACAAATGACATAAAGAACACTTCATTTATATTTAGTTCATATCCTAGAACAATTGTCTATAGGACATTAAACCCCAACAGCAATTGCCAAATGGGTATGCCAAAGAAATCTAAAACATTCCCAATTACCTCAAGGACTGGGAACGTGAACCCTCTCTCAACATGGCTCTGGTACACCGCGAAATAGCCTTTAGGAGGCATGGCGTGTCGATGAAAGGGTCCAGGGACTAGGCATTCAGCCGCACTAAGCTAGGGATATAAAGACTTTAATTGATTAAAAGTGCAAGATCTACCCTAGATGGGGTTATTTCCATTTTGGGGGCTTTCTCTCCTTTCTTCTTAAGGGTTGAAGAACTGACTTCTTCCACAGATAAAGGATTTGGTGCCTCAGCCATGGCAACCGGAGTTACAATGGGAAGAGGTACGTGGAGAGTTTTCTGGGTAGTTTCGATTTCATCAAGGCCTAGGGTCCTCTCCGAAGACGCAGAAGAAGAACTCATGGAAAATAAATCAAAGAAAGAAGATGATGATGACAAATGGAAATCAAAAACCCAGAAAAGCGCACTTACATGAAAAATTTGAAGGAAGTTGGAAGAAGATAAAATCCAGGCACCGAAAGAACTAGGCAAAGAAACTGAGGAAGAACGAAAGGCAGAGAGAAAAAGAAGCAAAAGTGAAAAACCCATAAAGGTAGAAAAACTCACCTTTACAGGGTAGGTGACAACGACACTTGGAGATTTGTGCCCCAGGGTGCCACTTGTCTCCATCTTAATAATATGGAATGGCACGCTCGTTAGAAGTAATAATGATGCCAGCATGTAAGGAATGAGAAAAGCCCTAAAGGACTTAATTGATACTTTTAGGGGGGCTTCTGATAACATCTAGATATTATCCTCAGGGCAAATCCATAAAAATCCATAAGCAAAAGGATCAATTGGTGAACAAAGCTCTGCCACCAGATGAGATCCGTCGGGTCAAATGCATTGGCGTATGCCAAAAGCCATACGCCATAAAGACCTTGCCACGTGGATACGTCTCGTAAATACCATGCGCAATAAAGGACCCATATTTGCCAGGTTGATATGGACACGCCATCCAAGGTAGATCCGCCCATAGTGTCACCAAGCTGTTATCATGGAAATCGCTACAATTAATATCATTAAATGGTTCCTTAAAGGCACTAACGGTTTGATATAAAGAATGTAGCATTAAATTACACTAAAAGGCATTAAATGAAAGACTACTTCGATGGTTATAGAACTTAGTATAAACACCCCCACTACGAGGTATTCAAGGTACACTTTCTAATTCCTTACTGTGTGCTTATAGTTTATTCCCTCAAGAATCCTTACTGACTTAAGCATCGGATTGTCCCCAGCTGAACCCAACGATGCCTCATAGGGAAGCATTCCGATGGAGGAAATTCTGTGAGTTATCAATAGTAAATAAAAAACAGCTCAATTTACAATTAAAAAACATCATAATAGAAAAAACATGAAATTACAAAAAGAAAACTCAAAGATCCAATCATGAGTCGCTCTAATATACTCTCTTCTTCCTTGCTCTTCCACACGCCACACCTCTTTTCTCATCCAGTCTGATTCACTCCTAATTACTTTATTTGACATGTGGATTCCCCATTACCCATGGAGATTCGCATGGGGAGGGGATGAGGATGAAAAAATCCCCAAATCATTTAAAGGGGATTCCCTGAAACCGTCCCCGTAAACATTAGGGACAGAGTGGAAAATGCATTTCCATCCCCTCCCCACACCATTGCCACCCCTAATGTTTCCCTTGTTAACCAACAAAACTTCAGGAATCCTTTTAAAGGATTACTCATCACGCTTTAGCATGTCGTGCAATTCAACTACAGAGTTATCAAGCCTCTGCATGTGGTGGTGCATGATAAACTGATTGAAGGACTCGAGAAGTGATCCCAAAATGATGTCAGCTGCCAATTTGGTAGGCATGGGTGAGTGATAGGGATAAATTGTATCTCTAACTCTAAAGAGCAAGTGAACTGTATCGTATCAAGTAGTAAATGTTTCGAAGAACCGTATCGATCCCACAGAGACTAGTATCTAATGCCCTATTCGTACTCGAATTCTATATTAAGATTTTAACCTTAACTACTAATAAAGCAATAAAGTGTTTTAAGATTTTAACCTTAACTACTAATAAAGCAATAAAACTAGCAAAGCTAATTTGAACAATTAATTAGTTTAAACGAATGAATGGAAGAATAGGATTTAGGATTCCCGTGCTAACTCCTATGAATCAATAAGTGTATGTTGTGTGAATTTAAAGGCTAACTCGAGACGGTGATTTTCCAATGGAAAATAGTAACTCCGATTAGGAACTTACTAAATCTACTTGAATCACTATTGGGCTGATGCTTGATTAGGAAAAATCCCTAACAGTGCTTGAAGTCGTTAGATGCTATGATAACCAAGGCTAAGCCGTAACCTAGACCACGAAGACGCACTATCTGATTAAGGTATATGATTAACTAATATGCTTAATTGACTCGTTTACTTGATTAGGTTTCACAATTTAACTTCTCTACCTAATACTTGGTTAGGTTTCTTAGATAGAGGTAAGCATTTATTTTTAGTTAATTCTCCGTTAATCCTACAACACAACCTAAATGCTTATTTAATGACCCCATTTGCTAAACACGGTTTACCACCATCCTAGCCTATAGTGTTTTTTAGCTCATGTCTGAGCTAAGACACGAAGGCATAATGAGATCGGTCGAATATGAACTCTTGTTCATCAAGTTGGGTTTATTAACTCAAGAATAAAGACGAAGGAAGATGAAACTTGGAATTAGATAAACCGAACTTGAGAATAAAAGGTGATGAATAATTAGATATCAAAGCTTGCTATATTGGAATGAAGAACAGTAGCTAAACCGAAATATAAAGACGGAAAGTAAAACTAAACTATGACTAAACTAAGCTAATGATAAATCTAAGATAATAATTGAACGATTCATCCCGAATCACATTCCCCACATATGTTTCTAGAATAATATGTTCATCTGTTTCTGTACATAAGTTTTTAAGTTCTTGTTTGTACATCTTTCAGTTTTTTTTATTGTGTATATATGTTCCATGTTAATGAACTTATTTTTATAACTCTTAGTTTAAGGAAAGCCCTTACGACTAACCTTTTATTTGATTTTCAGTTTTGATTTTAATTTTTTCAGGTATTACAAATCATTAAAGGAACATTAGTGCAAGAAGAAATAAATTTAGCAAGTTGAAAATGTTAGAAAATGGAAATTTTGGCCTACTCGGTAGAGCTTTTCAATATATCTAGACGAACAGCGAGCAGGTGAAGTCAGGAAGAATTTTTTTCTCCTTGAAAAACGTCTGTCGCGACCGAGATTCTGAGAATCTCGATCGCAACACGGTGAATTTAGGCCGAAAATTAGCTTAAATCCTTCACTTTTTCCTATTCCAACTCTATTTAAAACATATTTTCTTCTTCAACCTTCAATTACAAAACCTATCGCTTTTAATTTTACCAATTTTTATTTCACCTATCCAACATACTTCTTTTTCCATAAAATATTTTTTATTTCTCCCCTACCTTTTTACTATTCATCTTTTTCCCCAAACACAAACTTCATAACCTAATCCTCCATTTTTTCTCTCTTTTACACAATTTTTCTATTTTATTTCTCTCTTAAGTTCAACATTTTATACACCATGCCTAGTCATAAGGGTACTCACATGATTTCCACTTCCACCTCCAATCGGTTGTGTTGTCTCTTTGTGGCCACATTCGACATTATTTCTGATGAGGAGGGGAAGCAGTATAGGCACTCTTTTGGGACAAAGTTCGTCTTTCACGATATTCTTTTTGGATTTTGCTACAGAGATTTACATTTAGGTCATTGGGTACAATTTATGAAGTTGGATTAGATGAATTTAATTCCAAGCACACTTCTAGCAAGCTCATTAAGGATAATTGTATTTTCTATATCCATTAATTTTTATCATATTCTCTATCTGGGCATGCTAAAGGGTAGAAGGTTCGAGGTCGGGATTTATTTGTTCATTTTGGATTACATCTTCAAGGGTTTCATGGTAGATAACGTTGGCAAACTTTTTGACAATTTTAAACTGTGCTTCCATTTCAACCAATAAGCAAGTTTCTATGGGTACTTTGATTACAGGTATTGTTTTGGATGCTACGGGTAGTTTGGAGCAGTTTCAATCACTTCCTAATGATGATTATTTTCCGATGTTGGTATTTCAAGTTCAAATAAAAGGGTATTCAAGAGGATGGTAATGAGGAAGCAGATTTTAGTGAGGATGAAGATATGCATGAAGATGAGGCACCACATGAAGACGTCGGGGCTCCTGTAGATGAAGTTGTGGGTTGACAACAAGTTTTGGATCACGTATACGATTATTAGAGCCATTCCTGCAACGAGCAAACAACAAAGTTTTTGGCGCAAATAAGCACCAACAATAGACAACTAAACTTACGAATCGATGAGGTAGATAAACACATCAATAATTTGAGGAAGGAACATAAATCCACTCGTCGTCGGTCATTATCATATTTCCGCTGCCAAGGAGTCGAGTCGACATGATCTCCATCGGATTCTCCTTCACATTCAGGTTTTATCTTTCCTTACTTTTTAGTCTATTTTTAAATTTTATGCTTGTTTGTTTCGTACTCGTTTATTTCGATTTTTATAATTTCGTACTCCATCTTTTAATTATCAATTTTTGCACAATGAGGACACTGTCCAATTTAAGTGTGGGAGGAGATAGTTCATTTATCTTATTTCGAGTACGAATGTTTGTCAAATTATTTTTGCATACATATTTTTGCCTAAAAATAATAATATATAATAATACATGTTACATATGCTAAAAAATTATTAGTACAGATTACATATTAAGGTTATATAAATATGCTAGAAATAATTAAATATTTCTACAAGGGTAACAATATTATTAAAACATCTCCGACACGATTTTATAAAGAAAATGTCTCAAATAAATGTATATAAGTAATAAATTCTTTATTTCGATTTTTCTTTTATATTATGCCAATGCATGATAAATATACTTCTTATTTCTATTTTTCAATTAGGTTTATAGGCATTAATCAAACTAACACTTTTTTCTCGGTTTGATTCCGTCTTACTTTAAATAAATCAATTGAAGTTTTTAGGGAAACTTTAGTCATAATACATGTTGATTTAAGTCAATATAGGATGAATGTGCTATTTTCTTTCCCATATTAAAATTTTATTAAACTCATATTTAATTAAGTAATCACATTCTTAACTTTTGGCCATGATTGCGACCATCCATGTCATAGTCGAGGTATGAAAGGGAAGAAAAGTTAGTAAAATGGTACTTTTGGCCACGATTGTGACCACCCTTATCACGATCGAGGTATGAAAGAAACGTTAAATAAAAATTAAAAAGCAAAATAACGTGTCTAAGTTTAAAGTTATGGCTGCGTCCACCTATGGCATGGTCGGGACCTCTTAAACGGACATAAGTTAATAAATGTTTATAAGTCACAGACGAGACCACCCTTATCACGGGCGTGACTAGCAATTAAGTTAACAAAAAACCTAAACTCATATTTATAAATTTTAGTATAGGTTTGGGAAAGGAAATTTTGTGCTTATAAATGCCTTGAGACCGAAGATAAAAGACATGCGTGCTTACATCCGTCCCGAATGCTTCATAAAAATTATGATACAAGACGGATGATAGTCACTTTTTATCCTAGCTAGTTTGATGTTTTGCGTATAAATTTACCTTACAAGATTTATCTTTTGGTTTAACTAATTAAAAAAGGGTTATGTGGAAATGTATTCTATTTTCAAAGATCGTTTGAAGGATAAATTTAATGATAATTTTGATCGGGACTAGCAAAAGCTTAAGTGTGGGAGTGTGATAAGCCCAAAATATACCTAAAATACCATTAATAGTTACGTTAGTTTTGTATGAAAATCATGTTAATTATATTCATTCAGAATACTTTTACGTCTTTATATGTTTCTTTGATGCAAGATACTTAATTATTTGGTTAAATCCAAATAGGAGCTAAAACGGAGCAAAAACGAGAGAAAAACCTAAGTTACGAGCTAAAAGTACGCGTAATTCAGAAGACCGATACGAGGAAACAGGAAACAGTCGAGGACCGGGACTAAACACCCGTGTCGCGACCAAGATTCCCATATATCGATCGCGACACGCATCCCTCAGCCTAAAAAATGAACGTCCGTCAGCAAAGTCTCCTACACCCCATATCGCGACTGAGATTTTAGAATCTCAGCAGCAGCAGCGAAGATTCCAGCACACATTTTTACATGTGTTAATTTCCAAACGACGCGTTCTTTCATCCGGATAAAGGCAACTCTTCACCAACGGATACAACCCTGAAAACACACCCCTTGGAATATTATAAATAGATGAAGAAGTTCAGAGTTCAAGGGGGTTCAATGTTGATTATTTCAATGTTGTTATGTTGGTTGTTTTAGTTCATAGTTTTGTTACACAAACTTGTTATAAAGTTACAAGTTTGTGTAAATAGTTTAAGATACGATATGTAGTTCTTATAGTTTAGAGTTCGAGTGTTGTTCGAAGATGAGTTTGCATTCTGGTAGTGGATCCAGCGATCTCTATTCCGAGATTCAGCAAGAAGAATTAGCGGTTGAAGCTCCCCAGGGTCAAACAAACCTATGAAGTTTGAGGAAAGGATTGACAACCCAGAACTCAAATTAGTTAAAATGCTATCCATGTTTCTTCTTCTCTGTTATCTTGATTCGATGCATAATCAATTAATAAGATATATTTTCAATGCAATATATTCTTCTGTTGTTACTTTGATGTTATTCTGACAAAATGATTTTCGAAGTAATGTTCTGGTGTTTTCATTAAAACGTTTTACACAAATATAATTACAGGGAAACTTTGTTGAACACTTAAAAGAATTAGGATTTATGATATGATCGGTAACTCGGCTTATCAGACATAAAACACCAATTTGATTAAGGTAGCGATCTTGCCCGATCGTAGGAAGATCGTCTGCAATTCAAAGCCCGTTAATTGTGTTAATCGATAAATTGTTACATCTTAATAATTTGATCAAAGTTATAAGTTGTTTTCTTGCTTTATGTAAACAAGTCTCGAATTCTACTTTAACCTAAACTTAATTTCTACATGTTGTAATCTTAACTATAACCAAAATTAGGATTAGAAACCAATTTAAACCATTTCAAACCATTAACGTTTTCCTATAAACTTTAAGAAGACGAATGTAATCAAGACAATAAATTCTAATCAAATTATCATACGTTCCCTGTGGGATCGATATTTTATTACTACAAGCGAAACCGTGCACTTGCGGAATTCGCCTAACACTTATTGATACCAAAGTCACAGTATCAGCATTCAATGGGGAAGTCACCAAATCCTTGGGTATTTTACCCCTTGAGGTAAAAGTGGGAACCAAGTCAGATCTGTCTGCCTTTTTCGTAGTTAATTCCTCAGCTAATTACCAAGTCCTGTTGGGAGGGATTGGATACACTGAAATTGGTGTGTGCAATCTTCTCTCCATCAGTTCTTGTTATTCTGGAAAGGGGAATGAAGTAGAGTTGGTTTGGGCAGATGACAAGCCATTCATAGCAGTGTCAGATGCAATTGATGCTAAGTTCTATGGCAGGGAGATAGGTCCAATCAGATTCGTTGGACAGAGCAAGTTAGGGATGCCAAAAAGGATCTCCATGGGTCCGGTCGAAGAATGGGTTAGGCAAGAAAGAGCTCTGGTAGGCCTAAGCACTAGTAGGCCACTAGATGATGCACCAATCATCGAAGAGGTCGATGATGATTAAGCCCTCCCAAGATCAAAAGGCGATATTTGCAGTCGCTATAATAAAAGTACATATACAAGAGCTACTAAAGAAAATTCTATGTGTAAAACAACATGAATGTGCCAGGAATAAAGTCATTTGGGAGCAAGAGAAAGAGCTTGAAGAAGGAGAGGAAGAGATCCAACTGCATGAGCTCAAAGTTGCATCACAAAAGTTGGAAGACAGTCCCCGATAGGTAGAAGATCCTTTGGAGGAAGTAAACCTGGGAACGAAAGAGGAACCCAAGATTACATTCATTAATGGTTTATTGGAATGAGGGCCGAGGAAGAAAATCGTTGAGCTTTTACACGAGTTCAAGGATTGCTTTGCCTGGGATTACAAAGATATGTCTAGCTTGGACCTGAGCTTGGTAGAACATAGGATTCCAATTAAACCTGAGTTTAAGCCCCACCGCCATCCACCTAGAATAATGTCAAATGAAGTAGAGTTGAAGATCAAAGAGGAGATCGAGAGGCTATTGAGTGCAGAGTTCATCCGCCCAACCAGATATGCCTAATGGTTGTCAAACATAGTTCCCGTGGTGAAGAAGAACGACAAGTGATGCGTGTCACCTAGTAGTGTTCTTTTTAACGACGAAATGTATATCATGATGATTGCGCTATGACTATGGATATGGTCTTTCTAAGTGCTTTGTATCTACTAGATGTCACTACGTAGGGGCAAGTGTACCCCGTCGTATCAAGTAATAATCCGGTTAAGACCGAGTATCGAATCCACGGGATTTATAACTGCAAGTATTAAACGACTCGGTTTTATACGTTATTTAAGCGGTGAATACTTTGAGGTTGGTGTGAGACACAACTACAAACTACTCCTAACTACGTGTGAGGCGAATTTATATAACGAAACTCTATGGAGTGATATGAATGCGATAAGTTATAACTATGACAAATAATGACTTCTAATGTTTATACGGTTGATGGTTTCCTCATGCAAAGACGACTACGTGTAGAGAAACCGACCCGTGAAGTACTTAGACTACGTGGTTCCTAGTCAAGTCGTGTCTAATGTTTGGGACCAGAAATTAGGGCCCGTAAGTTCCGTGGTTTGTCAATTCCTACGATTTCCGATTTGTCACTTCCGGTAAGGCAACACCTATATGAATCCCTAAAAATAGCCCGAATGGCTTCGGAAGTCGCGTTCTCCTACACAACAATCAATTATAAATATCAAAACAAGTAACAAACATCAACACATATATAGAAAAGAAGATTATGAATCATAAATTATAAATATGGAAAGTGTAAATATGGATTACAAACAAGCCTAGTACATAGGATGAGATCAAGCTAATTAGCAAGTGTAAAGGGAAGAATCCACCCTCGAAACTAGCTAACCAGACTCAAAAGCCGTCTCTAAGGACTTGAATGGTGGAGCTCTCGAGCTTGGTGTGCGGAGATGGAGCGGGACTTTGATGAGATGCCGGGAGCAACGGACAAGCTCTCAAGATGGAAGAGTTTAGTTACACAAAGCCTAAAAACAAATCTAAACTACAACAATCAAAACAAGTATAGTTTTTGCTCTCTCTAATGGTGTATATGTGTGTGTATCAAGAGCTGCCTATTTATACATATCAAGCCATGGCAAAATTGTAACTTTGCAAGGTACAAGTATGGAGCAACATTATTTGTGCAGAAATCCCATAATACGCCCCGCGTATAGTGGAGTACGCCCCGCGTGTATGCTCATTCCGTCGGAAATCTCCTACATGTGGACCAATTCCGGATCTTGATGTCTCAAACACGCCCCGCGTAGGATGGACTGCGCCTTGCGTGTTTGAGTTTCTGACTTTTTATTGCTTGATTTGGTTCTTTTACGCCGTGCGTAGCTTGAGGCACGCCCTGCGTAAATGAGTTTCTGATCTTTTTGCATTGAAGAATTCCCTTACACGCCCTGCGTGTAAGGTGGTACGCCCCGCGTATGGATCGTTGACTCGGGGAGACCATGCAGTCTGACTTTTCAGGATTAGGCAATTATTTCTGACATGTGTTACACGCCTCGCATAAGTTGGCGTACGCCTCGCGTATGCTGACTAGATTCCGCGTGGTGTTTGTGGATAGGGCAATCATTTCTGACTTGATGTTTCACGCCCCGCGTATGGGATGATACGCCCCGCGTATTGGCATGAATTTTGCTTCTTCCTTGTACCTGAAATACAATTCTTGAGAGCCGAGTTAGCTTGACGTTTTTATTTCCTAAATATATCAAAAACAAGGGAATTTATCCGAAAATACGGAATTTATTATTATTTCGTTATTTTATTCAAAACACTCTATTTTTGCAATTAAACTTATTTATTTCTTCTAAAATTAACCCGTAAATCACGCTAAAAGATAGGGGTAAAATACCCCTATCAAACCTCCTCGGACTTTAAAGTTTTACTTGTCCTCAAGTAAAAGAAATTGAAAGACAAGGGATTGAGATTATTAAGAAACAAACCGACGGTTGGTTTTACCAAGTGCGTGATTTCAAAGTTAAAGTTTTATGCAAAGTTTTCGGCGAGTACCTACGCAAACAATCAAGCGACCAAAACTTGTTTGAAACCTCCATAATTAAAATTAATAGGCAATAATAACGGGGGTTGATTATCTTTTGAGAACCTGATAGTACCTCACCAAGGGATTTCACTCTTACGCTCAAACTTTGGTGGGTCGGTGTTTTAGCAATCTTCTTTGCACTTACCCAAGATCACTTTTGAGTTTGCATTTTCATCCCGGTTTTTCCTCCTAAGTTATGGTTTAGACAATATTAAAAATGAACCCGGAGGGGGGTTGTAATGTGGGTGGCTTTTTAGTGGTTAATTTTTGGAAACTCGAGTTTAAATACCATTTTGGTGATCGCACAGTATTTTTATTTTGGCCTTAGCGAGTTCATAAGATATACTCGAAATTGCTCGGGTGGAGCTTGAGAATGCCTTTTTCTCTTTATTGTATTTTTCTTTTCTTTTTGTTTTGAGAGCGGCACAAAACGATTTCGAGGGTTTAAGGTGTTTACTTAGTAAGGCCTTGACTTATTTCGGGTGCAAATTGATTTCGTTGGTATTTAAACAAGAGGAAAAAGAGGGTTAATTGTTAAAAGGGTGTTGACAAGAAAAGTCGGTTAGTAGGTTCGAGAGGGTTTCCTAGAGGTTGATAAAAACGAGAAAAATAAATTAAGAAAAGAATTAGACTAAGTGGGTTCGTTTTATCATCTATTGCCATTTTAACCAAAATAGGTGTACTTAACCCGGTATTAGATGCAAATTCTATGACTCGAGTGAAGTCAAATCTCTCGAAGAATTGTGAAAGAAATAGAGTTCTTGTACGAACTCCTTTAGGCTCAAAAATACCTCACAAAAATTCGGGTTTAAATTGTGTACTATCGAATTGTCGCTAAATTTTCAAACATCCCGTCTTTATTGCCTTTTTAAGTTTCATTATGGATATGACATGTGGGTTAGGACTCAATGCTTTTTGTTTAGTATCACCTAGTCTTTACATAAATTCTACAACTTCAAAATTAAGACTAAAATTTCTTATTAAAACCGATCCTTTGTGCTCCGACGGTATTTACATTTAAGGACAAATAACTGAACATTTAGATTAGTTGCAAGGGAGGTTAGTGTGTCGGGAAATTTTTTACGAATTGATAAATTAGTTTAATTATTTTTATGTTTGTTTGATTTTTTATTTTTGTTTTTGTTAGTGCAAAACAAACTGAAAGTGCGGGGTTGCACGGCCCTCCGCGTTACTAAAATGACGTCTATTCCAAGGACGTCGCAAAAGAAAAGAAAAACAAAAACAAAAGCAAATGGTGAATTAAAAGTGAGACCCTTGGGGGTCAGATGCTACGCGAGGCGTGCCCAAGGGGGCGCCTCGCGTAGACGGTGCGTTTTATGTTGTTTTTGGGCAGAGACTCAAATACGCGGGGCGCAGGAAGTGGGGCGCCCCACGTGTTTGAGTTTCTGATTACTTTGTGCAAGAAAATAAGGGGCACGCGGGGCGTACAAGGGGGTACGCCCTGCGTGAGTTTTATTGAAATTGCAAAAATAAACAACTATGAAAATAAACCGACGAAACACGAAACATACGGAAAGTTAAAAATATATTAAAATAAAAGGGAATTACAAGAAACAAGAAGATAAAGAAAACAACTAACAACACAAACTAAAACAAACGCGAAGAAAGAAAATACAAAAATAAAGAAAAAAGGGACTATGGTTGTGGTGGAGGAGGGTTTCCGTGGATGTTGAAGTGGGTGTAGAAGGCGTTGGTGAATGCGTTAAAGCTAGCCCTATCTGCTTGCCTTTGAGCCTCGGAGGCATCGAAGCGAGCATCTAGGGCGTCGAAGCGGGAGTCGAAATGGGCCCGATCACGACGTTGGTTATCCTCCAAAATATCCAACTGAGCATAGAGAGAGTTGAAGTCGTGGAGGGGTGGAGGACTAAAATTGAGACCCATGCTCGAGTCCGAGTCACCTTCCGCATTGGAGTGGGCCGCCCCCGAAGTCTCACCCGGGCAGGAGGTCGAATGCTTAAGAGACTTAAAGGCGTTCTTCTCCACGGGCCGAGGCAAAAGGCTCGGGAGGCGATCAAGGGCAGCTTCACCGAGAGCGGTGAGGACGAAGATGGTGACGAGGTGGCCAAACCCGAGCTTGGCCCGCTTCCGGATGGGCGTGGAGTGGAGGTGAGCAGCCACATGATAGGCGAGGTCATAAGTGAGCCCATTGGCACAACAGTAGAGGGCCAACAGTTCGTGCTTGTTGACCTTAGTGGACTCGGACTTCCCCGAGAAGTAAAATGAGATGAAGCGGTGGAGAAGTTGGAGGATAGGGTTGCGGATGAGAGATGGGCGGAGGTTGGAGATATCATAGTCCTCGAACCCGGTGATGGAGGTCCAATACTCATGAGCGGCAAGACCGTCGGGCCAACGGGATATGCCCCCCTCCGCTTGGTAAGTGAAATGGTGTTGGAGCCATTGAGTGTCAATGGAGAAGGGGCGGTTGTGGAGGCGGAAGTTGAAGAGGGCGGCTCCGGGGACGTTGTTGGAGGTGAGGGTGGTGTAGAACTCCACCACTAGTGACGAGTACACCCGCCGATGCGTAGAATAGAGGTCGTACCAACCGAGGGCACGGAGGCGAGCTTCGAAGAGAATGCCTAGATCATATTGATCAAGCACGCTACGTTAGATATAGGGAAGCTCCTTGATAGTGGCGGCACAAAGATCTTCGTACCTTTGGGCCTCCTCCTCGGTTAGGAGATGAAAAGGAGCCCGGTATTGGCGGGTGAGTGGTGGAGTTTCCTCCCGTTCGAGAGGTGGAGGTGATTGTTCGTTTTGTGCGGAACGGGAGGATCGGGCCCGAGTGGACCGTGGGGGGCACATGTCGGCGGTTTGCTTTCGCCTAACCATGGTGGTAATGGAAGATAGATGAAGAGTAGAAGAGGAATGGGAGAGTGTATGAGGGTTGTGATGAAGAAGGAGGGAAGAAGGGGGAGTTTATATAGGGGAAGAGTGGGGAATCCAAGCAAAGCTCGGATTCCCAGAGGGGTACGCGGGGCATGAAGGGGCCACGCCACACGTATCCCTCCTCCGGGCTTTATTTTGCGTAAGAATGGTGCGATACGCGGGGCGTGAAAGGGGGCACGCCTCGCGTATCGCACCTCCTGCCCCTTTTTGGTGAAAAAAGGGCGAGGACGCGGGGCGTATATAGGGTTACGCCCCGCGTAGAAGACAGAAAATGAAGAATTTTTTTCGGTTTTAGCAGTTTTCTGATTTTTTTTATTTTTATTTTTTTGATTTATGAGTTTTTAATGAGTTTTTAATTGATTTTATGATTTTTATGTTTATTTACTAACTCTTTTTAATTTTTATGTGTTATTAATTTGTAATTAAGGGGGTAGTTAATGCAAAATTTATTGTGGAGGGAAGTTGAAAAGATGGAAATTGATTGGATGGAAGAGGAGGTGGAGTGTGGAAGTGGAAAAGGTGTACAGGGAAGAGGAGTGATGGGAAGTTTGAGAGAGGGAGAGTTGCCATGAGGAGTTGTGATTCACAACTCCCGAAGATACACGAGGCGTGCCCTGGGGCACGTCCCGCGTGTCTTCCCACGTGGCGTTTATTTAAGAGTGTCAAAAATTAAAGTGTACGCGGGGCGCGATAGGAGGGGCGCCCCGCGTACCGTGTCTTTTTATTAGAATTAGGGTCAGACACGCAGATACGCGGGACGTACAGGTGTATACGTCCCGCGTGTCATAATTTTTTTTTGGATTTATATGGGATTTGTTTTTCTTTTGATTTTATGAAAATAAAAGAAAATAGGATAAAATAAAATAAAATAAAAATGAAGAGCATGAAAGATGAGAAGTAAAGCAAAAGATAGAAATGAAAATAAAATAACAACAATTCAAAAAGGGGGGAAAATAAATAAAAGAGAAAAGAAATAAAAATGAGTTTATAATACATATAAACAAAGGGTTTGAGAAATTCAAACCGATGCTACGTTTAGAGTCGAAGTAGCTCGACTTTCTCGCGCGGCGGCTCAATGTAAGTTGCCCGAGTTGGAACTTGACGGGTCCGAACCTCCATTACTCATGAGCGTTATCGCCTGTCCGGATTTTGTTCGGTGTTCGCCGGTAGGGTGCCTAGTGGTCTTTCTTGTTGTTGACGGTTCAGATGGGCTACTTGGCGGCTAAGATCCCTGCAAAACACCTCGCTATCGGAAAGACGGGTTAATATATCCTTCAACAAAAACGTGACCGATTGGTCGTGTACATTATTGGAAGGTGGAGCGTTCCGATTACCGGGCGCGGCTTGTGATTGCCCGAGCCCGTTTTCCCAATATTCTTGCTCAAAGCCGGATGAGGGCCTCAACACGTTATTATTATTGCCATATGACAAGTTTGGGTGTTGGTACCGAGGCCGCCAACCGCTGTTATTATTACTGTGGTGGTGATAGGAGTTCGGACTAGGATTATACCTTGGATTTCCTCCTACGTAACTTACACTCTCGATGTCGCCGGCGAAAGGGCTACCGGCTTGGCAGTTGAGTCCGTCGTGGTCTCCACCACAGTGATTGCACATCAGGACCTGTGCACTTTTATTGAGGCTTAGCTGGGCAATTAATGAGTCAAGTTTCTTATGCATTTCTGCTATGGAGCTTTTCGGAGCCTCTTTCTCCACAGCGAACATTTGGTGTCGCGACGGGCCGGCAAGCCGATCCTCTTGCCATTGCACACTTTTCCTTGCGAGCTCATGAATGAGCTCGTAGGCCTCACTAGCTGACTTCCGAAATAGATCCCCACCTGCAGCGGAATCAACAGTCACACGGTTAGTGGGGGTTAACCCGTGGTAAAAAGTGCTTACCAAGTCGTGCTTCGGGATGTCATGGTGGGGGCAGTTTCGGAGTAACTTCCGGAACCTAGCCCAAGCTGCATGAAGGGCCTCGCATTCCAACTGCCTAAAGGACGTGATATCGGTCCGTAACTTGACTGTTTTGGACGGTGGAAAATAGTAGGAAAGGAAATCCTTCTCGAGCTCCTCCCATGACGTGATGGATCCCGCCTCCAAAGAGTGTAGCCATTCCAACGCTTGCCCTGTCAAAGAAAAAGGAAACAGCTTTAGTCTAACAGCCTCAACGGGAACACCATTTTGCCGAGAGGTGTCAGCACACATAAGGAATTTATCGAGATGTTCGTTAGGGTTCTCGTGGAGTTCCCCTCCGAATTGACCGCATTGTTGTATCAGCTGGATCATGCCGGTCTTTATCTCGTATGTGTTGGCCGGTATCGTGGGGGCGACAATTCCGTTACGGTTTTGGGGACAGTGCGGAGCAAGGATCTCCATCATCGAACGTGTGTCGTTGCCCCCGTGAATGTTGTTCATGTGTGGCCTTTGGTTTCCTTCGGGTTGGTTGACCTCAGCGTTGGGGTTTGCCATATTCTCTTTTCGAATCCTACAGAGAGTACGTTCAATTTCGAGATCAATAGGAATAAGAGGATCACTCCGAGATCGGGTATGCATAAAATAAGTGAAATAAAATATAATATCAACAAGAAAAGAATGATGTTAGTAAAAGTATATATAAACAATTTATACAAAAAGAATGCTTAAACTAACAATAAAACGTTTTTGTCTAATATTGCAAGATGTTATAAATCCTCGGCAACGGCGCCAAAAACTTGATGCGTGTCACCTAGTAGTGTTCTTTTTAACGACGAAATGTATATCACGATGATTGCGCTATGACTATGGATATTGGTCCCGTGTAACGTGACAAAGTTAGTTCCAAGGGGGGGTTAGGAACTATTTAAAATTTTCACGTAAGGCTGACTTATATTTTTAACAAAGACTTTTACTAAATCTTTTAGCACAGCGATGTTGAGTAAGATTAGAGGCAAGCTTAGGCCATGTTCTTTATTACTTAATTTCAGTAACAATCAGTTCAGTTCAGTTCAGTATTCAGTTTCAGTATTCAGTTTCAGTATTCAATAATTTATCATTATTTATTATAATTATTATATATTATTATTATTTATATATAATTTATTATTATTATCATTATTTATTTATAATTTCAGCCATTTATTATAATTATTATAATTTATTATATATTAATTTATCTATTTTCATTATAATTATATTTATATATAATTTATGCTTTGTCATTATATATATTATCATTATTTATTATAATTATAATTATTTGGTGCAACTTATTTGCAAATTTTGCGAAAAGTAAATAAATATTATATTAATACGTTTACATTACAATGCTCTAAAAAATTAACTGGCTCAACTACCTTAATATCTCAAATAGTGCAATTTTATCCCTAATATTAGAAGCCAATAGCAATTTTACCCTTAACATTGATAAATTGAGTCAAGATTTTGTATTCATATGAAAATTCATATTTAGACGTTAAGAGTAAAATAACCCCGGACCCAAAACGTTAAAGGTATTTTTGTACCTTAATACTTAATTGTAATAAAAAGTTAAGAGTGTGTATTCATATAAAAATTTGTATTTAATTTCATAGGCTTTAAATTATATATAAATTTGTGTTTGTATGTAATTTATATTTTTAATTTAAATTAGACTCATTTTTATTTAATGTCATAGGATTTTATCGAGCCTAGATTTTATTTGATATTTAATTTAGTTTAATCTTTAATAATATGTTTATTTATTATTGATATTATTTTTTTTGGTAGAAATATTATTATTATTATTATTATTATAAGCTTATTAATGTCCGTATTATCATTAAATTATTTTAAAGTCTAATATCATCATTATTGTTACGTTCGATTAAATTCGGTTAAGTTCGGTATCATTCAGTTAAGTTCAGTAGCATTCAGTTAAATTCAGTTCAGTTCAGTGTTCAGTATCATTCAGTTCAGTTCAGTTCAGTTCAGTAGCATTCAGTTCAGTTCAGTTCAGTTCAGTTTTTTTCAGTAATAAAGAACAGAGCCTTAGTTAACTGCTGACTAAAATTGCTTATGTCGTGAGTCAGGAGATAACACTTAAGTCTATTCCTGAACTCAGCTCTCAGATCACTCAACTCAGCTTATGTTCTTTTTAATGTTTTACTAGGCAATACACAGCAAGCAATATATAAAGGAGTAAGGGTTTAGAAAGATATTACTCAGCAGACTTATCCTGGTTCGGCCTCCTTGCCTACGTCCAGTCCCCGGAATCCTTCCGAGCTTTTTGAATCCACTACTGAGCTCTTTCAGGTAGAGCACAAACCTTTTACAATAGCTACTGAGTATACAAGAGTACCTTCCTCCATTCTTCTACTCAATACTATATCTACTGCTGGGTGATATAACCGAGCAACTCAGGTTCTCCTTTCTAATCTCTAGAAATGATAAAGTGTTTGTTCTAACAGATTGAAGAACACTTTAGATGAATAAATCACTCTAGACTTTTACATAAAAATAAGAATTGGTGTAAGAATTACTTTGCTTTTCAAGATAGAACTTCGAGTTGCTATTTGGTCAGTGTTTCGACTTGGTGAAGATCTGCATCGAATGAAGCATTTGAAAGGCCTATTTATAGTGACAGCTGAGACCTCAGTCATTTCGAATTTCGAAATAACTGTTGGAGGGAAACGGCTTCCTGTTGCTTTCGCTCGGTCAGTACTCAGCGTCTTCGGCCAATAAGAACGTTGCATCTTCTGTCTTCATCAGGGATTAGTTGCTTTTGCTCAGGCTCATCAGAGTGTCTCCACATTTATGGAAAAGTCTTCCAGACAACTTTCTGCTTCGTCTGAATATTTCCTTAAGTGGAAAGACTTTATCTCCAAGTTGTTCAGGTCAGCTGCTGACCTGACTTCCTTGTCTGCTTGACTCAGCAGCTTCGGCATGAAGCAATTGAGTATTTCTTCTCGATTCTTCCTTCCGTTGGGTTGAGCTTTGTTGTGTTGGGCCGCAAGGCTTGTGAATGTTGAATGGGATTTGACCTTCTCTTGTGGGCTTTTGGGCCTTGATCTTTTAATGTATTTTAATTCTTATAAATCAATTAACTCAACTTTGAACAAACACATTAGTATTAATAAAACAAAGCATTTAAATTTAATGTGTTGGAATATTTTATCATGGGAATTTAAATATACTTTAAATAATTTTGTCAAATCAAAATCATGTGGAAAGGTGTTTCAACAAACTCCCCCATTTTGATGTTGGCAAAAATATTCAATTAGGAACTCAGTGTTGATCTCCCCCATAATAGTTGACCATTTCTTAACTTCTGAAAATTCTCTCCTATAAGGGTTGAATCACTGACTTAGCTTTACTTTAAACATTTCAAGGTTTAATTAAGTAAGTCTAAGGTCAGAGTCAGAAGTGGGTCAACACTTAGAACATTTCTCTTTACTCAGTATGATACTTGTTAAGTTAGAAAGTGAAGTTCAATTTATAGAGTGAAGTTGTACTGAGTAAGACAGTGGATGATGAGTAGTGTTACTCAGTGGCCAATACTTGTATAAATTTTATGTTCATAAGTTTAATTAATTTGTTCAATGATTTTTAAGAATGTAGACATTTGAGAATGGTCAATAAGAGTTCAACATAGCAGATAATACTTGAGCAAATAAATATAGACAAAGTGTATGAAGATAAGTTCTTATATTGACATGCTCCTAAGTTGCTTTGGCATAGTTAAATATGTCAGTAGTCTTGGCGTGTTCAGTGTCCATCTCCTCCCGAGTTAGACTTAGTAGTCGCACAGCCTCAGCAACTTGCTCAATGGTGCACTGAGAGGAAGAGGAGATAGATTCATGGGCTTTTATGAGCTTAGTGTTCATCTGCTGAAATTGCTGAGTAGTTTCAGCAGAAGTGGCGACCGTTGAGTTCATATCTGCAATGGCATTGATTTTTCCTTCAATGGAATCCATGTGATGGACCATATGCAGATGGAGGTCAGCCCTTCTTTCTATGAAGTCCTTCGAGGGCTGCTGAGAGACCAGAGCAGTCAGTACATTCATCAGCTCCTTAAGACCTTTGAGTTCGGTCAGAAGGTGCGTGACGTTTGTCAGTGAAGTTGGCTCAGCAGATGAAGGTTCGATAGTACTGGCTCGAGACGTTTATATCATTGATGAGGGCAGATGCTGAAAAAAGGATTCTTCTCCCTGATTCAGTAGCATTCAAGAATCTCAAGGGATCCATTTCATCAGCACCCAAAGAAGTCTCGGGGGACTGATCCTTGTCCGTAGCAGATAGTGGAGTTTGAGGAGCAGGTTGCTGGACATGAATTGTGTTCTCAATGCGCGCTTGTTCAGAGTCAAGTGCTTGATCAGCGGGAGCAACATTGTCAACATTTGTACCGTCAGCGATAGCTGACTCATTTACTAACTGCTCAGTGTTGGAAGTGGATTGATCAACAGTAGTAGTCACTTGCTCAGTGTCAACCTGGAGCTGAGCAGATATTTGGCGTTGTATTTGCTCAAGGTTGTCTTGAGCAGGAAGAATCGATGAGTTGAGCAGCAGAAGCATGGATCACTTGCTCAGTAGTGGTATCTTTTGGAGCAGCGGTGTCGGTAGATGGATGGCCCAAGTTGGGTTCAGAATTGGCATGTTCCTGAGTGCCAGAAATAGAGGCTTGTTTTTCTGTCACTTGTTGTTGAGGCAGTTGAGGTGGACTTGTGCAAAAATTAAAGTCCAGATTCGTGAGGTCAACAACAGTGTCGCGAGGAGGAGAGTCATCAAGCATGTCGAAGACAGTAGGCTTTTGAGACTTCCGTTTGTACCTCTTTTCTTTGCTTCCCTGGTGATGTTTGGATTTCTTTGAGAGGACAGCAGGGATTGGTTCAGTGGCAGGAAGGGAGGACTCCAGCTGAGTATGTTCAGGCATTTTAGTTTGCTCCTTAACAACTGCCTCAGCTTCCTTCTCAGGAGTCTGAACTCCTTGGACATCAGCATGTGCTCCAGCAACTGAGTCTTCCTGCTCAGTAGCTCGTATTCCCTCATCTTCAATTTTCTCCTCAGTAGTGATTGGATTTTCGATTTGTTCAATGGTGGAGGGAACAGAGGAGGCAGCTTGGTTTTGCTATTGATCAGCAAAGGCAGGAACTCCTCGAGCCTGGAGGAAGAAGGCATCCTTAGGGACAGCAAAATCCAGGGGTGTTGGTTCCTGAATTCTGACCTTAAAGATGGTCCTCTATCTTAGTGGTTGCTCATCCACTTCATCATCAGCATTGTCAAGGGCTGACCTCTTTTGCGGCAGCTCAGTAGGATTTGTTTTGGGCTGAGTTAAGGAGACCATGAGCTTCTTACCCACTAACTTGGGAGACTTGGCTACTGATGTTGTAGACTCAGCAGCCTTTCGTTTAGTACCCTTCCTGGACTGGTTGGTCTCAGCATCTTGGGTAGCCTTGCACTTCTTAGTTTTAGGCACCAGTGGCATATTGTGCTTGAGGCCGTTCAAAATCACTGCAGTGATTTCAGTCCCCGTCTGACTGGCCTCCTTGGCAAAGCTGACCTGATGGTCCTTGAGAATGGTAGTGATAAGGGATCCCATCATGAGTATCCCAGTACTTCTCTGAAATGCCCCAATTAAAAACATGGGCATATTCAGTGGCTTGTTCTCCAACATGTGCCATATGAAGCACTGCTCGAAGTTCGATGCTGACGTGGTGGAGTTGATTTTGGGAAAGAGGAAGTTAGTCAACATGTAGTGAGCCTGGCGTTGAGGCTGAGGAAGGGAAGGGGTTGAAACTTCTCCTACGAAGCCTGTTGGCTTGCAGTATTCGGCGTCATACTTGATGTACTTTACATTATTCACTCTCCTCATCTTTGTTCCTTTTTTCTTTAGATCCAACAGTGTGGCAAGGTATGTTGGGGTGATGATGATCTTGGTGCCTTTTACTGTGGTCACCATATAATCCATATCGTCATCGGCAACCATCAAGTTCTGGTAGAACTCAGTGACGAGCCTCGGATAGGTCAGTCCGGGTAAGGAGAACAATTTTACCCAACCATTGTCAGCAATCCACTGATAAAAGGGTTGCTCCGTCTCAACGAAGTCTTTCGAGAACCACCTCAAGATGTCGATCTTGGGGTTGTCAATATGGTTATAAGCAACAGTAAAGGTCCTTTCCCTAAGCACTTTGTTTTTTTTCTTCTTCTTCTTCGAGTGTATAGAGGACTCAGCATGAGGATTTTGTCCTAAGATGCTGACCTCAGTCATAATCTAGTCGTGCTGACCATGAATAGGTTGCTGGGATTTAGAAGAAGAGCTACTGTACTCTTGATTTTCCTCAGGAGAGGAGGGATTTATATTTGAATTCCTATCTTCATAGGATTCGGTGTGGCTAGAAGAGTTTAAAGGAAGTTCTCCAGACATGGTGTTCTTAGTGTTCTTGAGAAAATGCAGGAGGAGAAGTTTGAGAGAGAATCGAGTGATTAGTGTGAATTATCAAGCGTAGAGGGTAAACAGTGAAAAACTTTCACTATTTATAGCCGAAGAGGAGTGATTTGATAGGTCAATGAAATGGTGGGAATTCGAACCACTCAGCGTCATTTAAGTCTGATATTAATGACATATTATGGCGCATGGTTTACTAATGACGACACTTACGTCATCCTAGTTGCTACTTAAATATGCATGCAAACCCTAATTATGCAAGTTGCTTTACTCAGCAATGAACGTACTCAGCAGTTAAAGTACTGAGCATGCAAGACAGTTTTATAACTCAACATAGAGGGTCACTCAGCATGCAAGAATACTCAGTATATGAAATTTACTCAGCATGCAAAATCACTCAGCTCATTTTGTACTTAGAATTTATTGAAAAGGATTGAACATACCTATGGCTTCTCTCAGTATACTGAACTACTCATGAGCCAGTGGCTTTGTGAAGATATCGACAAGCTGCTCATCCGTTGGGACATAGGTCAGCTTGATCCCACCCTTGACTACATGATCTCTGATGAAGTGATGCCTTATGCTGACATGCTTCATCCTGCTGTGCTGGATTGGATTCTTTAATAAGTCAATGGCACTTTTATTATCACATTTGACTTCAATTGTTTTCGTCTTAACTCCATAATCATCCAGCTATTGCTTGATCCAGAGGACTTGGGCAACACAGCTTCCAGCAGCAATGTACTCAGCTTCAGTGGTTGACAGGGCTACTGACGACTGCTTCTTGCTGAACCAAGACACAAGATAGCTCTTAAGAAAAAGACATCCTCCTGAGGTGCCTTTTCGTTCCAGCTTGTCTCGTCCTTAGTCAGGGCCAGTGTATCCAATGAGTGTGAACTCATCAGTATTGGGATACCATAGACTTGCATTTACTGAGCCTTGCAAATATCTAAGGATTATTTTTACAGCTATGTAATGAGATTCCTTAGGGTTAGATTGATATCTTGCACAGTAACATACTGAGAACTGAATATCTGGCCTACTTGCCATTAGATAGAGTAGTGAGACAATCATACATCGGTACAATTTGCTATCTACTGACTTACCATTTTTGTCAGCACAGAGGACAGTATCAGTACCCATTGGGGTAGATATTGACTTACAGTTGTCCATTACATACTTCTTCAATATCTCCTTTGCATACTTAGTCTGACTGATGAAGATGCCATTCTTGCCTTGTTTGATTTGAAGACCAAGGAAGAAGTTGAGTTCTCCCATCATTGACATTTCAAACTCATTCTGCATCTGCTTACTAAATTCCTTACACATAGACTCATTAGTAGCACCAAATATGATGTCATCAACATAGATTTGTGCCAATAGGGTATATTTACCCTTTTTCTTTATGAATAAGGTTGTATCAGCTTTTCCCCTGACATAATTTCTAGTTAGCAGAAAGCTTGTTAGTCTTTCATACCAAGCACATGGTGCTTGCTTCAGACCATACAGAGCCAATTTGAGCTTATAAACGTGGTTTGGGAACTTGGGATCCTCAAACCCTGGAGGCTGATTAACATATACCTCCTCATTTATAACTCCATTTAGAAACGCACTCTTGACATCCATTTGAAACAGTTTAAAGTTCATAAAACTAGCATAAGCACATAATATTCTTATAGCCTCTAGCCTTGCCACTGGGGCAAAGGTCTCACCGTAGTCAATACCTTCCTGCTGAATGTACCCTTGAGCTACAAGTCTGGCTTTGTTTTGACTACGTTCCCTTGTTCATCTAGCTTGTTGCGGAAGACCCATATTGTTCCTATAGTCTTTTGGATTTTCGGATTTGGCACTAAGTCCCATACTTCATTCCTTCTGAATTGGTCAAGCTCCTCTTGCATTGCACCCATCCAGAACTCATCGTTCTTAGCTTCTGAAAAATTCTCCGGTTCAAGAACTGAGACGAATGCTATGTTGCTGAGGTATCTCCTAAGTTGATTTCTTGTCATCAGGTTGTTCTCAGCAGCATCGAGAATGTTGCTTTCAGGATGTCCTCTTAGAATTCCGATCTCTCTCGACAGTGTAATGTCTTCAGCGGTTTGTGTTTCAACAATCTCTACATGTTTAGACTGGTCAGTGAAAATGATTTGAGTTTCGTTTTTACCTTTAGTCAACGCTTGAGGGAGTGACTCAGTAGTTGTACTTAGGTCAGCAGGTGCTGAGCTGGGATCATCTCCAGTCGTTCGATTGACCTTTTCTGCAGGGTTAGTTTCATCGAACTCAATATGAACAGACTCTTCTAAAACCTGAGTTCGTTTATTAAAAATTCTATATGCTTTGTTGTTTATTGAGTAGCCTAAAAAGATAGCTTCATCAACTTTTGAATCAAACTTAGCAAGGTTGTTCTTAGTATTTAGAATAAAACATTTACAACCAAAGGCACGAAAATATCATATGTTAGGTTTTCGTCCTTTCCAAAGTTCATAAGGGTTTTTCCTCAGTATAGGTCTGACTAGAGCCCTATTGAGTATATAACAAGCTGTGTTAACAACTTCTCCCAAAAAGTACTTTGGAAGCTTATTCTCACTCATCATTATCCTGGCCATTTCAACCAGAGTTCTGTTCTTCCTTTCAACTACCCCATTCTGTTGAGGAGTTCTAGGAGCAGAAAAGTTATGGTCAATGTCGCTGGCTTCACAGAATTCATCAAACAATTGATTCTTGAATTCTCCACCATTATCACTTCGGATGTGAGCTATTTTTAGGTCTTTATCATTTTCAAGTTTTCTACACAGTGTTGAAAACATCTCAAATGTTTCATCCTTGCTACTGAGCAAGATGACCCAAGTGTACCTAGAAAAGTCATCTACAATGACCAAGGACAATCTCCTACCACCCAAGCTCAGCAGCTGGACTGGTCCGAAGAGATCCAAGTGTAGTAACTCTAATGGACGCTTGGTTGAGACTATGTTTTTACTTTGAAAAGATTTTCTAGTTTGTTTTCCATACTGACAAGCATTGCATAATTGATCCTTTTCAAACTTAAATTTGGGCAGTCCCTCAACTAATTGCTTTCTTGCTAATTTGGCCAGGAGGTCCATACTTACATGACCAAGTCTCCTGTACCATAGCCAGGAATTTTCTTCCTTTGACACTAAGCATATATTTTTTGAAAACTTCTTTTCCAAATTCAGCATAAAGACATTATCAACACGATGGGCAGTTAAAATCAATTAATTTGTTTTGCCCTCGAGTATTTTACATCCAAAGACATCAAATATAACTTTCCTACCGCTATCACACAGCTGAGCTACGCTCAGTAGGTTATATTCAAGTCTTCTAACTAGGGAGACTGACTCAATAGTAGGATTGCCACCAACGGTTCCTGAAACTACTATCTTACCCTTTTTATTGTCTCCAAAACTTATGCTTCCTCCACGTTTATGCACGAGTGTGATGAACTGAGTTTCATCACCAGTTATATGCCTCAAGCATGCGCTGCCAATGTACCATAACTTTGACTTCTCAGCACACCTTAGGCCAACCTCAGTGGAGTGTTCCTCATTGTCTGATGCACATGAGGGTTCAGCTTGCTCAGAAGGACAGGGCTCAGCAAACTCATCAGCCATGAAGCAGGTGTTTGCTGACTCAGTGGCACCAGCTTCTAATGATGATGATTCATCACTGTCGCTCCACGTAGCCACCATTGCCTTTCTGCTGTTCTTCTTGTCCTTCTTTAAGGTTGGACATCTTGATTTGCTATGGCCAGTTTGATGACATTCAAAGCAAGTAATGGGCTTTGAGCTTTCTTTCTTGTATCTGCTGTCGCTTGAATCAGCTTTATATTTGTCAATCTTTTTGAACGACTTCTTGTTGTATTTGTCATTCTTGCGAAATAGCCTCTTCATCTTTCTGGTGAATGATGCGCCTCGCGGCGTTCGGTACCGCAAGGCTCACTAAGGGATAAGTGTACCCCGTCGTTATCAAGTAATAAAATCTGGAAAGTCCAGGTATCGAATCCACAGGATTTATTTACTACAACTATCGAGCTACTTGGTCTCAGGTGTTATCTAGGCTATGTGGGTTTTGAGTTGGTTTTGTTTAAGTTAATCTACTCCTAGTTGAATTATTCTACTCCTAGCTAAGTTATCTAATTCTAATTACGTTATTCTACTCCTAATTAAGTTATTCTACTCCTAAGTGATCTTTCACTAATGTAATTACCCGAAGGAACATGGTATGAACGATAATAATGAAGATAGATTATTAGGTCAATAGATTAAAAACCTAATCTAAGTCACTTGTATTCAAGGCGATTAACCCTACTTACCCTCCTGAAGTCTCTAGTGCGTGATTCCTTTGTAAGGCCGAAACTAGGTCTAAGGCTCAGCAATTTTGGGCTTAATCAACTAAGAGGTCGTCAATCTCCTAGGCTCTGACTAGGTCAGATTCAGCTCACAATATGTGCCTACTAGATTTTGGGGCTTTTGAATGAGTTAAACCAATTGAATAAAATGTAAGACAAAGATTAAACAAATAATCATAGAACAAAATAAGAGCTAAGATATTATTAAAGGCGAAGAATATCGTCACGGGATACAATTAGCCTAGGATTCATAGACTGTATCAAAGAGTACAAACAAGGAAAGATAAAAGGTGATACGAAAATCCCTTTCAGGGAACCTGTCTACTCTGCAGCCGGCTTCCTAGGTCTTAAGGACGGACCTTGAATATTCCTCGGTGAGCGGAGCTTCAAAGGTGCTTCAATGGAGGTTGAAGGAGATGGAGGAGGTGGAGAGGAATCTTCAAGGGTGAGGGATAAAGTAATTACAAGAATGAAAGATGTCTATTTTACAATTGGAAATTCTTATTTATAGATGCGGTTCGGGCCCTCTTTCTGACCTAAGTCGTGTCCTTTTGCAGGTGGGAAGATGTGGGGCCGATCGAGACTTCGTGGGGCCGGGAATCAGTCTTTTGACTGATTCCCGCAGGTCAGCTCGCCCGAGCAGGCACAGCCAGCTCGACGGGCTGGGCTACAAAGGCCAGTTCATCATGCGGCAATGCCCAGAACGTTCGTGCGTATCTGCCGAATTTCCCAAAAAGCATTTTTCACCCGAATTCGTTTCCTACAAATGCACGAAACTCCAAACAACATTAGTCCAAAGGCTAAATTGACCCGCCAATCGCTCATTTTAAGTAAAAACTCTGTTTGGTGTGACTTTTGGCGGATCAATTAGCTATAAAAGATAATGGAAAACTGACGTACATGTTATTTTGGCCATATTTGCCTGAAATTACCAGAAAACGTGCCTAAACAACGAAAAGTTAATAGAACATTTCCAATTTCTAACTAACTCACACAAAAGCATATAAATGCGAGAATTGCTCGCTTATTCACGAAATAACGCTAAAAACCGTCCTAAAACCGTACCCAAAGATAGGGTTTTTGACCCCTATCAAACCTCCTCGCACTTAAAACTTTACTTGTCCCCAAGTAAACTAAAAAAACTAAACCCGCAATCACAAGCAAGCTAGAAAACCTCCTGGTTTGACTAGGTGCTTGACACAATTTCGAGCATCTGTAATTACATGCATTCGGAAATAGAAAGTAGAGACACGATATCCAAAAGCCGCATTTCAATTATCACAGGTCATATGTTTAAGAAAAAGGACACATGTTCAATTAAATGAGCTTAAGGGGATAGCTAAGTAAAACACCTCACCATAGGTAGTTCACTCAATTCACACAATTTTTGGTGGCTAAGGTGTTTACTCTCGGCTTATGTTCTTGCTTAGGATTACGTTGATTTTGCACGTTCATCCGAGTTCCTCTACTATGCTATATGACTCCGATGATATCAAAAACAGCCTCGAATTGGGGTTGTAATGTGGTTAGAGGGTTAAAGGTACAACAAGGGTTAGGAGTTCTAGCGCTAGAAAAACAAAGTTTAAAATGGCTTTAGCAAATTGGGAAGTGATTGAGCTTTTTATTCACATATATTTTTCTGAGACGTTCTAGTTTTAAGACTTGGGAGATATGGTTCTCCTTCTTTTGTTCGTCTCTTTTCTTTTTCTTTTCTGTTTTTCCTTTTTCTCTTTTTTTTTCTTTTTTTGGATAGTAACGCTCATTCACTTCTTAGCCTTTTGGTTTCCTACTATGGTGCCATAAACAAAGATAAAGCGCTAGAAGAAAACAAAGGCTCAACGCGAGCTTTGCAAAAACTCGGGTTAAGCAACAAACCAAGTGATGGTTTGCAAAATTTTGGGTTAGAACGAAAGAAAAATCTACAAACTACCAAAAATACAGGCTCGAAGGGGCTTCCTAGAGTGGATGAAAAAGAGAAAATAAGGTAAAGAAAAGGGTTAATTCTAATGAGGCTGATTCATCGTTTACCATCTCAAATCATTGCATGTAGGTTCAACTCAGTATTAGGTGCAAAATCTGTAATCTTTCCACAAGTCAAAGCATTCACACAAAAATGTCAAGAAAAAGAGTTTTTTGATGTTCGCTCTTGGGCTCAAATTCAACTCACAGTTCTTGGGTTTCAAATTTGTGCTTACTAGTTTTCCCCAAGCTCACGTTTAATATCACATGCCTTCAATTCTTAAGTTATCTACCTAAGTAATGATTTTAGCATTTCTTCAAAAGTAGGGTCTAAATGCAAACTTTAGCTCATGCTTTTACAGATACAAGGATTGTGTCCCACACCTAAACTAGTTGTCATGCAATTTTAGATTCGGTTCTCAGCCCTCAAGGAAAAATAACGAAGTTTAGATTCGAAGGAGGTTCACGGTTTTAGGTCCTAAACATGCAAAAACATAAATAAAACCCGAAAACGCTAAACTAAACTAGACACGACGCAACAAAAATTTAAAAATTATACAAATTTTTGTAAGTTTGTCTACCCCTCCTCCTCACACTTAAATCATGCAATAAGTTCCAACATTGCATATAAAACACTAAAATGCATGTGAAAGAAGTTAGGGTGGAGAAGACAACTTACTGATCGGCCGGGGGGGTATGGCCATGGCATGTTGTAGCGCTCACAATAGTCTTTCGCTACATACTCAAGGCATGTAAGTCTCTGATCCATGTTCTGTTCAAAATCGGTAAATCGTTGGTCCATATGTTGAACAGTGTTAAAGGTTCGGAGGTTAAGGTCCCTCATCTCTGCCATCATTGTGTTCACTGCTTGGAATTGGGCCTGCATCCCCGGCTCTTGATATTCCGTGTGGTCCCCTGCTGCTACAGCTGCAACTTCTTCCTCCTCAGATTCTTCTTGCTCTTCCTCTCTCTGTTGTGGTGGATTCCGCGCTCGTTTCCGCGCCCTTCCACTTGAGCTTGCTCCTCCAGATGGGTCCCTATTTAAAACTGCACGAAGTAGATCTTCCCAAAAATTTGGAGTTAAGCAATTGAGGGTGGGAACCCTCTTCTTTGATGTCCAAATCTTTGAATTGGTCATCAAGGAAGTGGGTTCCCAAGTATCCAAGCCCAAGTGAGCCGCGTTTTCTACTTGTTTGGCTCTGAAAACCTTCAAAGATAGCTTTCACATTATCAACGGGTTTATGGTTGGCCACACACCACAACATGAGCAGTTCTGTGCTCGAGACCTTGTTGCTCTCGTTTTTGCCTAGCAAGTTGTGTGCTACAAACTTGTGTACAAGGTTCAACATTGGGTCTAGGAGAGAGACTGGGCTATCAGTGCGGGAGTCATAATCTGATGACCCCGTTAATTGGTACCAGGCTTTCCTCACTGTCATGGGTTCCTCAAAACCCGAGACTGCTTCAGGTGAGTTATAGACTCCTATACAAGCTGCTATCACAGTCTCACTGAGACGATAAGGTTTACCGTTCAATCTGAAGGAATATTTATTAGTTCCTATAGGCAGTTCCTTTTTCAAGGTGGTCAGAAATTCTACGGTGTATTTATCATATACTAGAGTCCTTTTTGTGGCTAGGTGATACCAGCCTTGGAATTTTAGGATTTCCTTGAAATCCTTTTCCAACCCTAGAGACGCTAGGTATTTCTGATCAATAATGATTCGGGTAGCATGGTCTTGCCTAGAAAACCGATCGTATAATAGCGCCTCACACTCATTGACTAATCCAAAAGGAGGATTATACTTAGCTTGTAAGGCGTCGCTGAATTCAATGTCGGAGTCGGCATCATTGTCAACCACGACCTTAGCCTTACCTTTCCTGCCCATAGCACCTGAGAGGTAGACCAAACGGACCAGTTAGAACATATTCATATAGTTAAAACCCAAATGTCCAAATATCCAACCTATAGGCATAAGTTGAAGTTTAGAATTTTAAGGACCAAAATGCAAGGTGTCGGTCCCTAAGATTAACCCGTAACTCTTAATCCGTGCAAAATCAATGAGGCCCAGTGACCAAAATGTGCTAAAAATATGAAAAGGAATCCTATTGATAAGTTTTCAACTATAAACCGCATACTTGAATTTTGGGCTAAAAATGGAGGTTTTACCCAATTTGAGCAACTCCTTCAAAACTCATAAATTAAGAACTCAAGTCATACTCAAAGCATAAATTGATCATAACAATATCATACATTGCAAGAAGATTAAGAAAAACAAGCAAACAAGTGATTAATTGAAAAGAGATGAAAAATCCCCAAAACCTAGGGTTACCTCATATTTCAAAAATCAATGCTCCAAACTAAAATCTAATCCTAGAATCATGTTAGAAAAAAAAATAGGTAAGAATCCATACCTTGTTTGTTGAATTCGGGTTAGATTTGTGGATTTGGGGGTTGGGGTTGTGAAAAGGAAAAGGAAAGAAAAAGAGAAGGAAAGAAAGAAAGAAAGAAGAAGAAAGAAGAAAGTGATGAAGGGGATCATCCCCTTAATTTTTTTTTAGTTTGGGATTAAAAATCCCGAACCGCCCCGCGTCGGCCGAGCTGGCTGGCTCGGCCGACCAGCTCGGCGAGCAGGGCAGCAGCGCCCTGCTCGCCCGAGCTGGGGTGCCCAGCTCGGCGAGCTGGGCCTCTTTGGGAGAAAAACATTTTTTTACACGCATATGGGGGCACGAAACTTGAGAATTCAACAATAAACATGAGAATAATGAAAACAAACAATCAAAATTAACAAAAAAGGGAAAGGAACTGAAAAGAAATAATTGTTCAAGTTTTGAATTTAAACCGAGGGGAACCCGATTTCTCCCCCTTACTCAGTCCTTTCTCAAGATTTTTGGGTTCTTCTCCGTTGTGCTTGGGAGAGAACCCTGTGGCCTTTCCTGTCTGTCCCTATTAATCTGGGCCACCTGATTACTCAGATCCTTGCAGAAGGCCTCGTTATTGGCAAGCCTGGCCGAAATCTCTTTAAGGAGCGTCACCACCTCGTCAGATTCCTTGGAAGGTTGCATTGGCCCTTGATTCTGCGGCTGATATGGGGACATGCCAAGTCCCTACTCTCTGTGTTCCTGAACAAAACCACTGGGAGGTCTAAGCACATTCTGGTTTGAATTTCCGTAAGATAGGTTCGGGTGCTGAGGCCTCCTATAGTTGTTATTGTTGTTGTAGGAGTTGTAGTTGTTAGGGTTGTAATTGTTATAGTTCTGGTTGTATCTCGGTTGCCCCTTGACATAATTGACCATCTCCACCCCATCTCCAGCGAAAGGGCTACCTGCCTGACAGTCCTTTCCATGGTGGTCGCTGCCACAGTGCACACAGGTGGGAGGTTGGCTGAATTTAGCCAATAGGACATCCATCTTCCTACTCAGATCCGTAACAACCAGATTTTGTTCTTGTTCTTCCACAGCAAACACCCGCTGCCTTGTGGGGTCAGCGAGTTTCTCCTCTTGCCACTGCACACTCTTCCTAGCCAGCTCATTAATCATGTCATATGCCTCTGTTGCTGTCTTCCTGAATAAATCTCCACCCGCTGCGGAGTCTACAGTAGCTCTTTTAGTGGGTGTGAAACCGTGATAGAAGATGCTTACCAATTGATGTTTAGGTATGTCATGATGAGGGCACATGCGCAACATTTTTCTGAATCGGGTCCAAGATGTGTGGAGCGCTTCGTGCTCGGGTTGGTGGAATGAGGTAATCTCACCCCTGAGCATTGCTGTCTTCGAGGGAGGAAAGTAGTAGGATAAGAACTCCTTCTCCCATCCTTCCCAAGTTGTGATTGACCCGGGCTCCAGTGTTCTTAGCCATTCCAAAGCTTGCCCAGTTAAGAAAATGGGAACAACTTCAGCCTAGCGGTATCTTGGGGAACCCCATTTGTTCTCACAGTGTCTGCGCACATTAGGAAGCGATCCAGATGATCATTTGGGCTCTCATGTGCTTCCCCTCCAAACAGTCCAGTTTGTTGAATCAAGTGAATTATGCCTGACTTGATTTCATATGTGTTGGCCGAGATATTCGGGGCAGCAATGTCGAACAGGTGCTGGTGTCGGTGTGGCGCTAAAATCTCACTCATCAAACGAGTGTCAGTTTTCGGTCCGGTATTCTTGGTATTTCGGTTGTTGTTAGGAGGATTGGTCTCGGCCATCTTGATAGGTTTAATGATCTCGTCTGGCTTGATAGTTCCAACCTGTTTGCTCCTGCAAAGAGTACGTTCAAGTTCAAGGTTAAGAGGGACACACGGTATTCCCGTTGATCGCGTAGGCATATGCTGAGAAGAAATAAATACAAGAAATAAATGAAAGCAGAAATTTTCCCTATGGAAGGAAAGTATAAACATCTAGTACATTTTACAGTGCTATCATACAAGATCACATAATTTTACACAAGTATTCTTATCGGTCTATATTGACAGATATAGACTGGTGTAAACAAGTACATAGATAGATATAAATGGTACAAACAAGTAGAGATAAGCAAGTATGTACAAGTATGAGTCAAAATATGAACAAATATAAGTATAAGTATAAACAAGTATAAATATAAACCAGTATAAAGTAGACAAGTATAGATAAACAGGTATGAAGAATTATGTGTAAACAAGTATAAACGATATAAACAAGGATATTCACAAAAAGAATCGTATATAAACAAGTGTATTTATAAACAGGTATATGTATAAACAAGTATAAACGATACAAACAGGGATATTCACAAAAAGAATCGTATATAAACAAGTATATGTATAAATGAGTTTAATTATAAACAAGTATGAATGTACACAGCTATAAACAAGTATACATGTATAAATGATATAAACAAAGGATATTCACAAGGAATGCCTAAACTAACAAATCGACCTTTGGTTCGATATTGCAGAAGAAATAAATCCCCGGCAACGGCGCCAAAAACTTGATGCGCCTCGCGGCGTTCGGTACCGCAAGGCTCACTAAGGGATAAGTGTACCCCGTCGTTATTAAGTAATAAAATCTGGAAAGTCCATGTATCGAATCCACAGGATTTATTTACTACAACTATCGAGCTACTTGGTCTCAGGTGTTATCTAGGCTGTGTGGGTTTTGAGTTGGTTTTGTTTAAGTTAATCTACTCCTAGTTGAATTATGCTACTCCTAGCTAAGTTATCTAATTCTAATTACGTTATTCTACTCCTAATTAAGTTATTCTACTCCTAAGTGATCTTTCACTAATGCAATTACCCGAAGGAACATGGTATGAATGATAATAATGAAGATAGATTATTAGGTCAATAGATTAAAAACCTAATCTAAGTCACTTGTATTCAAGGCGATTAACCCTACTTACCCTCCTGAAGTCTCTAGTGCGTGATTCCCTTGTAAGGCCGAAACTAGGTCTAAGGCTCAGCAATTTGGGCTTAATAAACTAAGAGGTCGTCAATCTCCTAGGCTCTGACTAGGTCAGATTCAGCTCATAATATGTGCCTACTAGATTTTGGGGCTTTTGAATGAGTTAAACCAATTGAATAAAGTGTAAGACAAAGATTAAACAAATAATCATAGAACAAAATAAGAGCTAAGATATTATTAAAGGCGAAGAATATCGTCACGGGATACAATTAGCCTAGGATTCATAGACTGTATCAAAGAGTACAAACAAGGAAAGATAAAAGGTGATATGAAAATCCCTTTCAGGGAACCTGTCTACTCTGCAGCCGGCTTCCTAGGTCTTAAGGACGGACCTTGAATATTCCTCGGTGAGCGGAGCTTCGAAGGTGCTTCAATGGAGGTTGAAGGAGATGGAGGAGGTGGAGAGGAATTTTCAAGGGTGAGGGCTAAAGTAATTACAAGAATGAAAGATGTCTATTTTACAATAGGAAATTCTTATTTATAGACACGGTTCGGGCCCTCTTTCTGACCTAAGTCGTGTCCTTTTGCAGGTGGGAAGACGTGGGGCCGATCGGGACTTTGTGGGGCCGGGAATCAGTCTTTTGACTGATTCCCATAGGTCAGCTCGCCGAGCTGGCCTCCAGCTCGCCCGAGCAGGCCCCTGAAGGCCTGCTCGGCGAGCTGGCCTACAAAGGCCAGTTCATCGTGCGGCAATGCCCAGAACGTCCGTGCATATCTGCCGAATTTCCCAAAGCGCATTTTTCACCCGAATTCGTTTCCTGCACATGCACGAAACTCCAAACAACATTAGTCCAAAGGCTAAATTGACCCGCCAATTTCTCATTTTAAGTAAAAACTCCGTTTGGTGCGAATTTTGGCGGATCAATTAGCTATAAAAGATAATGGAAATCTGACGTACATGTTATTTTGGCCATATTTGCCTGAAATTATCAGAAAACGAGCCTAAACAACGAAAAGTTAATAGAACATTTCCAATTTCTAACTAACTCACACAAAAGCATATAAATACGAGAATTGCTCGCTTATTCATGAAATAACGCTAAAAACCGTCCTAAAACCGTACCCAAAGATAGGGGTTTTTGACCCCTATCAATGAACATGGCTATTTCTTCATCATCCGATGAGTCCCCATCGGTAGAGTCAGCTTTCATGACAAGAGACTTTTGCTTCTTATCTTCAGACTTTTCCTTCACCTCAAAGTTCTTCATTGAAATCTCGTGGGTCAGCAGAGATCCAATGAGCTCATCATACTTGTATGTGGTCAAGTCCTGAGCTTCCTCAACGGCAGTTTTCTTTGCTTGCCAGCTTTTGGGAAGACTTCTCAGTATCTTCTTGACTTGCTCTTCCTCAGTGAAGTTCTTGCCAAGTCTCTTGCGCTCGTTGATTATGTTGGTGAATTTTGAGTTCATCTCAGAGATGCCTTCACCATCATTCATTTCGAACAGCTCGTACAACCGCATGTGTTGGTTCACCTTGGATTCCTTGACCTTGCTGGTTCCTTCGTAGGTGACCTCTAGCTTCTTCCAGATTTCTTGTGCTGACTCACAACCTGAAATCTTATTGTACTCTACAGCATTTAGAGCAAAGTGAAGCATGTTTATAGCCGAGGCATGATTTTGTAATTTCTTGAGGTCATCCTCTGACCACTTAGCCTCTTCCTTAACGAATTTTTCACCGTCAACAGTTCCATAGGGAACAAATGGGCCTTGGACTATAGATAGCCATGCACTTATATTTGTTGCCTGAATGAAATTTTTCATCATGTTCTTCCAAAAGGTATAGTTGGACCCGAAGAACAGTGGAGGCCTAGTGATAGATAATCCCTCAGGGAGTATCTAAGTTGTCTGATTTCCAGGGAGGAAACGAGTGCTATTTTCAGCCATTACAGGGATTAGCTCAAGATAGCTTTATCTTGTGAACTGAGCTTGTTAAGCTTTGATACCACTTGTTGGTCCCGTGTAACGTGACAAAGTTGGTTCCAAGGGGTGGGGGGGTTAGGAACTATTTAAAATTTTCACGTAAGGCTGACTTATATTTTTAACAAAGACTTTTACTAAGTCTTTTAGCACGGCGATGCTGAGTAAGATTAGAGGCAAGCTTAGTCAACTGCTGGCTAAAATTGCTTCTATCATGAGTCAGGAGATAACACTTAAGCCTATTCCTGAACTCATCTCTCAGATCACTCAACTCAGCTTATGTTCTTTTTAATGTTTTACTAGGCAATACACATCAAGCAATATATAAAGGAGTAAGGGTTTAGAAAGATATTACTGATAGGGGTATTTTACCCCTATCTTTTAGCGTGATTTACGGGACGATTTCGGGTAAAATAAATAAGTTTAATTACAAAAATAAAGTGTTTTTGATAAAATAAAGAAATAAAAATAAATCTCGTACTTTTAGTTTATTTCCCTCGTTTTTTATTAGTTTAGGAAATAAAAACGTCAAGCTAACTCGGCTCTCAAGATTTGTATTTCAGGTACGAGAAAGGAGCAAAAATCCACTCAATACGCGGGGCGTATTATCCTGTACGCGGGGCGTGAAACATAGTGCCAGAAATAATTGCCTTATCCGCAGGCACCATGTGGAACTGACTCAGCATACGCGGGGCGTATGACACACTACGCGGGGCGTATGACACATGTCGGCAATAATTAGCCTAATCCTGAAAGTCAGACTGCATTGTCTCCCAGAGTCAACTATACCTACGCGGGGCGTACCACTATATACGCGGGGCGTAAAAAGGCAGTTCTTCAACATAAAAGATCAGAGACTCTTTTACGCGGGGCGTACTTCAGCTACGCACGGCGTAAGGGCACCAATTCAGGCAATAAAATTCCAGAGACTCAAACACGCGGGGCGTATAATCCTCTACGCAGGGCGTACTTGAGTCAACAAGACAACGAATTGGTCCACATGCAGAAGATTTCTGACGGAATGGGCACTTACGCGGGGCATAATCCACTTTACGCGGGGCATATCATGGGATTTCTGCACCAAATAATGTTGCTCCATGCTTGTGCTTTATGAAATTACAAACTTGCCCTTGCTTGATGTCTATAAATAGATAGCTCTTGAACTTCATTTTAGACGAATTACATACTAGAGAGCTATACTATACTCTTTTCTTTCCTTGTAATTTAGATTCAGATTTTGTAGTTAAACTCTCCCCCTCGAGAGCTTGTTCGGTTGTTCCGGCGTTCCATCAAAGTTTCGCTCCATCACTCGTCACCAAGCTCGAGAGTTCCACCTCCACGACCTAGGAGACGGCTTTGAGTCCGGTTAGCTAGTCCCAAGGGCGGATTCTCCCTTTTTACTTGCTAATTAGCTTGTACTCTTCCTATGTACTAGGCTTGGTTGTATTTCATCTAAACACTTTCCATATTTATAATTTACGGCTTATAATCTCTATTTCCCTTTACGTGTTAATGTTTATTGCTTGTTTTGATATTGATAATTGATTATTGTGTAGGAGCACGCGATTACCGCCCGCCATCCGGGCTATCTTTAGGGAATTATATAGGTGTTGCCTTACCGGAAGTGACAAACCAGAAACTGTAGGAATTGACAAGCCACGGAACTTACGGGCCCTAATTTCTAGTTCCCCCGCATTAGACACGCCTTGACTAGGAATCACATAGTCTAAGTACTTCACGGGTCGGTCTTACTACACTTGGTCATCTTTGCAAGAGTAAACCATTATCCGTATACATTTAGAGTCGTTATTTATCGTGGTTATAACTTATCATACACACCCCGCTTCATAGAGTTTTAGCTACACGAATCTGTGTCGCTAATAGTTAGGAATAGTGTGTAGTTGTGTCTTACTTTACCCCAAAGTAATCACCGCTTAAATAACATACGAAACCGAGTCGTCTAATACTTGTAATTATAAATCCTGTGGATTCGATACCCGGTCTTAACCGGATTATTACTTGATACGACGGGGTACACTTGCCCCTAAGTAGTCGTAGTGTCTAGTGGAGTTAGAACATTTAAAAGATCACATCCATATTCATAACACATTCACCGCAATACACATTTAGTCGTCATTAGAAAAGCTCTACACCTAGATCCTACGCCCATCAAGTTTTTGGCGCCGTTGCCGGGGATTTATAATTTCCTACAATATTAGACAAAAACGTTTTATTGTTAGTTTAAGCATTCTTTTGTATAAATTGTTTATATATACGTTTGCTAACATTATTCTTTTTTTGTTCATAATCCTTATATACTTGTTCTACTTTATGCACACCCGATCTAAAAGTGATTCTCTCGTACCTATTGATCTCGAAATTGAACGTACTCTTTATAGGTTACGTAGAGAGAGAATGACAAATCTCAAAGATGAAGCTAACCAGCCCGAGCTCAACCAACGGGGGCCGGAACAACCCGTGAATAACGACCGTAATGGTGAAGGCAACGACACGCGTTCGATGTTGGAGATTCTTGCTCCACATCGTCCTCAAGTCCGCCACAGAATCGTTGCCCCCACCATTCCGACCGACACATTTGAAATAAAGCCTAGCATGATCCAATTAATCCAACAATTCGGTCAATTCGGAGGGGAACTCCATGAAAACCCTAACGAACACCTTGATAAATTTCTTATGTGTGCCGGAACTTCACGGCAAAATAATGTTCCAGTAGAGGCCGTCCAACTAAAACTTTTTCCTTTTTCTTTGACAGGACAAGCGTTGGAATGGTTGCACTCATTAAAGGCGGGATCGATCACATCATGGAAGGAACTCGAGAAGGAATTCCTATCTTACTACTTCCCGCCCTCTAAAACGGTTAAATTGAGAAAAGATATCACTTCCTTTCGGCAACTTAGATACGAGGCCCACCACTCAGCTTGGGCTAGGTTCCGAAAGCTGCTCCGAAACTGTCCCCATCACGATATCCCTAAGCATGATTTAGTAAGTACTTTTTATCATGGTATAACACCGACTAATCGTGCAACTGTTGATTCCGCCGCAGGTGGGGATTTGTTTCGCAAATCGGCAAGCGAGGCATATGATCTCATTCACGAATTAGCTAGGAAAAGCGTCCAATAGCAAGAAGATCGGCTTGCCGGATCCTCGCAACATCAAACCTTTGCCGTAGAAGACGAGGCTCCCACCATCTTCATGATCGAAATGAACAAAAAACTGGACGCCTTAATGGCGCAAATGAGCCTCCAAAATTCAGCACAAGTCCTAATGTGCTCTCACTGTGGTGGTGGCCACCAAGGTAAGGATTGTCAAGCCGGTAGCCCTTTTGCCGGTGACACCGAAAGCATAAGTTATGTAGGGGGACAACAAAGGTATAATTCTCATCATAACTCTTATCCTAACACGCACGCTTATCACCACCATAATAATAGTAATGACGGAAGGAGGCTTCAACACACTTCATCTTATGATAACGGGCGGAATGTGTTGAAGCCCCCGTCTGAACCCCATGGTAAATTTGTGGAACAAGGGTTGGGCCAATTCCCTCATGACCAAGAAAGGAAAAATTCACAACCTCCTAGCAATGCGCAAGACGCAATGGTAATTGATCTTCTTAAAGAAATATCTTCCCGTCTTGCTAACAACGAAGCATTTTGCAGGGACTTGGGACAGCAAGTGGCCCAATTGAGTCGCCAACAACAAGGGAGACAACATGGGTCTCCCCCGACTAACACCGAACAAAACCCGAGACCAAAAGATTGGGAGACCGTACAAGCAATAACTCTCCGGAGTGGTAAGGGTTTGGAACCACCGGTTCCAAAGGCGACTCCACAAGCTCCACAGGTAAGTAATGAACCGGAAGTGGTAAGCAACCCCGGTTCGGATCCAAAACACTCAACTTCCTTGGATAAGAATAAAAACGCATGTGACCCAATTGGAGCTTACGTACCAAAGCTCCCTTTTCCACAACGACTTAAAAAGGAAAAATTGGACCACCAATACGGCAAGTTTTTGGAAATCTTTAAGAAACTTCACATTAACATTCCACTTGCGGAAGCATTGGAGCAAATGCCCACATATGCGAAGTTTCTTAAAGAAATCCTCACCAAAAAGAGGAAGTTGGATTATAATTAAACGGTAGCGCTCACGGAGGAATGCTCCGCGATTATAACAAACAAACTCCCACCTAAACTCAAGGATTTAGGTAGTTTTTCTATCCCTTGCATGATCGGAAATGTTGAGTTTAGGAGAGCTTTATGTGATTTAGGTGCTAGCATCAATCTAATGCCTTTATCTATATTCAGGAAGCTCGGTTTGGGAGAACCAAAGCCTACCAATATGACACTCCAGTTGGCCGATAGCTCCATTTCCCGGCCAAAAGGAGTTGTGGAGGATGTCTTAGTGAAAGTGGACAAGTTCATTTTCCCCGCCGATTTCGTAGTGCTCGATATGGCGGAAGACGACTCGGTACCAATCCTCCTAGGACGACCATTTCTTGCGACCGGTAGGACTCTCATGGATGTCCATGAAGGTAAGCTCATCCTACGGTTGCAGGACGAAGAGGTAGAATTTAATGTATACAATTCCATGAAGTTTCCGTCTAATACCGTGGCGGATTGTAACTTTTTAAATTCCGTAGACTCTATTGATCTTTTTGTTGGAGAATTTTGTGGTAGGTCTTTTGCGGAAACCTCTTCGGGAATAGGTGATAATGAGCATTTGGATGAGGAGCCATTAAACAAGCCATTTGAATACTCCTCCGAAATAGAATGATGTATGTTGGCAAGGAGCCGGTTCGAGGGTTTGGATCGAGATAGCAAGGCAAAGCCGAAATCTTCTCTCGAGGAGCCTCCGACTTTGGAACTTAAACCCTTGCCTCCTAATTTCTTACCGGTTGTTATTTCTTCGCTTTTGACAGCGGAAATGGAGGAAGCGTTAATCGCGGTGTTACAAAAACATAAAGGCACATTTGGGTGGACCATTCACGACATAAAAGGGATCAACCCCACCATTTGCACACACCGCATCTTTTTGGAGGATGAAGTCAAGCCCTCCGTGCAGCCGCAACGACGGCTTAACCCAAATATGAAAAAGGTAGTAAAGGTCGAGGTAATCAAACTCCTCGATGCAGGTATAATCTTTCCTATCTCCGATAGTCCATGGGTTAGCCCGGTCCAATGTGTTCCCAAAAAGGGGGGCACAACGGTGATGGAAAATGATCAAGGGGAGTTAATCCCCACACGAAAAGTAACCGGGTGGCGAGTATGCATTGATTACAGAAAACTTAACGAGGCCACCCGAAAAGATCATTTCCCCTTGCCGTTCATCGACCAAATGTTGGAAAGAATGGCGGGTCATAAGTTCTTTTGCACCCTCGATGGCTTATCCGGTTATATGCAAATCCCCGTTGATCCTTCGGATCAAGAGAAGACGACATTCACTTGTCCATATGGGACATTTGCATATAGGCGGATGCCGTTCGGGCTTTGTAACGCCCCCGCCACCTTTCAGCGGTGCATGACGGCTATATTCTCTGAAATGATTGAGGACTTCATGGAAGTCTTCATGGACGATTTTTCTGTTTTTGGGTCGTCCTTTGACATTTGTTTGAGCAATCTTGATAAAGTCCTCCAACGTTGTGAAGACACTAACCTCGCTTTTAGTTAGGAAAAGTGTCAATTTATGGTTCAAGATTGTATTATTTTGGGACACAAGGTGTCCGGGGAGGGGATCGAGGTCGATCCGGCCAAGATCGAGGTAATTGAAAAACTACCTCCACCAATCAACTTAAAAGGAATTCGGAGCTTTTTAGGTCATGCGGGGTTCTATAGACGATTCATCAAGGACTTCTCTAAGATAGCAACCCCCTTGACCCAGCTCCTCATAAAGGATGCAGAATTTAATTTTTCCGACCAATGTTTACTTGCGTTTAACACACTCAAGGAGAAATTAATTAATGCACCTATCATGGTGAAACCCGATTGGAGCCTCCCCTTTGAATTGATGTGTGATGCGAGTGATTTGGCTGTCGGTGCTTGTTTGGGCCAACGGGTGGATAAACTCTTCCGCCCTATCTATTATGCGAGCAAAACGCTCAATGAGGCCCAACAAAACTATTCCATCACGGAAAAGGAGATGCTTGCCGTTGTTTTTGCTTTCGATAAATTTAGGTCATATCTTGTGTTATCCAAAATTATCGTATACACTGACCACGCAGCTCTCAAGTACTTGATGACTAAGCAGGACGCCAAACCACGCTTGATACGGTGGATCCTACTCCTACAAGAATTCGACATCGAAATCAAAGATAAAAAAGGAGTGGAGAATGTTGTGGCCGATCATCTCTCTCGCTTACAAGGCGAGCAAAGCGAACCTCCGGAAGCTATTGAAATTAAGGAGACCTTTCCCGATGAAGCACTCTACGTGGTAACATCTTTACCTTGGTATGCCGATATGGCAAACTTCAAAGTCGGTAATATTCTTCCTCCGCACCTTACATATGAGCAGCGTAAGAAATTCTTTCACGATGCTAAGCATTATTTTTGGGAAGAACCCTATCTGTTCAAATCTTATGCCGATAACATTATTTGTAGGTGTATACCGGAAGAAGAGGTTAATCACGTGCTACATATGTGTCATACCCAAGAGCCGGGGGACCACTTTGGCCCTAGTCAAACTATGGCAAAAGTCTTACAATGTGGGTTTTATTGGCCTACTTTATCCAAAGATTCCCACGACTTCGTCAAATCATGTGACGCTTGTCAAAGGAGCGAAAACATTTCCCGCAAACATGAAATGCTCCAACAGGGAATCCTAGTTTGCGAACTCTTTGACGTGTGAGGGATAGACTTCATGGGACCTTTCCCTAAGTCGCATGGCAACGCTTACATTCTTGTAGCGGTTGATTATGTCTCCAAATGGGTAGAGGTCGTTGCCTTACTTCAAACGACTCTAAGGCGGTAGGGAAGTTCATAAAGAAAAACATTTTCACTCGGTTCGGAACCCCTCGGACTATCATTAGCGACGGGGGTTCCCACTTTTACAACCGACAATTCGATCAACTCTTTCTTAAATATGGGGTTGCACACCGAGTCTCTACACCCTACCACCCGCAAACTAGTGGGCAAGTTGAGGTTTCTAACCGCGAACTAAAACGCATTTTAGAAAAAACGGTTAGCTCTTCTAGGAAAGACTGGAGCTTGAAGCTCGATGATGCTCTTTGGGCTTACCGCACGGCGTTTAAGATGCCCATCTGGATGTCCCCTTATCGTCTAGTTTTTGGAAAGTCATGTCATTTACCCGTGGAATTAGAACATAAAGCCTATTGGGCGCTGAAATTTTTGAATTTTGACATGCAGGCTGCGGGAGAACACCGCCTCCTCCAACTTAATACTCTTGATGAACTCCGCTTGGGGTCATATGAAAATGCCAAACTCTACAAAGAACGTACCAAGCGGTGGCATGACAAGCACGTCCAAATTCGGGAGTTCAACAAGGGGGATCAAGTTCTCCTCTACAATTCTCGCCTCCGGTTATTCCCCGGAAAATTGAAAAGTCGGTGGTCGGGACCATACACCATCATCAATGTGCACCCCTCCGGAGCAATTGAAATCCAAGGTCCCGACAATGCAATCCTACGGGTCAATGGCCACCGTCTAAAGATATACCGCGGCGGCGTTTTTCCACAACAAGGCGAAACCACACTCCTCGCACCACCTTAAGCTTATACGTCGCAAAGGAAAGTCGAGCTACTCGGACTCTAAACGTAGCATTGGTTTGACTCTCTCAAACTCCCTGTATATGTTTGTTCAATTTTTACTTGTTTTCTTCGTTTCGCTTCCCAGCCACGGAAAGCCAAATCCCAATTCGGCATGATACGCGGGGCGTCTCCCTGTGCACGCCCCGCGTCTTTGTGCCTCTGATCCAAAATTCTATGAGGGACACCGTTTACGCAGGGCGTAACTCTTCTTACGCCCCGCGTATAAGTTCCTTTCCGTGGTTCCTATAGTTCAGAAGCTCAAACACGCGGGGCGCAGTTCAGAAGCTCAAACACGCGGGGCGCCCAATTCCTGCGCCCCGCGTATTTGAGTCTCTGCCCAAAAACACCACAAAACATACTGGTTACGCGGGGCGCCCCTCTGGGCATGCCTCGCGTAACCCCTGACCACTAAGGGTCTTCTTTTTCTCACTTTATTTTTGTTTTTGTTTTTGTTTTCATTTCTTTTTGCGACGCCCTTGGAATAGGCGTCATTTTAAAAAACACGGAGGGACGTGCAACCCCGCACTTAACGTTTGTTTTGCACTACCAAAAACAAAAATAAAAATAAAATAAACTACAAAATAATTAAACTAATTTATTGACTCTTTTAAATTTTCCCGACACGCTATCCCCCCTTCGAAAATTAATTAAAGTTCCGTTATTTGCCATCAAAAATAAAAGTGTCGGAACATAAAGGAATGATTCGATAAAGAAATTTTAGTCTTGGTTTTGAAATTAGGGAATTTGTGCAAAGCTTAGGTTAGTACTAAACTAAGGCATTGAGTCTTAACCCAAATGTTATCTCCATAATGAACTTTGAAAAGGCAATAAAAACGGGATAGTTAAGAATTTAGCGAAAACTCGATAGTGCACAATTTAAACCCGAATCTTTGTGAGGTATTTTTTTGAGCCTAAAAGAGTTCGTACGAGAACTCTAATTCTTTCACAATTTTTCGAGAGCTTTGACTTCACTCGACTCATAGAATTTGCATCCAATACCGGGTTAAGTACACTTATTTTTGGTAAAAAGGCAATAGATGATAAACCGAACCCACTTAGGCTAATTTTTCTTAATTTATTTTTCTCGTTTTCATTAAACATTAGGAAACCCCCTCGAGCCTATTAACCAACTTTTCTTTTGATTAATACCCTTTTACCAATTAACCCTTTTTTTTCTCTTGTTCAAATACCGACATAACCAAGTTGCACCCAAGTTACCCGAAATGAGTCACGGCCTTAGCAAAAGTGCATCATAAGCTCTCAAAATATTGTTTTTGTGCCTCTATGAAAACAAAGGACACAATAAAAATAAAAAGGCATTCTCGAGCTCCACCCGAGCAATTTTGAAGTATATTCTGTAAAATTGGCAAAGGCTGAAATAAACAATGATGCGGTGCAGTCACAAACGGTATTTTTGAACTCGAGTTTCTTTAAACTAACCACTAAAGAAGCCACCCACATTACAACCCCCCTCCGGGTTCATTTTTAATATTGCCTAACCATACTTTAAGAGGAAAAACCCGGATGAAAATGCAAATTCAACATGATCTCGAGTAAGTGCAAAAAAGAGCGCTAAAACACCGACCCACCTAAAATTGAGCGTAAGAGCGAAATCCCTTGGTGAGGTACTATCGGTTTCTCAAAAGATAATCAACCCCCGTTAATATTGTCTATTAAATCTTGATCATGGAGGTTTCAAACAAGTTTCGTACTCAATTGTTTGCGTAGGTACTTACCGAAACCTTTGCACAAAACCATAACTTTGAAATCACGCACTTGGCAAAACCAACCTGTGGTTTGTTTCTTAATTTTCTCAATCCCTTGTCTTTCGATTTCTTTTACTTGAGGACAAGTAAAACTTTAAAGTCCGAGGAGGTTTGATAGGGGTATTTTACCCCTATCTTTTAGCGTGATTTACGGGACGATTTCGGGTAAAATAAATAAGTTTAATTACAAAAATAAAGTGTTTTTTATAAAATAAAGAAATAAAAATAAATCTCGTACTTTTAGTTTATTTCCCTCGTTTTTGATTAGTTTAGGAAATAAAAATGTCAAGCTAACTCGGCTCTCAAGATTTGTATTTCAGGTACGAGAAAGGAGCAAAAATCCACTCAATACGCGGGGCGTATTATCCTGTACGCGGGGCGTGAAACATAGTGCCAGAAATAATTGCCTTATCCGCAGGCACCATGTGGAACTGACTCAGCATACGCGGGGCGTATGACACACTACGCGGGGCGTATGACACATGTCGGCAATAATTAGCCTAATCCTGAAAGTCAGACTACATTGTCTCCCAGAGTCAACTATACCTACGCGGGGCGTACCACTATATACACGGGGCGTAAAAAGGCAGTTCTTCAACATAAAAGATCATAGACTCTTTTACGCGGGGCGTACTTCAGCTACGCACGGCGTAAGGGCACCAATTCAGGCAATAAAATTCCAGAGACTCAAACACGCGGGGCGTATAATCCTCTACGCAGGGCGTACTTGAGTCAACAAGACAACGAATTGGTCCACATGCAGAAGATTTCTGACGGAATGGGCACTTACGCGGGGCATAATCCACTTTACGCGGGGCGTATCATGGGATTTCTGCACCAAATAATGTTGCTCCATGCTTGTGCTTTGTGAAATTACAAACTTGCCCTTGCTTGATGTCTATAAATAGATAGCTCTTGAACTTCATTTTAGACGAATTACATACTAGAGAGCTATACTATACTCTTTTCTTTCCTTGTAATTTAGATTCAGATTTTGTAGTTAAACTCTCCCCCTCGAGAGCTTGTTCGGTTGTTCCGGCGTTCCATCAAAGTTCCGCTCCATCACTCGTCACCAAGCTCGAGAGTTCCACCTCCACGACCTAGGAGACGGCTTTGAGTCCGGTTAGCTAGTCCCAAGGGCGGATTCTCCCTTTTTACTTGCTAATTAGCTTGTACTCTTCCTATGTACTAGGCTTGGTTGTATTTCATCTAAACACTTTCCATATTTATAATTTACGGCTTATAATCTCTATTTCCCTTTACGTGTTAATGTTTATTGCTTGTTTTGATATTGATAATTGATTATTGTGTAGGAGCACGCGATTACCACCGCCATCCGGGCTATCTTTAGGGAATTATATAGGTGTTGCCTTACCGGAAGTGACAAACCGGAAACCGTAGGAATTGATAAGCCACGGAACTTACGGGCCCTAATTTCTAGTTCCCCCGCATTAGACACGCCTTGACTAGGAATCACGTAGTCTAAGTACTTCACGGGTCGGTCTTACTACACTTGGTCGTCTTTGCAAGAGTAAACCATTATCCGTATACATTTAGAGTCGTTATTTATCGTGGTTATAACGTATCATACACACCCCGCTTCATAGAGTTTTAGCTACACGAATCTGTGTCGCCAATAGTTAGGAATAGTGTGTAGTTGTGTCTTACTTTACCCCAAAGTAATCACCGCTTAAATAACATACGAAACCGAGTCGTCTAATACTTGTAATTATAAATCCCGTGGATTCGATACCCGGTCTTAACCGGATTATTACTTGATACGACGGGATACACTTGCCCCTAAGTAGTCGTAGTGTCTAGTGGAGTTAAAACATTTAAAAGATCACATCCATATCCATAGCACATTCACCGCAATACACATTTAGTCGTCATTAGAAAAGCTCTACACCTAGATCCTACGCCCATCAATTACTCAGCAGACTTATCCTGGTTCGGCCTTCTTGCCTACGTCCAGTCCCCGGAATCCTTCCGAGCTTTTTAAATCCATTACTGAGCTCTTTCAGATAGAGCACAAACCTTTTACAATAGCTACTGAGTATACAAGAGTACCTTCCTCTATTTTTCTACTCAATACTATATCTACTGCTGAGTGCTATAACCGAGCAACTCAGCTTCTCCTTTCTAATCTCTAGAAATGATAAAGTGTTTGTTCTAACAGATTGAAGAACACTTTAGATGAATAAATCACTCTAGACTTTCACACAAAAATAAGAATTGGTGTAAGAATTACTTTGCTTTTCAAGACAGCACTTTGAGTTGTTATTTGGTCAGCGTTTCGACTTGGTAAAGATCTGCATCGAATGAAGCATTTGAGAGGCCTATTTATAGTGACAGCTGAGACCCCAGTCATTTCGAATTTTGAAATAACCGTTGGAGGGAAACGGCTTCCTGTCGCTTTTGCTCGGTCAGTGCTCAGCGTCTTTGGCCAATAAGAATGTTGCATCTTCTGTCTTCGTTAGCGATCACTTGGTTTTGCTCAGGATCGTCAGAGTGTCTCCACATTTACGGAAAAGTCTTCCAGACAGCTTTCTGCTTCGTCTGAATATTTCATTAAGTGGAAAGACTTTATCTCCAAGTTGTTCAGGTCAGCTGCTGACCTGACTTCCTTGTATGCTTGACTCAGCAACTTCGGCATGAAGCAATTGAGTATTTCTTCTTGATTCTTCCTTCCGCTGGGTTGAGCTTTGTTCTGCTGGGCCGCAAGGCTTGTGAATGTTAAATGGGCTTTGACCTTCTCTTGTGGGCTTTTGGGTCTTGATCTTTTAATGTCTTTTAATTCTTATAAATCAATTAACTCAACTTTGAACAAACACATTAGTATTAATAAATCAAATCATTTAAATTTAATGTGTTGGAATATTTTATCATGGGAATTTAAATATACTTTAAATAATTTTGTCAAATCAAAATAATGTGGAAATATGTTTCAACAACTATCTCACAACTAGTCTATACTCTTCAATTCAGTCTAAATCACAAACTAACTTAGGCATCCGAGCGGGGTTCGTCGGATTCCGGCCCCATATTTGTTTCTGTTTTACTGGTTAATACGACAACTGATTGCCAAAGGTAAGTTAGACACGTTGGCAAACATCATATTTACGGTTATCAATTCTTTTAGGGTGTTACTGTATACCACTCCCTTTTTACAGCCCCCGCCCCCCTACATACCCATTATGCCCCTTCCATTATTTCCCAAAAAAATTTGAAATCACCCTCCTCTCTCTCTTTTTCTCTCCCGAACACAGCACATAAGCAAAAATTATGGATCCGAGAATGTCGGAACACGAAAACTCCGAAGACGAGGTAACAATCTAATGTATTTTTAAATTTTTTAAATTTTATTGATTTTATTTCTGTTTTTCGATAAGGGCGGGTCACGGACCCGCCCCGCTTGAGACGAGGGCGGGTCTAGGACCCGCCTTGTTTCAAGTAAAGACGGGTCTAGTGACCCGTCTATATTAAAACAGAGCAGGACCTGGACCTGCCCTCATCTAAAGCGGGGCGGGTCCGTGACCCGCCCTTCACTAAAGGGAGGCAGGTCCTGGACCCGCCTCCCTTTGCATGTTGGCTGGTCCTGGACCCGCCTGCTTATGTGCAGGAGGTCCACGGACCCGTTTAGCGCCTAATCTAAATATAATTGACAATTTTTTATATATATTTGCATGTATTTTCAGGAGGCAGCTAGAGTTTGGGTTGGCGACGGAATCGATTATAGTCCTTATTTCATAACGAGCACGTTATTTCAAACAAGTATGGAAGCAATTCAATGGGCGAAAAAAATTGCAACCAAAAAGGGTTTCGAGCTTGTTATTTCTTCGCATAAACACGGAGGTAAACAAATTCTTTTGAGATGTTCACGTGGCGAACGGTATAGAGGATTGCCTATTCCTTTAGAAGATGGTTTAAGTAGGAAAACAAAAACTAAAGCGTGCGGCTGTCCATTTCGGCTAAAAGTCAGACAGTTGCAAGATTTTTTGGGTTGGCAGATTGTTGCTAATGCTGGGGAGCAGAGTACGCATAATCATGAAATGATGGTTTATGCGGAGGGACACCGACAGATAAGCGGGCTTAGTCCCGCAACGAAGCTAATTGTGCGTGACATGAGTTCGTATCAAGCAAAGCCGTGTGCTATTATGACGGCACTTCGTAAGAAACATCCAGAAGATAACCCAACAATAAAGCACACAATTATAGAGACCGGTTGAGGAAGGATGGGTTTGAGGGTAGAGATATGATTAGTCAGTTTTTCCATCTTGCCGTCACGAACAAGTATTATCATGCTTCGCTTGCTGATTCAGAAACTAATGTATTAACACATGTACTTATGGCACATCCAGCTTCTGTTGAATTACTACGGACATACTACTGGTATATTGGCATGGATTCAACCTACAAGACCAACAAGTACAGAATGCCATTCTTTGAAATTGTTGGGATGACTCCATACAACAACAATTTCAACCGGAATTATAAGTATCAGAATAAGGATTATTAGTTTGGTTTTGCCCTTGGACAAAATTTACATGTTCGATCTTGCTCATATTTTCATAATCCATATCCGTTTGGATTGGATTACCATTGGTATCGCACGGTGCCATAAACCTATCAATTTTGTGCGATAAGGTAGAAAATTGGGCTTGTAACATCGCGACTGGATCAAGGTTCACTATACCTTTAACCGATGATGTGGTTGAGGATGATGGTTTTGCCATCGGTATATGTCCACGTTCTGCGGGCCACATACTGCTAGTGCATTACATAGACCAAAGGGCATTCTCCTATATGCAAATGTTCCATAAAGACATGTGAAGGTTGTTTTGTCTTGGTCATCCGGGTAAATGTAAATTTGAAAGAATCCGGAATAACCATCTATTAAACAATAAAATGCATGACCGGCTATCCTTTTGATCATTTGATTAATGAAAGGTAGAGGAAAATGATCTTTCCTAGTTTCTTTGTTTATGTTCCTATAGTCTATACAAACCTTCCAACCGGTGGTGGTTCGCGTAGGTATTAATTCACCTTCGTCATTCCTTACAACAGTTATGCCTCCCTTTTTAGGTACACAATGGATTGGACTAACCCATTCACTATCCGAGATCGGATAAATGATTCCATTATCTAAAAGTTTAGTAATCTCATTTTTTACTACTTCTTTCATGTTTGGATTTAACCGTCTTTGCCTATCCGCTTTAGGTGGCTTATCTTCTTCTAAGTGAATTCTGTGCATTACGATACTAGGATTAATTCCTTTTAAGTCTGAAATTTGTCATCCCATACTTCATATCCTATTTCTAACAACTTCTTTCAATTTTTCTTCTTGATCATTTGTTAATTTGTTAGAGATAATTATAGGTAGAGAATCGCCTTCGCCTAAGAAAGCGTACCTCAAATGACTGGGTAATTCTTTAAGTTCTAATTTAGGGGGTATTACAATCAAAAGCAGAACTGGTCCATCTTCTCGAATCAAAGGCTCTGGGTCCTTATCTTCTAATTCTTCACCCATTATAGGTTCTATTATTTCTTCTTTTTGAATAACGTCTTTGACACATTCTTCAACTAAGTCAAGTTTCATACAGGCGAATTCCTCCATAGGATATTTCATCGCTTTGTTCATATTAAACTCGATCTTATCTTCTCCTATCCTTAAAACTACTTTCCCTTCTGACACATCAACTAGAGAACGTCTAGTGTTCATAAACGGTCTACAAAAAATTAGTGGACAATTAACGTCATATGCAAAATCTAATATAACAAAATCGGTAGGAAAAATAAATTTGTCGACTTTAACTAAAACATCCTCAATTATACCATATGGTCTCTTAGTGGTTTGATCCGCTAATTGCAAAACCATATTGGTACGTTTGATATCTTCTTCTAAACCTAACTTGTTAAAAATAGACAACGACATTAAGTTTATACTTGCTCCTAAATCACAAAGACAACTCGGGAATTCAATATTTCCCAACTTATACGGAATAGTAAAACATCCGGGATCTTTGAGTTTAGTGGACAGAGTACTCGACACTATTGAACTACAGTCCTCAGTTAGCGAAATAGATGAAATTCCTTCCCAACTAATTTTCTTCGAAATTAAATCCTTTAAGAACTTACCATAGTTAGGAATTTGTGTAATTGCATCCATAAATGTTAGATTAATGTGCAAATTTTTAAGTTTATCCAGAAATGTTAAAAGTTGTTTGTCATAGTCCTTATTTCGGACTTTGTGCGGAAAAGGTGGTTTGGGTACAAAAGTTTTTGTACTTGAGTCAATTGGTGAACTTTTTGTGTTTGATACATCTTCTTTGGACTTTGGTAAATCAGTTCCTGGTAAAGTCGAATCTCCGGGCATTTCCGGACCTAGATAATTTTTCCCTGAACGAAGAGTGATAGCCTTTACCTGCTCTTTCGGATTTTCTTTCGTATGGCTGGGAAGACTTCCCTCTTTTCGGGATGGAATTGATTTAGCAAGTTGACCAATTTGGACCTCTAAATTATGGATGCTAGATGAGTGGTTTTTAATAAGCTGATCGAATTTATTTTCGATCCGTTTAAAACCATCGTCGTGATTACTTATTTTTCCACTCATAGCATCTATGAATTTGTCGATTTTAGAAGATAAAGTGCCAATCGTATCTCTTGACTGATTTTGATAATTATTGGTACGATTTTTATTAGCACTTGCATTATTATTATTGTTATCTTTCCAGTTAAAGTTAGGATGATTCCTCCATCCAGAATTATAAGTATTAGAATAAGGATTATTAGTTTGGTTTTGCCCTTGGACAAAATTTACCTGTTCGATCTCACTCATATTTTCATAATCCATATCCGTTTGGATTGGATTACCATTGGTATCGCACGGTGCCATAATCCTATCAATTTTGTGCGATAAGGCAGAAAATTGGGCTTGTAACATCGCGACTAGATCAAGGTTCACTATACCTTTAACCGATGATGTGGTTGAGGATGATGGTTTTGCCATCAGTATATGTCCACGTTTTGCGGGCCACATATGTTATGCAGGATGCGACCGAATCTAGCTATCGTTGGGTTATGGAGTGTTTGAGGAATTTGATTGGGTTTGACATGAACCCGACAGTTATTTTGACTGATAGAGAGTTAGGATTGATGAGGCCAGTTAGAGAGGTTTTCCCAGATTCTGCACACATGTTATGTACTTGGCATATTAACAAGGATGTAGAAAATAGAGTCTACAAACTCATGGGTGAAGACATGAAATTTGCTTCAAAATTCAAGAATGGTAGATGGAAGAAAATAATAAATTCTCAAACAATAGATGAATATGAGTTGGAAGTGGCCAAGATGAAGGATACAATGGGACGGATAGGTAATGTGGTAGCTTATGTTGAGAATACATGGTTAGTCCACAAAGAGAAGTTTGTTGTTGCGTGGACTAAAGATTTCTTACATTTTGGCAACGCAACAACCTGTAGAGTGGAGAGTAAACACTCTTCTTTAAAGAAATGGTTGAATTCCTCTACTGGATCCCTCGATACAGTTTGGGCCAAGGTTCACTATGAAATTGATTTGCAAGTCGTCAAAATCAAGTACAAATTTATTCCATTTCCTTACTGTTATTATTATATTTGAATTTAGTAATATATATTTTGATTGATACTACATGTTTATTCGTATCAGGGGCACTCTTGAATCTTCAAGACAGAAAAAGCTTGTATCGCACTTCGGATTTCCGTTCGAATACTTGACGTACAAAGTGTCCCACCACTGTTTGGAGTTGCTTGGTGCTGAATATTTGTGAATGCAAAAGTTGAGTTATGAAGTGGATGAACGTTGTGATCATAGGTTGAGAACCTCTTACCAGATTCCGTGTGCATGCGAGCTTAGCCGAGCGTTTCGTTCATGTAAATCGGTAAGTATTTCCAAGATACATCCATTTTGGAAAACACTTGTCATTGGTCAACCTGATACCAGTGTCAATTTGGAGTATGTTCATGGGACCGAGGAGCGGGAATAATTTCACTCTCTTGTTGATGAGGTCGATAAAAGCGATCCAACCTTTATACGCAATGTTTCTCAATTTATTCACCGACAACTTCATCCAGACGAAGCTAGATATTATGAACCGGAAGTCAAAGCCGATGTTCGAGGACGACCGAAAGGATCTTTATCAACCAAATGTATGCCCAGTGAGTGGGAGTACCATAACAGTCGTCGTGGACAGACTCAGTCTTCCAGTTCGGGTCAGAGTCGTGGGCGCTCTTCTAACCGATCAGCAGGTATTTTTTACTGTTATTTTTAATTTACGTAATAATTGTGTATAGAATAAATTGTGTTCCTTTTACTATTAAATGTTTATTAAGTCCAGAGTTGTATTATTATAGGTACTGCTACCACTGAATGTGATATTACTGATTACCATAATTATGACAAAATCGTTGAAATCATAAAGCCTTATATTGAATCCTATCTCGATGTCAAGGGTGATGGTAACTGTAGGTTCCGTGTTGTGGCAGACCGAGTATTCGGTGATGAAGAGAGTTGGTATTTTGTTAGAACGGCTATAGTGAATGAAATAATTGCTAAACGTACTTTATACAAGCCAATTTACTATGATGGGATTGCAGCGGCAGTTAAGCGGATTGCTTGGGATGGTGGGAATTGTACAATGGAACATTGGATTCTAACTTATGATGACCTGTATCCGATTGCATCATTATATAATGCTGCTGTATTTTTTTTTCGGATATGGGAATGAAGAGAGCTTATTTTCATGTGGTACTGTGCTACCGCTGTATGCACCCGCAACTGCTACACGACCACAACGAGAAATTATTATTGCTCATTTAGGTCGTGGGTACGAACATTATATTCGGCTCGATTTATCTAAAGATTTTCCAGTGCCGCCGATATTAATTAACTGGGACATATGTCGTCATAGTAGCGTTGAAGGATGGGACCTTTTGTATGCAGATCGGCGAGCACAGTGGGATAGAATATCTAGAGCTACAAGATATCGTGTTTAGTGTCATTACTGTTTAGTGAAATTACTGTTTAAGTGAAAGTACTGTTTAATTGGAATTACTGTTTATTCAAATTACTGTTGAGTGAAATTTCTGAATTTGAATTACTGTTTAATGTCATTACTGAACTTTAAATTACTGTTTAATTGGAATTACTGTTTAGTAAAACTGAAACAACTAAAAATAAACATACTAACAATACTGTTTAGTAAATACTAACAATACTGTTTAGTAAAACTGAAACAACTAAAATAAAGATACTAGTAATACTGTTTAAACATCACTAATCATTTGGCCAAATGCCAATCATGCATAAGCTTATCCACTTCCTCCGCCCACACCTCTGACGTCTCTTCATCTACGCATCGAAGAGCTGCTAACATGCCAGTGCACATAGTAGCCCACCGATTAACCCACTGCAAAAACAAAAAACAAAACAAAATCTTATTAATTAATATTACTGTTAAAAACTCGTATTAACAGATAAAATCAAAATTACTTACAAGCTCGCTGTTTGAACGAGTGAGAACCGTCGGTGGGTGTGCATCCATGTCGGGCATGATGTGTGGATGTGAATATCTAGTGTACCACTCCATGTACGTCTCATCACATGCTGATGGAATCTGAGCAAGAGTGTATATCATCAACATGAGCGTAGATGCTGCTGGGAAAAATCCCCAACTATCGTCAGCAACCACAACTGGATGCTCTAACCGATACCGGCTGCTATTCCAAGGACGTACAACCTTCGTGCCCCTGAAAGCTGGCATGGGTACAATCTGGATATACCCCAACTGACGGAGACATCTATCAGGCATATACGGCTCTATGACATCCCGGTATCGTATCCATCCTCTATAGATAGTCCTAGGTGCGGGTCACTATGTCAGGACCATATGGAATCCGCATCACCTACAAATGTAACAAGTTAATTATTATAAAAGTAAATTAATATATTTTAAAAAATTTATTGCTATACAAGTAGAAATCGTACATCCGCCGCTGTCAATCTATCAAGACGGCGACACAAATCTCTCAATCGAGTCTCTGTCCGGGGCTGCTGTGTCGGGATCCAGATACGAGCTCGGGGAGCGTCCAAATGGGGTGTCAGTCCCTCTCGTTGAGGCCTGAAACACGGGAAATACTCGTATATCCACGCCTGTAAAAGAGTCAGACAACCCGCTATCTGTCCACAATCTCCTCTACTAGCAACACCTAGCTGCCGGTATATGTATGCTAGTGTAGCTGTGCCCTAGGAGTATCTAGCCACATCTTCTACCCCATCCTGCACCTCTAGTACGCACGCGGGTCGGATTCAGTCGCCACTCTTGTCTATAAACAAGGTGGAACCGAACATCAAAAAATCCACCCGATAGCCTCAAACTCAGACATCCGACCTACAGAGCATAAAGAGACAACTGAAGTGCATAATACCCCGCCACCTTTCCAATGGGAAGCCAACAGCACATCTCTAGTCACCCCAAACAACTCCATCACTACCGACTGAAGCTGTTCCCCACCAATGCTAGCAGACACCAGTCGCCCCTCCACTGGGATACGTAGAATCTCCTAGACGTCATGCAGCATAATCGTCATCTCCCCAAATGGCATGTGAAATGATGACGTATCTGGCTGCCACCGCTCCACAAAAGCACATATAAGGGGAATATCAATGTGTGTGTATATGGTAGATGGGAGGTGTGATAGTTGCGATCCCCGTATAAGCGCCCTGACCTCTGGACGAGTGCTCGTATACCACTCATTCAATTTCCTGCAGAATGTCCCTCTAGTGTGGCCCCTGAGCTCCGACCTCAGCTGTCCGATCCATATGGTAGAAGCGACATGTCCCAAGAAGCTGGGAATCACAGTACCATCAATTGGTCCACCGGGGACCGGATCCGTCACAACCCAGTCATCGTCTACAACATTCCTCGAGCGCTTACTACTCCCTACAATAGTATTAAACGTATAACATTTAAACAATTTTTCTATAGTAAAGTAAATTAATAAAAAAAAATTATGAGAAAAATATAAATTATTTACCAGATGACTCGACACGACCACCCTTCCCTTTCGCCGCCCGACGAACTGGGCTAGGGTCGCTCTCGGGAAAATCCTCACCATCATCCATGGTAACATAATCCTCATCGTCACTCATAGGCCGCTGCACTGTCACGTGCGCCCTTTGAGCATCCGCCATGAGCCTCTCTGCTCCTCGTTCCCTCCGAACAGAGGCTGTGACGCCACGTCTAGAAGGATGACGATCTCCGGAACCCTCTAAAATGTCACGCTGAAAAATAAACATTCAACAGTTACTTATAAAAAAATTTCTAAAAACAATACGCTAAATTTCTAAAAACAGCAAGCTAAATTTATAAATATAATCCGCTAAATATTTCTAAAAACAACAGGCTAATGTTCTAAAAACAATACGCTAAATATTTCTAAAAACAACATGCAAAAAACAATACGCTAACTACTAATTTTTTTTTGTAGTTTTTAGTTTTCTGTCCCGAAAATCGGGACAGAAAACCGACCCGTTTTCATAGCGGCGGGTCCAGGACCCGCCGCTCTCTCTTGACGACGGGTCCAGGACCCACCGTTCTTCAAAACATGGCGGGTCCAGGTACCCGCCATCCTACATAACATGGCGGGTCCTGGACCCGCCATGATTTTACTCATGGCAGGTCCTGGACCCGCCATGAGTAAAATCATGCGATTTTCTGTCCCGATTTTCGGGACAGAAAACTTAAAAAAAATTAAAAACAAATTAATAAAAACTATTAAGTTCAAATTTTACCGGAATGATCCCTACTGCTTTTCCTCTATATCCACGTCCAGCCATAATTAGTTCGGGTTCTTTTTCGGATTTGAATTAATGTGTTTGGGAGTTAGAATGTCAATTTGAACTTAATTTTTCAAATCTCAAGGGGCGGTATGTGGGAAATAAGAGGGCGGTGTGAAACAACTCACTTCTTTTATCTTAAAATGGGAGTAAGTGAAATGAATAAGCAAGAGCCAATTAATTAAAGAAAGTTGTAATGAATTTACAACATATACGAGTTTTTATCAATGACTTAATAATAATCAAAATGATTGTTTTAATGAAATCAAAATGAAAAATTTAAATGCAACATTAAGGTTTAATCTTATTTGAAAATGTATTTCAATTGTAGTAATAAAACAATATTTAATCAAAAACATTTTAGAAGATAATTTATAATAAAAAAAAGGATAAGTACAAAAAAAATACCTGTGGTATACACTTTTTGCGAACTCGAATCTGTGGTAATTTTTTTTTTTTTGCAAACAGAGGTCTGTGCTAAACGCCGCTAGCAAACAGAGGCAAAATTGACTAACGGTGTTAAAATTCAAAGAGAAAAGAGTTAATTTGGTCCTTATATTTATTTATTTTATAAATTAACCACTTTAATTATCTAATTATCACAAATAAACCCCAAAATCAAAAATAAAAATAAAAAATACCATCTTCTCCTCTTTTATGCCCACTTCCACACCTCTTTCACTCATTCTTTTTCTTTGACCCATTTCAAACCTCTTTTAACCACACCTACTCTTCAATTTCTTCTTTTCTTTACCCCAATTAACATACCCTGGTTCACTAAATATGTGTGGCGGTGCCATTTTAGCCGATCTTATACCGCGCAATCGTGGCTGCGGCGTGTCCGCTTCTAACCTCTAGCCTAACTCATCCTTCTCTAAATTCAGCCTCTTCGAATTCTGTTCGGCCTCATTCGGTGATCACGACTCTTTCAATCTTAAAAACTCCCACCTTGCTTCAGGTAACAATTTTTTTTGTTTGAACTTAGTCGTTAGACAGATGGATTTTGACTGAGGAATTTATACAAACAGGTGGTGCGCAAGAGGAAAAGACGCACATTAAAAGGCAGAGGAAGAACTTGTACAGAGGGATAAGGCAACGCCCCTGGGGTAAATGGGCAGCTGAGATTCGTGATCTAAGGAAAGGAATCCGTGTTTGGCTTGGCACCTTCAACACCGCTGAGGAAGCTGCTCGTGCCTATGACAGAGCGGCGCGCGAAATTCGTGGTAAGAAAGCCAAAGTGAATTTTCCTAACGACGATTTCACTTCCAAAAATCACTCTAACCCACCTGCTCGTCGAAATGCCAATCCCTCTCTGTACCAACCCCTTACTTGTAATTTCAATGATCGCCCAAAAAGTCATGATCTGAACCAAATAGGACCAAACGCTTCTACTGATCCAATAATCGTTTCCGGGGAGGTAAAAGTGAAACGGGAAGAGGAGAGGGTGGAGGTGGAAGAGGTGAATCGCGGCGAGGTTGTGGTGATAGACTTGGAATCGGAGTCGCAGCAGGATGAGGTGATGAAATTGTCGGAGGAGCTAATGGTGTACGAGAATGTGATGAAATTCTATGAGATTCCTTATATGGATGGACAATCTACAGCTCCTAATAACAATGCCCAGGAAAGTGTAGTTTGCAATCTACAGCACCTAATAACAATGCCCAGGAACAAGAGAGGAGAAGAAGATGGAGATGATGATATTTTTTATTTTTATTTTTGATTTTGGGGTTTATTTGTGATAATTAGATAATTAGGGTGGTTAATTTATAAAATAAATAAATATAAGGATCAAATTAACTCTTTTCTCTTTGAATTTTAACACCGTTAGTCAATTTTGCATATGTTTGCTAACGGCGTTTAGCACAGATATCTGTTTGCAAAAAAAATAAAATACCAGAAGTTCGAATTTGTAAAAAGTGTATACCACAGATTTTTTATTTTTTTCTGTACTTATCCCTCTGAACAAAAAAATACATTCTAGATTTCTATTTTTTAATCAAATTCATAATGTGTGATAGGATATATAATTATATAATAAAATTGTATAATCCGTGCAACTCACGTCGTGTAGTTAGAAAATAAAAAAATGGAGATTTATTTAAAGAAATTTGAATTTGCGAAGGAACCAATTCCACGTGTATAAAGGTAATGGAAAACAATAAATAAATAAATAAAGCAGAAAGAAGGGCGTTAATAACGGAAAAGAAAGAGATTGAAGTTAATTTGACAGAAAGGAATGACAAAGCAGAGAGATAGATAAAGAAGAAGAGAGGAATATCCAAAAGCATATATCCATGGCGGACTGGAATATTCTGCGCGAAGATTCATTTCTTGTTTCTTCTCCTCTCCTCCATATATACCCCTTTCTTCTAAATCCATATCTCCGCCCTTAATCCTGCTCTACAATCCCCGCATCTCTTCTTCATCTTTTTTTTTTTTTTGGTTAAATGGCCCTTAAAGCTGTTCATGTATCAGATGTTCCAAATCTTGATCAGGTCCCTGAAAATGCATCTCTTTCTCTCTGCTCCAACCGCTTCTCCTCAGGTACTGTTCTTTTGTGCATTTCGATCATCATCAGGCAAAACCAAACCAAGGATTTTGAATTATTATTATTGGTTTTGCAGGGGTATTGGAATTAAACAGGGTCCCGTTTAAGTTCCCTAAGTTTCAGGTAATTGGGCATAGGGGAAATGGAATGAACATGTTGAGTTCCTCTGATTCAAGGATGAAGGCTATTAAGGAGAATTCTATAATGTCCTTCAATTTAGCCGCTAATTACCCCGTTGATTTCATCGAATTTGACGTTCAGGTAATTACCATCCATTTTCCGTTATAGATCTTGGTTTGGGTTTTAGAGTTTGCGCCGCGTACAAAACCTGCCTGCCATCCTTAATTTTATAATGATTGATAATTAAATAGTTGTTCTGTAATAATTAGGATATGTTTGAGATTATTGTGGATATTGAACTGATTGTGTTTGTTTATTTTGGTTGGGGATTTTGTTTGTTTGTTTCTTTTCATTTATTGAAATTGAAAGAGAAAAGAAATAAAAGATAAATTTGAAAATTAAGTATGTAGGTGAATGAGACAAAGAGAAGGAAGAGTGAAAAACGAGTGTCGTTTTTGTAGGTAACAAGAGATGGAAGGCCCATCATTTTTCATGACGACTTGATCCTCTCTGAGGATAATGTAAGTTCCTTGATTGTGTTTTTGTTTTATGTTTGAATTCCGTTGACAAGTGTGGTGATTGATATGATATGATTTTAGGGGACCATTTATGAGAAGAGAGTGACAGAGCTAAGTTTATCAGAGTTCCTATGCTATGGGCCACAAAAAGAAGAAGAAGGGAAGAAGGGTAAATGTCTGCTAAGGAAAACATACGATGGGAAAATATTGAAATGGAATGTTGAGCAAGATGATTGTGTGTGCACTTTGAAAGATGCATTTGAGAAAGTAGAGGCTTCATTGGGTTTCAATATTGAATTAAAATTTGATGATCATATTGTGTACCAGCAAGATCATCTCATCCATGTTATTCAATGCGTCCTTGAGGTGGTGGTTGAATATGCTCAAGAGAGGCCTATTATATTTTCATCCTTCCACCCGGATGCTGCATTGCTCATGAGGAAATTGCAGAGTACCTATCCTGTATGTATATCTTCTTGATTGCACTTATTGTACGTACTAGTGTCTGTATTCATATTCATATTGAACAGGTATTCTTTCTGACAAATGGAGGAGGTGAGATTTATTATGATGTGAGAAGGAATTCGTTGGAAGAAGCTTTGAAAGTGTGCACAGAGGGTGGTTTAAATGGGATAGTATCAGAGGTGAAAGGGATATTTAGAAATCCTGGAGCAGTTTCCAGAATCAAAGAAGCCAAGCTCTCACTTCTAACATATGGGAAACTCAATAATGTTGTTGAAGCAGTTTACATGCAACATTTGATGGGCATAGATGGGGTCATAGTTGATTTGGTGAAGGAGATTACAGAGGCCGTCTCAGATATCAATATCATCAAATCAAATCCTCATTTTTCAGACAAGGAGCTTTCTTTTCTTTTTAAGCTAATTCCACAATTGATACAGGCTTAATAAATGTACATACCATTTAAAATACATATCACACACCTTTTAACCACACTACTTAACATTCACATCCTTGGATTAATAAAATTTAAGAAACTGTTGATTACTTATTATCACAATTCAAATGGAAAAATATATCAACCCTATTAGCCCTGTTTTCAAACCTTATTTAACAATAAACTATTTAATATTTGATTTATTTTATATTCTATACTCTATAATCAGAATCAAATTACAATTCAACGCACTCGTCAAAAGATATTCCATTTGTTTGAAAATCAATCAACATATTTAATTAAAAACCAACCATATCTTAGAAATACAAACTAGATATTGGTGGGTTAAAATCAGCTTTGTGTTCCCAAGGTGAAGGAGCCATAACAATTTTGAGCATTATAAGAAAAACTAAACAACCACAACAAAGCCTTAGTCCCGAAATGATTCGGCGTCGGCTAACATGAATCATTATATAAAATCGTGAAATCAAGTCGTGTCCGCGACATAAATTCTCTCTCTCCACTCCCTCCTATCCACTACCATATTTTCCTCAATTTCCAATAAACTCATATCGCTCTCGATCACCCTCTTCCAAGTTTGCTAAGGTGTTCCCCTACCCCTCACCATTACATCCATTTGCCACCCTTCAGTCCTCCTAACCGGCGCATCAAACGCTTTTCGTCTTACATGGTCAAACCACCTTAGTCGGTTTTCCGTCATTTTATTCTCAATAGATGTAATTGTCCTAATTATTTCATTACTCACCCGATCCTTTCTCGTATGACCACACATCCATCTCAACATACGCATCTCCGCCACCGACATCTTATGATTATGACAGTGTTTCACTTCCAACACTCCGTACTATATAACAATGCTGGTCTAATTGCCATGCGGTAGAATTTTTCCTTCAATCTATTAGGCATGCTGGGTTCACAAAGGAAACTCGTAGCATTCTTCCACTTCGTCCAACCAGATTTAATCCTATAAGCAACATCTTCATCTACTTCTCCATCCATTTGGATAATAGACCCTAAATACCGGAAGCAATTCGAGGCCTGGACAACTCTCCCATCCAGGGTGATTGTCCCCACCTCCCTACTCCTATCGCCGCTAAACTTACAGTCCAAATATTTTGTCTTACTTCGGCTCAACTTAAAGCCTCTAGATTCCAAAGTTTGTCTCCATAGTTCCAACTTCCTCTCCACGCCTTCTTTCGTCTCATCAGCCAACACAATATCATCTGCAAACAACATTCACCATGGTATACCATCTTGAAGTGAACTCGTTAGTTCATCCATAACGATGGCAAAAAGAAATGGGCTAAGTGTGGAACACTGATGCACTCTAATCGTAATAGGGAACTCTTCAGTCTTCCCAACATTAGTACGTACACTCGTGCACACTCCCTCATACATGTTCTTTATGATGTCAATATATTTCCGCGAAATGCCTTTCCTTATTAACACCCACCAAAGTACTTCCATTGGTACCTTATCATATGCATTCTCCAAGTCAATGAAAACCATATGCAAGTCTTTCTTCTTATTTCGATAGTGCTCTATTAATTGTCGCATTATATGGATGGCTTCCATAGTTGATCTTCCCGGTATAAAGCCAAACTGGTTTTCCGAGATCTTCACCGTCCTCCTTAGTATTTATTCGGTCACTCACTCCCAAAGTTTCATAGTGTGACTCATTAATTTGATTCCTTGATAGTTGGCACAATCTTGGACATCGCCTTTGTTCTTATACACATGGATTAAGATACTTTTCCTCCATTCTGATGGCATCTTATTGTTTCTCCAAATTTTGTTGAAGAACGTCGTTAACCATTCGATTCCTCTCTCTCCCAAACATCTCCAAATCTCAATAGGGATGCCATCAGGTCTTACTGCTTTCTTCAATCTCATCTTATTTAATGTCATTTTGACTTCACCCTTTTGAATTCTCCGTATGCAGTCACGATTTATCATATCGTGAGGGATACTTATATCTCCAACATCTTGTCCGCGATCTCCATTAAATAAGTCATCAAAATAGGACCTCCATCGTTTCTTGATATCCTTATCTCCAACTAGGACTTTTTGGTCCACATCCTTCACACATTTAAATTTTCCGAGATCTCGCGTCTTCCTATCTCTCATCTGAGAAATTCTATATATGTCTCTTTCCCATTCCTTCGTATCCAATCTTGTATACAGATCCCGATTTACCTTTGCTCTAGCATCTCGTATGACCTTCTTTGCTTCCCTTTTAGCCTCTTTGTACTTTTCGTAGTTCTCATCACTCCTGCATTTCCCCAATATTTTATAGGATTCTCGCTTACTCTTTATTGCTTGTCTTACTTCTTCTGTCCACCAAGATGTGTCCTTACCCGGCGGCATGCTACCTTTAGATTCCCCTAGAACTTCCTTCGCTACTTCCTTTATATTATACTCTATCTTAGTCCATATCGAATCTATATCTAAGTCCATATTACAAGTCCAAATATCTTTTGTGGCCATCTCACCCATAAATTTTTGTTGGTTCTCCCCTTGCAGTTTCCACCACTTAATCTTAGTCTCCACTTGTGGTGTTCGTTTTCTTATACATCTCCTACTTCAAAAATCAAGCACCACTACTCTATGTTGGGATGTCGTACTCTCACCAGGGATCACCTTACAATCAATATAACTCTTTCTCCAAGCACTCCTTACTAGGAGGAAGTCAATTTGGCTCGCATTACCGCCACTCCGATAAGTCACTAAGTGGGAGGTTCTTTTCGTAAACCATGTGTTCATGATACTCAAGTCATAGGCTGATGCGAATTCCAGAGTATCATTTCCTGCTTCATTTCTATCTCCAAAACCAAAACCTCCATGAACACTCTCAAACCCATCTCGCATAGAACCCACGTGTCCATTAAGATCACCACCCAGTACCATCTTCTCATCCCTAGGTGGAGGAAAATAAGCAAACACCAGGCACAACAGAAATATAAATTTTTTACCTATTTCCCTTAACCCAAGATCCGTTAAACGTTATTTCATATAAAAAGGGATATAACGAAATATCTTTATTGATGATCTATCTACAGTTGCAAACGAAGTGCCCACAACTCTTGATCCCCAGTTTCATGGGCACAAACAAAAACAAACAAGTAAACTATTAGAATACAACCGATGAATAGCAATCAAAGAAGGTTGCCTCTAATAAATCAACATGAGATCAAGGATAGAGAAAACGAAGATAGGAATTAATCGAATGGAGACAGGATGAACTTTTCTTCCTCTTTTTCTTATGTTGGCCGAATTCCACACTAGTTAATTAGTGTTAGCCAAAATTCTTAGGCATAAAGGGGTAGTTATAGTCTCTTAATTCCAATCCGTAGTTAGATTGAATTAAAACACTTAATTAGAGTCCTATTCCAAATAGCACTCTATTTAGATAATATTAATATTATCTATAATTATATCTAAATATAATACAAATAATATTTATATTATTTATTTGTGATAGGATAATAATTAGGGATATAATTAAATTAAAGCATCTAACTAAATTTACCCTATAATTAATTTAACTATAATTATGATCTAATTATAATTATCCAAATAAATTAATTATACATAATATATATATATATATATATATATATATATATATATATATATATATATATATTAGATAGGATAATATATTCTCAATTAGAGATGTAATCAAATTAAATCTCCTAACTTATTTATCCTACAATTAATTTAACCTAATTATAATCCAATTATAATTATCTAAATAAATTAACTAAATTAATATATATATACATATATATAAATTTCGGCCCCCTTATTAATCCATTTTTATCTCTCCATTCTATAATTACTATCTTGCCCTCTTTTGGTTCCAAGTCTTATGTGTGACCCATTAGGTTCTTATTGCTACTAGCAGTATACATTTATTAAATTAATTTCCAAAATTACATTCAACCTATTATATATCAGAATGAGTGTGCGGACTGTGAATAGCAGAACCGTAAACATTCCCCCAGAGCCATAAGAAGACAGGTTGATTCTGTCATTGACCTTTCCATATTAGGTCTAGTATAATTCGATCCTTCACCAGCTATATCCTTGAACGAATCTTGTGACTATGGATAGTGTCAAGTCACATATAACGAGACGTTCATTTTACTTGTTCAGGTAGAGTTGACTCTGAATAGATAGATTAAGTGCAATCTCCATTTCGACTCTTAATATACCACCTTGCAAGGATTTAGAGTCAAGTCTCCATAAGTGATTATGGAACATCTTCCATTTATCAGGAGTGATAAATTCTCAATCCAATATTAACTATTCCGTAATTACTTTGTGTGATACCCAATGCCTGCTCGCACACACCCCATGATCCTTCCTGTTATGGATCGTGTTTGAATAGAGTCAAAGTATCACACTCCATAATCCAGAATCACTAATTAATATTCATTTGAGTCTGAGGATTACTTATACCTACTACTACCAATGTGATGGACATGTGACATAGGATAATCCATCCATCCTGTTATCTCAAGTCGGGTCCCTAATCCTAATGAACTCCTTCACCAGATCTATGTAACTGTCCAGATATCTCCATATCTCAAGCTTGTGAGATCAGCACTTTGTTCATAATAGAAGACACCATTATGCCATTTTCCCTTTCACATGAGACAAGATACACGATAGACATTTTTTTCGCGTCGTCTGATTAATTTTCGTGACAGTATATTAAAATTTTGTCATCTAAAAGCTAAAATGAAAAGGCGCTCGATTCACATGTGGCATTCCGATGACACAACCCTATCATCCAAAGAAAACGGGCATTTTCATTAAAATTTATTTGCTCATCAGATGACACCTGTAATAAATGACTGTCATTGTATGCGGAAAACAAAAAAAAGCGGCAAATGAAATTTCACTTACACGACGATATACCAAATTTAGGCGCTCGATCGTTTGACTGAAATTTCTCATCTCATATATAAACCCCTCTCTCTCATCCCAAACCCTATTTTAGGTTACGCAATCTTCATCCCTCTCATCCCTCTCTATCTCCATGGTTGCTTTCTATATGCAATCACTAGGAGTGATATCGAAACACGGTACTGGTAAGCCATATTTTCTTCGTTCTTGGATGTATTAGAGTTTCATTGTTTCTTACTTTATCTTTTCCTCATCTGATTTACTCTTGTGTATGTGGATTTCAGCAGCTGGAATAAGGATCTATTGATTTTCAGACATATTGTTGAAAGGGTTAGATCTCTCGCTTAGATACACTGATTTTATTGTATTCATTGTTACATTGCTGAAAAGCTTGGGTCTTTATCTTTTTTAACCTGGGGCAATATAGTGCCTGATGTTGAAAATGTTATGAACTCATCCGATTCCTTTTTATTTGAACATAATATTTGCAGGGATAGTAAGAATGCTTAAGTATATGGGAAGACTGACTGAAGAGATTGTCAATCAGTTCATGCCTTTAGCATATGGGAAGATTTCTTTAACTTATTGAGTATATATTATTGTTATGTTGGTTTGAACTGATTGGTTGCATGTATGATGTTGTTGTGGGTGATGCTGCTGAGATAGGTTTACAATATATCTTCCACTTGGCTTGTTATCTGATTGAGTATGTGTATGTGTATGAAGCATGTTGGCTTGTTTATACTTGATGTTCTGTTTAGGAAGCTAGAACTGATTGAGTATGTGCATGAATGTCCATTGTGCTTGGCCACACTCTTAAACCCATGAGTTATACTTCTAGAACTGATTGAGTATGTGTATGTGTATGAAGCATGTTTATGTTTGATGTTCTGTTTAGGAAGCTAGAACTCATTGAGTATATATATTGTTATGTTGGTTTGAACTGATTGGTTACATGTATGATGTTGTTGTGGGTGATGCTGAAATAGGTTTACTATATATCTTCCACTTGGCTTGTTATCTGATTGAAACCATTCAGAATGGTGATGGGTTTTTATGCTAACAGCATAAGTTATGAACTTGTGGTTACAACATCGCAAACTTCATCACCGTGCTCACTTTTCAATGAGTACAATCCAAGTGACAAGTATATTGTTAAGGGTTATGTATGTGCATTGCTATTAACTGATTGGTTGAATACCTTAACCATGGATGAAGTGATTGGTATGAATGCGAGTTATATTCTATGAAATGATTGGTATGAACTGATTGGTTAGATAGAACTGTTTAGGAAGCTAGAACTCATTGAGTTTGTGTATGAATGTCCATTGAGCATGTGGCTGATTAGGCATACTCTTAAGCTTTGAATGTTCATTGTGATTGGCCATACTCTTATACTTATGAGTTATACTGCTAGAACTGACTGAGTATGTGTATGTATATGTGTATGAAGCATGTTTATGTTTGATGTTCTGTTTAGGAAGCTAGAACTGATTAAGTATGTGTATGAATGTTCATTGGACATGTAGCTGATTAGGCATAGTCTAAAGCTATGAATGTTTATTGTGATATAGGTCTTTTGTCTTTTTTTTAACCTAAGGCAAGATAGTGCATGATGCTAAAAAATGTTGTGAACTCATCTGATTCCTTTTTATTTAAACATGAGTTATACTACTGAGATAGGTTTACAATATATCTTCCACTTGACTTGTTATTTGATTGAAACCATTCAGAATGGTGATGCATTTTCGATGCTATCAGCATAAGTTATGAAACTTGTGGTTACATCATCGCAAACTTCATCATCATGCTCACTTTTCAACGAGTACAATCTAAGTTGCAAGTATATTGTAAAGGGTTATGTATGTGCATTGCTATGAATGTTCATTGGGCATGTAGCTGATTAGGCATATTCTAAAGCTATGAATGTTTATTGTGATATAGGAATACTCTTATACCTACGAGCTATACTGCTAGAACTGATTGAGTATGTGTATGTGTATGAAGCATGTTTATGTTTTATGTTCTGTTTAGGAAGCTAGAACTGATTGAGTATGTGTATGAATATTCATTGGGCATGTAGCTGATTAGTTACATGTATGATGTTGTTGTGGGTGATGTTGAGATAGGTTTACGATATATCTTTCACTTGGCTTGTTATCTGATTGAAACCATTAAGAATGGTGATGGGTTTTCGATGTTATCAGCATAAGTTATGAGCTTGTGGTTACAACATCGCAAACTTCATTATTGTGCTCACTTTTCAACTAGTACAATCCAAGTGGCAAGTATATTGTAAAGGGTTATGTATGTGCATTGCTATTAAATGATTGGTTGAATACCTTAACCATGCATGAAGTGATCGGTATGAATGTGAGTTATATTGCTATGAAATGATTGAGTATGTGTATATGTATGCGTATGAAGCATGTTTATGTTTGATGTTTTGTATAGAAAGCTAGAACTGATTATGTGCATGCATGAAAATGTTCATTGAGATTGGCATGGTGATAGGTTTATGATGCATTCAGCACAAAAAGAGTCCCTTGTGGTGACAGCATCATAAACCTCATTACCAATTGCATTGTTCAACGAGTACAATCCAAGTGGAAGGAACATTGTAAAAATGGTCAATTTAGGCTACTTGCATGTTCTGATATGTCTTGCAAACGATAAGATGTCTTTTGATATGACTTGAATATACATATACATACGAACTGAATAGCAAGCTCTACGTTATATTACAAAAAAATGGGGGGGGGATGAGTGTTGCCTTTCGGTTGGAATTTGAAGGAGAACCACATTTGGAGCTCATATCCACATCGCATACTCCTCAGTCCATCTCTAGGCGAGCCCCTCATAATCTGCCCTATTGCTGAGGTATTGCTCAGCAACTTCTTCTAGTCCAGGAAATGGCGCCTCAATGTGGGGCTGTACTAGTAAATCATATATGTGCCATAGCAGCTACAAAATGCATAGAATAATTAGATCACAAACATGATTAAGTGTTTATCAAATAAACTAGATAAATGGTGGCATATCTATACTGTGGCAGTGGGATAGGGAGGGGGAGTAAGGAGACAGAGAAGATAAATCATCCCTTGAGGAGCCATGTTAAGATGATAGATCTTATTCCAGAAGCGAAACTGAGAATAAGAGGAGACATTGATTAGTGTATGTGTATACAATGTCATGTAGGTTCATATATCTTAATGAGATAAGTTAATATTACTGTTGGAAGTCTGTTTGGGAACTCCAAAGGCTAGCTGATTCTGATTTCAAATACACCCCTTTCATATGGGGTGTATTGGGGGCCTTTTATTCTGACCGCCCATTTTAAGAAGTTATCATCCAGAGGACCTGTTATCATCCAAGATAAGAAGAATCATTACAAGTAGAAAGAAGAAATCGGGAAGAGTTAAAGAAGAAAATATGGATTGACATACCATCGATGGCCAGAAGCCACCCTGGGTTCTCCATGTACAATTTCTCCATGTCAGAAATTACCTGTTCCTGAACACTTGCAAGGGGAGCCATTATACAATGTAAGTTTTCTGGGTTGAATGTATGGATACTGAACGATTGAAATGCTTATTGTTTATACTGATATGATAGTGGCTAAGTGAAAGGTCGTGAAAGGGGAAGAGTCCTTAGTGCGTTTAGGGTTTTGTGTAATGATGCTAGTGTATTAATGACATGCTTTAGCTTTTGCAGATATCAAGACTTTGGGATTATAGGCCTAATAATGACTCCAAGATATGGAGATATATCATGATCGATTTGTTTCAGAATTTGGATATGTATTGGTTATTTTTTTTATAGTTTTAATTCATAAATTTATGTGTACAAATGTAAACAGATGATGAGCATTAGTCTCCAATAAAATTAAAACCATTGATATACAGAATTTCATGTTCATTTGAGTATGTTTCATTATTCTGGTAAAAATCAGAAATTCATACGAAGAAGGCAAAAAGTGACATTTTATTTTTAAAAAATGTCATCTAAACAACAATAAAAAAAGACATTAAAATAAATGAATCTGTCATCTAAAAATAAATCCATTGGCATGATTGATTAAGACATATGTCATCTAAAACAAGCTAGAACGACAGAAATTATTATACGAACTGTCATCGCAAATTCAATATGCCAATTTCCCACACATCAATTTGACGGTTTTAATTATTAGTATGTCATGTGATGACATTAAAGGTGACAGTAGTAATAAATAAGCTGCATCGTAACAAGAGTAAGATGACAGTACGCAAATAGGCTAATGCCATGTATCGTGCCTTCACATGACAGAACATAACCATCGTCTAAAAGTGCAACAGATGGCAGCGAGCCCCGTGACAGTTTTATATCTCGCGGGACGATGGTTTTTAACCATCGTCTGAGAGGCTATTTGGCGTAGTGCACTATTACATGCAAGTCTCAACAGTGTTATGTTAATCTCTATATAAACATATTACTTGACTTGGGGTGGTTTTAAGTTTATTAGTTTATTATAAGGTTTGGTCGCACTTCATGATTGTATGAACACTTTATAATCACTTTAAATAAACTTCAGAATTTTTTTTATTTGACTTAATTAGTTCTTAAAAGATGAATGTCTTTATATAGTTAAAAACAAACTATATGTTATTACAACAAATGATATAGAAGAATAATTCATTTAAAATATTTATATCCTAAAACAATTGTCTATAGGACATAAAACCCCAACACTAGGAACATGTTGCACCACTTCCTCCAAGTCCTCCCAAAAAACTTGTCTTATAGAGACATCTAATCCTATTTGTGGCACATATGCACTTATGACATTCACAACCTCATCCCCTATCACAAGCTTAACACTCATAATTCCATCGCTCTTTGTAGACACTGCTACTACATCATTAATATACTCCCATTCAATAAGAATACCTACTTGTTATCGTCGTAATTTATAGCATTTTAATATTTAATTATTAGTTATTTTGTACCATTTTAATAAATTTTAATAATGGTTTTTGTATATTTTCTTCATTTTATGTATCTAAGCCACTTTGTGTGTTTTTTAGGCACTTTCGCAAGGTTTTCGACATAAATAACCAAATCGGGGCTTAAGGCGACAACTCGGGAGTAAAAGGGACCAGAAAAAAAGAGTTTTAGTGACATCCATCATGCACCTCGTCGCGAATGGGTGATGTAAGATAAAAGTCCAATTGTTTACACTAGGACAAATTTGACACATTTTTGTATTTTCATCTTATCTCTCTCATACGGACTCGGGTTGAGATTCAAAATGCGTTGGAAAGATAAGAGAAAAATGTACAAATGACTAATAATAATCATCTCCAAATTCGAAGTGTAACAGGGCCAGAAAATTATCCCAAGTTGATGAACATGTTTAAACCTATGATTCATTTCCCACCTTTACACATTTCAACTCCTAAATTGTCAAAGATTTCCACCACCCTCTTTAAAGGATGAATTAAGAAGATTAGGGAGTGGGAGCCATAAGGAGACTTGGTCTTTGGAATTATGTGTACCATTTTACTATAAAAGGAGACATTGTGAGCCATTTGAGGACACACCAAGCTTAGGCTTAATTCCTTTTCCTATAATGTTATTTTGTCGATTTTTGTCTTCAAAGATCATTTGTATTTGTTGTTGTGATTGTTGTTGTGATTGTTGTTGTTGTGCTCAAGCTGTTGTTTGTGCAAAAGTTTATCTAATAAAAGTAAGTTTTAAGTTGCCGAAGAAGTTCGTTCGGCAATCGTCATTACGGTTTCTTCTAAACTTCAATCTCTTTTATTACTATAAACTTCATTATCTATCTTTCTAAGGTGTGTTTTAATGTAATTATGAGCTAAACCCCCCTTAGCTAAGACTAAAAGCAGATCTTAATCTTAATTATGTGGTAATTACGTTTAACCTATTTAAGCTATGTTTATCCTTTTTGAGAACTAACTTATGATTCTTAATGCTTGTAGGAGATGGACTCAATTACTACTTAATTAATCGTTTATATTGACCGTGATTGAATTCATTAATCGAAATTCATAAGTTGGATCTAATGATCATTTAGTGTGGCTTATTGGTTTTCCAAGGTTTTTCATGAATCTTATTACAAATCTTAGATTTATTACTTGAGCGGGACCAAAGGAAAATAATAAATCGAAGGTTTGGAACTAAGAAAACTTAATGCTTCTTTGGATTAATTACTTGAGTCGGACCAATGGAAAGTAATTAATGAAAATTTAGAACTAATTACTCTAGCGGTTTTTCTTGAATCTTAAGTAATCACTTTAGCCGAACCAAGGTAAAGTAGGTTAAAAAGGTTTAGATTAATAAAACTTAATGCTTCTCTAGATTAATTACTTGAGCCGGACCAATGGAAAGTAATTAATCGAGAGTTTAGAGCCAATCTCGAGAATCTATTAGTTAATAAGAAAAATCGCCATCGTAAAAAGGATAAAACAACTTAAAAGAGTTAAGTGTTATTACCAAACAAAGAGGTTAAGTGAAGCTAGAAGTCTTAGTTTATTTCAATATAAGTAATCTCTCACCAAGTTTGTATAATTTTCATTCCATTTCTTGCTTAGGTCTTAGCTTGGTTGTCCAACAAACTCCTACCTTTTGATTGTTTAAATAATAGATAGTAAGCAAAGAGATTAGTACTTATAATCACCATTCTCGTGGGAACGATACTCTACTTTCACTTTATTACTTAATATACGATTAAGGTGCATTTGCCTTCACATGCACGTATACGTAAAACACGCATCACTACTCCATTTCTACCTTTATCCTTTCCTGAGTACCAAAGCTTATAACCCCAATGAGCTATCTCTCTGGCTTTGGCTCTAACCCACTTGGTTTCTTGTAGGCACATTATATTTATTCTCCTTCTATTCATAACATCTACAATTTCAACTAATCTTCCTGTCAAAAAGTCTATGTTCCATGGCCCAAAGCGTAACCTACTACCCCTACCCCTACCATTACCGTTTTCGTGGACTAGCTTATTTACCCGCACGCGTCCATCATGCGGGAGCCCTTGCATATATGACACTACCCTCGGGCCCCGGGGTGGCACGCCGCTTCGGGACGACGACCTAGCAACCCTTGCACATTTTTCACAACACCCATGTCTATGAAGTGCAGCGCGTCGCTGAGTAAGGAACGCCCCCACGATATTCATATTTTGATTCATGTCATAAGATGTGGCTAAGTTTTATGCTGACCGCCACAAACCTACTGCAACCCTCCTCTCCTGTCCGGACTTGGGACTGACTGTAAATACCACCAAGTGACCCTCACATGCGGAGTTTATAAGAAAAACTAAAAAGGCCAAAATTAAAATTGTTGTTTTCAAGTAAATGACAAAAACTAAAAATGCCCAAAACCAAAACCAAAACCAAAACCCGTAATTTATAATGAAATAAAACTAAAAGTAAATGGAAAAAACCAAAACAAAAATCAAAATCCCTTAAAGGATTATCCTAAATAATCTTAATACATATACGGTTTAAGACTTACTTCTAATAGAGCAAAATCCATTGGAAATATAAACAACGGAAGATGAAATCAACAACGATAGAGATTAGTCAGAAGGTGAAAACGGTGGATCCACAAACTAAAGCGAACGTTAGAGATAGAGAGAGCGGGTGGTGCAAGAGTAAGAAGGTACAAGGTTTATGTCTTGTTTCTTGTGCGATTGATTGTAATGGCTATCTATTTATAGCCTTGGTTTAGCTTATAAAACTCTAACCCTAATCCTACATCTTTTTGGATAGGCTTGGATCATCTCAATCTCATCCATACTGTTGCAAATAGTTCGTGTGACTGAAGTACTATCGAGAGCTCTAGTTCTAGATACTCGTTGGAACATATAGTTGCTCGATGTGCATGTATCAAACTAGGGACCATAGGCAATCGACATGATATATTTGCTCACATTCCAGGCGAATATACAATCTTTATATTTTAAGGGAGGGAGTAGAATATTGGTGAAGTACACGTCATGTACACTAACAAGACTGCATTAACATAATTTTCATGAATTTTATTTATATACATCATCTTAAAGATTCAACTGGATAGAGTCCATATAATTCTCATCGAGTTTCATGTGTGGGACTTGTTTTCTGTTGTCTGCTAATTCAGACCATCAACGGGCTCTCTTTCCTTGGCATTGGCATTGGCATTGGCAGTCATGATCATTTTCTATCTAGTACAAGTTTGCCAACCAGATTAGATTGTCTAGTGGTCCGCCAGGCATTAAAGCATTCCATTTAATTTAAAGAATGTAAACAGCTTCTGTCTGTCTAAAACGCTTGCTAAATGGTGTGGATCTCTAGCTGCTTTAACTCTTGACAATGTTATTAGATACAAAATACACACTTCACTTCACCCATTTAGTTAAAACAATCCCAGTTCCACTTATAATTGCATGCAACATCTAACTCCTATCTTAATTGAGATTCCATTTCTCACATGCTAATCTATGCATCAAATCTCTCTACCCATAAGCAACTTCAGTTTTACAAATATTCTTCAGAGCATGCATGTTTTTGTTTCAACTTTCACCTTCTCAACACTTATAAATGCATATTGCAGCATCTAATCAATCATCCAGAAAAGCTTCCAATCGAATACCATTGCTTATTGTGCAACTCAAAAACTAAACAATTTTTTTTTACTTCAAAGAATTTTACAAAATCTAGAGTCACAAACAAACAGCTTAACATAAATAGTCGACATAATAAACTGGGCTCATAAAATCTGCAGCTCTAATGCACCCTTGAGACATATTCTCACTCTTTTGGCAAGTTAAGAATGAGTACTTGGGCTAACGTTCTCTGAAACTCTAGCTGAACAACTTTCTGATTCAGTACATGCCTTCAAGACAGCTTCATTCTGTAAGAAGAGTATGAAAAGAGCATAAAGATACAGATCTAAACTTGTGCATATTATTGGATAACAAAATAGCAAGCAAAGTATTACCATACTTGCCAACTAAACAATAAAACCGATGATTCGGTCTAATACAATAGCACACAGCTAAATTTAGTAAGAACAGAAATTATAAAATCATTTTCAATGTCACAATATTCATGGTAAGCTCAACTCTTTTTTGAAAGTGTTACTTGCCAGATTTTTCTTCTTTAATTCATGCAATTATCATATTTTAATACATGCGCGCATGAACATGAAACTAAAAAAATGAGTTTAAACCTTTAAAAGAAAAACAACTCTACTCTAGCCTTTGTTTGGGAGTTTGGAGGTTAATGGAGGTGAGAGTTAAAGGAGGTAATGGAAAGGGAAGGGAAGTGATGGAAAGGAAAGTTAAAAATTAACCTTGTTTGGGAGTTTATAGGATGTAAATGAGGTTAAATGTTTAACTTCGTTTGAGAGTTTAAATTTGGAGGGGAAGAAAAGTTAAATTTACTCTGCAGAGACAAGAAATTTTTAAAAAGTTTACGTTACTTCCATTAACCCCCAATTTCCAATTTGGAGGTTAGAGTTTGGAGGTTAGAGGAAGTAAAGATTTAACCCCATTAACCTCCATTTACTCTCAAAAAATAACTCCCAAACAAGGTTAACTCAATACTTAACCTTCCGTTACTTCCATTTACTCCCATTAACCTCCTCCCAAACAAGGGCTAAGAATGGTTCTAAACCACATAAATCGGCTATAGTATACATAAGAACATAAACTCAGAAATAGTATAGAAAAGAAAAGAAAATATTAGCTCCTAGACAAAGTGCATATAGCTAGAGCCAGAATCTACTTCCCAAACCCCGTTTTTCTCTTGCTCCCCAAAGCCAAAATATAGTACTGAATGAACGCCTAAAAGTTCTCTGGCCTTCTTTATGAGTGGGATGCAAAGTCCCACAGCCATAAATTGAAAAGGATATAAATAATAGCTTGAGCAACATGTAAAAACAAAATACAAAACACATTTCATAACTAAGAATGAGAATATCAGTTTGAGGTCTATTGAATGCACTAAGAATAGAACCCAATTGCATACATTTAAAGAAATCGAAGTCAAGATCTAGCTTAAACCCTTCATAATCAACTCTACCGCAACCTTGATTCATATTCCCAGGTATAGAATAAACTTAGAAATTGAAAATATATAGGCATATCTAAACTCGACATTCAAACAAGAAAAATAGAAATTGATTTAGGATACCTGCCAAACCCTACGGAGTCTCTTCTTGGCGTTAGCTTTACGAGTGGTAGTGAGTTTTATTCTTTTCCAAACAAGACCTCCTGAGTCATGCTTCTTCACTATCTCCATAATTCGTGTTCCCCAAAATGCCCCTACCATTTTACTGCTCCTTGCTCTCTTCACCTCTGCTCTGCTGCACAACCCTCCACTCCACCTCTCTATTTTTAGCACGCCGTCCTTTTATTATCAGAATGACCCACCAAAGTTTTTGGGCCGCGTATCCTTGCTTGCTTTACCATTATATCATTTTACACTCATTTTTAATTATTTATATTAAATTATAATTTAATTGAATTTTTATCATACTAATTAGGTGATCTGTAAACGAGGTTTGTGGTTTGACCGGACCTTGGAAGTGGATAGACCTACCCTTACCTAAACTTTAATCTATAAAAAAAATATCATCGGTACATTAATAATTATTTAATTAAATTAAGTTGTATTGTTAATTATGTGATTTTCAAATGGGTGACCTTATGATCTCTAAAAGAGCCGAAGTTAGTTAAGATGTTTACTTCTTCTACCAAGTCTTTATAACAATACATGAAGAAATTACTAGAAAGTTAGTGGGAAGTGGCAGTTGAAGATCACATTTAGTTACTGAAAAAGTAGACATCGTGGAGGATGGTTACCAAGGATTGAAAGCTATCAAAGCCAAGTTTCTCTTCATTTTTTAAAAAAAAAATCAAAAAATTAAGTCTAAACTCTAGACAATTCTATTTTTAGTTCCAAATTTATGCATTTTTCTTTAATTCAATACATTTCTTTGCAATTTCTAGTTTATTCAAGCAATCAAATTTCAGTTCTTGCACTTTAAATTTCACAGCCTTCTTACAATTTACAAGCATGCAATTGGTGTTGTAAGCAATTTCCTATCTAAACAAGGTAGAAAGCATTATAACGCAGTGAAATAAATTTTCAGATATCTCTAAGGTACCTCCAAAATGAGTTATTCTTTGGAGATGGAAAACTTGAATTGACTGGCTACACAAACGCATACATGGTAGGAAATCTAGGCAAATCTAGGCAATTCTACTTTCAGTTCCAAATTTATGCATTTTTCTTTATTTCAATACATTTCTTTGTAATTTCTAGTTTATTCAAGCAATCAAATTTCAGTTCTTGCACTTTAAATTTCACAGCCTTCTTACAATTTACAAGCACGCAATTGGTGTTGTAAGTAATTTCCTGTCTAAACCAGGCAGAGAGCATTATAACGCAGTGAAATGGATTTTCAGATATCTCTAGGGTACCTCCAAAATGAGTTATTCTTTGGAGGTGGAAAACTTGAGTTGGCTGGCTACACAAACGCAGACATGGTAGGAGATCTAGGCAATTCTAGGCAATTCTACTTTCAGTTCCAAATTTATGCATTTTTCTTTATTTCAATACATTTCTTTATAATTTCTAGTTTAGTCAATCAATCAAATTTCAGTTCTTGCACTTTAAATTTCGCAGCCTTCTTACAATTTACAAGCACGCAATTGGTGTTGTAAGCAATTTCCTATCTAAACCAGGCAGAGAGCATTATAACGCAGTGAAATGGATTTTCAGATATCTCTAGGGTACCTCCAAAATGAGTTATTCTTTGGAGGTGGAAAACTTGAGTTGGCTGGCTACACAAACGCAGATATGGTAGGAGATCTAGGCAATTGTACTTTCAGTTCCAAATTTATGCATTTTTCTTTATTTCAATACATTTCTTTATAATTTCTAGTTTATTCAAGCAATCAAATTTCAGTTCTTGCACTTTAAATTTCGCAGCCTTCTTACAATTTACAAGCACACAATTGGTGTTGTAAGCAATTTCCTGTCTAAACCAGGCAGAGAACATTATAACACAGTGAAATGGATTTTCAGATATCTCTAGGGTACCTCCAAAATGAGTTATTCTTTGGAGGTGGAAAACTTGAGTTGACTGGCTACACAAACGCAGACATGGTAGGAAATCTAGGCAATTCTAGGCAATTCTACTTTCAGTTCCAAATTTATGCATTTTTCTTTATTTCAATACATTTCTTTATAATTTCTAGTTTATTCAATAAATCAAATTTCAGTTCTTGCACTTTAAATTTCGTAGTCTTCTTACAATTTACAAGCACGCAATTGGTGTTGTAAGCAATTTCATGTCTAAACCAGGCAGAGAGCATTATAACGCAGTGAAATGGATTTTCAGATATCTCTAGGGTACCTCCAAAATGAGTTATTCTTTGGAGGTGGAGAACTTGAGTTGGCTGGCTACACAAACGCAGACATGGTAGGAGATCTAGGCAATTCTATTTTCAGTTCCAAATTTATGCATTTTTCTTTATTTCAATACATTTCTTTATAATTTCTAGTTTATTCAAGCAATCAAATTTCAGTTCTTGCACTTTAAATTTCACAGCCTTCTTACAATTTACAAGCACACAATTGGTGTTGTAAGCAATTTCCTGTCTAAACCAGGCAGAGAGCATTATAACGCATTGAAATGGATTTTCAGATATCTCTAGGGTACCTCCAAAATGAGTTATTCTTTGGAGGTGGAAAACTTGAGTTGACTGGCTACACAAACGCAGACATGGTAGGAGATCTAGGCAATTCTAGGCAATTCTACTTTCAGTTCCAAATTTATGCATTTTTCTTTATTTCAATACATTTCTTTATAATTTCTAGTTTATTCAAGCAATCACATTTCAGTTCTTGCACTTTAAATTTCGCAGCCTTCTTACAATTTACAAGCACGCAATTGGTGTTGTAAGCAATTTCCTGTCTAAACCAGGCAGAGAGCATTATAACGCAGTGAAATGGATTTTCAGATATCTCTAGGGTACCTCCAAAATGAGTTATTCTTTGGAGTTGGAAAACTTGAGTTGACTGGCTACACAAATGCAGACATGGCAGGAGATCTTGATTCTAGAAAATCTACTTAAGGATACCTGATTACATTTCCATGGTGAGTAGTTTCATGGCAATCAAAGTTACAGAAATGTGTTGCTCTATCAACTATAAAAAGCAGAGTTTATTGCAGCTACTGAAGCATGCAAAGAAATGCTTTGGATGAAGCGATTCTTACAAGAATTAGGGCAAAAGCAGCACAAATACACTTTACATTGTGATAGACAGATCACGATCCATTTAAGCAAGAATCCGAGCTTGCACTCGAGTTCGAAGTACATTGATGTGCGATATCATTGGATACGTGATGTCTTGGAGTTAAAGCAATTACAACTTGAGAAAATCCATACTTATGACAATAGTTCAGATATGATGACCAAGTCCTTACCTAAGGACAAATACGAATTTTGTAGAGGAGCAATTGGATTACTTGAGCCATCCACCTAAGTTGGGTGGGGGAGATTTGATAGTAGACCCTCATTGGTGATAAAGAGAAATTAATGTTAACAATTGATTATTATATAAAAGAATGAAAATTAAAGTATGAGAGAAAAGAAATTAAGTATAACTAAAACTAAAATTAGCATAAATTTAGTCATAATTAGTATAAGTTTTAGTATAAAAGCTACGCATTTGTTCTTTTGTAAGATCATCTCAGATAAAAATCAAAACCTAATAAGTTTGAAAAAGTGAGATAGAAAAATCCTCGTGAGAGATAAAACCAAGAGAGAGTTTAGCCACTAGTGTTTTGTGAGATTATTTTTGTATTCTTATTAATTTTTTGGCTTAATACTTCTCCAGACCCCTTAACTTGTCTAAATTGGTCATTTAACCCTTCCAACTCATCGAATGTCCTATTTACCCCCTTAACTCCATAAAAATGGTATTTCTTACCCCCTTAACTTGTCCAAATTTGTCATTTTACCCCTTCTCAACTCATTGAATATCCTATTTACCCCCTTAACTCCATAAAAGTTGTATTTCCCACCACTTATGATTCTATTTACCCTCTTAACTCCAATAAAAATGGTATTTCTTATCCCTTTATAGTAATAAAAAAAGTTGAAAAGAGAAAGAATGAATAAAAAATACGAATAACAAGAACATTAACATAAATAAGTTAAATACATTATATGTAGGGATAATGTACCAAAATATGCCTATGATTTTTGAAGAAGTATCAATTTAGGTTCCACTTACAAAATAGCATAAATATAGGTTTAACGTTTAAAATTTTTTATAAATTTAGGCTTCGATAACGGATTGTAAGGGGTGAAAAATACCACTTTTATGGAGTTAAGGGGGGTAAATAGGACATTCTATGAGTTGGGGGAATAAATGGACAAGTTGAGGGGGTGAGAAATACCACTTTTATGGAGTTAAGGGGGTAAATAGGACATTCGATGAGTTGAGGGGGTAAAATGATCAATTTGGACAAGTTAAGGGGGCTGGGGCAGCATTAGGCCTAATTTTTTTCTTAATGAAATATAAAGAACTATCTTTGCCTATTTTACTTACACAAGGCTGTGAAAAGTCATATTCTAGGAGTGTCATATTAATTATTAGCTATTTGTTTTTAGTCATCTTTCCCAACAAGTATTATATATAAAGTTTCATCTCACTTCATCTTTTATGGACATTTTATATGATGATTATAATCTATGAACCTTTCATCTATTGGTTAATTAGATAAAAGACAAATGCCTTTAAACAATCCAATTATAATAATATGAATGAATATAACAAATGAATACTTCATTAACTAAGATATCATAAAATGGATTATCTTTAAGACACCTACATCAACACCCTTAAATCTAGTTTTAGATGTAAGGTAACCATTTTCCTGGGTGGTACTAGCTATCATGCAATCATAATGTTTTAGCAACTCAATCCACCTCACATGTCTAAAGTCCAGCTCCCTTTGAGTGAGGATTATATTTTAGACTCATATGATAAGTGAGAATCTAAAATGTATCCCTATAAAAATAGGATATTATCATGTAAAATGGGATCATCTTTTCATTTTAGAAGGTTAAATTGATGATATAGCGTGTTCATCATAGTTGACCGGTCATATACACCATAGTGAAAGGTCATCACTTACACTTAGTTTGTTTTGAGGGTTTTTAAGTAAGGTAAGATAAGTATATAGGATGCACTTGTTTGGTTTGAGGTGTAAGTAAAGGGTGTTGAAACACCACTTCAACCTTAATTTTGATTTGACAAACATATATAAATTGGAATTAATATCCCTAAGCATAATTGATAACACATTAAATTTAAAGCTTTGATTTATGTTATACTAATGTGTTTGTTGAGTATTTTTGGATGATTTAAAATATATAAGTATAAACAAAGTTGAATTAAAGCCAAAGCCCA